>NW_024870983.1:1402500-1962500 GCF_019054845.1 Dipodomys spectabilis
TTGCCCCATTTGTTGGGAAATGGAAAGACTTGGAAAAAATTATATTAAGTGAAGTAAGCCAAGCCCAAAGAAACATAGGTCCCATGGTTTCCCTTATTTGCAATATCTAATATATGTATGAGTGAAGCAGAAAAGGTCAGATAAGGTGATGTTAGGAAAATAAACTCTAAGATATGTATTTTAATGTTTTTTTCTTTCATGCATTTGTTTCTAACGCATTTATAAGATTACTTCTTTGTTGCTTTGTGTGACCCTCCCCCACAGTATAACTCCTGCTTTAACTGTATTTGATGTCGGTATAATTTGTGGAGGGGAATGGGAAAAACAAGTCGTTTAAATAAGGATACAGGTGGACCCGTTGCAACAATGAGAAGTACAAGTTGTCATGTTGAAAACGAACTTTACAACTTTGGTGGGGGCCGGGGGAGGCTGGGAAGGGATGGGAAGGGGAAACAAAGGAGGAAGCTACAATGCTTGATAAGAAATGTACTCATTATCTTGCCCATGTAATTGTAACCCCTCTGTACAGTATTTTCACAATAAAAAAATAAAAAATAAATAGATAATCCCAAAAGTGATCACATGGAGAATGCTTATTTATTAAATAAAAATTGTAATATCTTCCAATAGGAAATGTTATCAATTTGTTTAGTTCTTGTTTAGGATTTTTTAAAATCTGGTGTGCTATAATCAACTATCATACAGGTATAAAAGCATGGTAAGAAACTAGCGTCTTAATATCATATTCTAATATTAGCTTAGTTCTGCCTGTGTTATATGTTTTAATTCAAATTCACATGCTATACTCTTCCAACATATAAGTTTAAAGTTTAGCTATATTTATAGCTAAGGGGAAAAAAACACAGATAATGAGATAGAAATCTTCCCCAGAAATAGCCTTTCACCACTTCTGGTTCACTTTTGTAAGCTGAAGTAAGTCACAGGACCCATCTTGACACTGCAGAGTAGAAGTAAATCTCACCTACAGGAAGCTTATTCAGGACATCGAGTAATATGCCAAGATATGCAACACTTGAGATAAAGAGGAAAAACAGAGAACCATAATACAATCAATCATACTTGCCATCACATGTCTCTGCAGGAAGGATGCTATTACGTTCCTTATTTTCTAAAACTACTGAGATCTTCAAATCATGTCTTTTATGTTTGGATGTTACACAAATTAGAGAACATTTTGATACTGAGACAACATAAAGTCTCAAAGAAAGTTGGAGTAATCATTTCAATACTACCTTTTGTTCTCCAAGAAAAGAAACCATTTTATAGACAATAATTTATAATTTCTTACCTAGTCTCTTATTTTTCCAGAAATGGATTTTGTTAATATATGTGACTATCCACCAGAATAAATGTCTTCATTTATCTGCATCTTGTGCAAACAGCAAGTCGTCAATTAGATGTAAGCGGGAGTTCATCAGAAGCACTTTTTAAAAATGCAAAAAATGTGGACAGGGAGCCAATATACATATTTTTCCACCATCACCTACTACATCCTCCTTCTTCCTTCCTAGGAAACACACCCAATCTATAAAAAGGAGTAGATATTTGGTTCTTGACCTGGAAAGTGGAATCAGAATGTTATGGATTTCGGGGATGACAGTTAATAGTGTTTTACATAATAATGTCACATACAATAGACTTAAGAGTCCTGCAGGTCTTAACACTACTTCCTTAGTGATGTGATAGGAATGTCAGCCTTACTGGACTTAGTACTGTTTTCCACTTCCTTTTCTACCACCTGGCCTAAATTGTAATACATATTAAAGGAATGAAATAGTAATGCTATCTTAAGAAATTCCCATTGCAACTAGACATTATGTCCAATAAAAAACTTTACAACTTTGGCAGTGGGTGGGGGGCATCGATGGGCAGGGATGGTAAGGGGAAACAAAGGAGGAAGCAAAAATGCTTGATAAGAAATGTACTCATTACCTTGCTCATGTACTTATAACCCCTCTGTACTGTATTTTCACACACCAAAAACTTATTAATATAAAAAAGAAAGTCATTTAGGGCTCTGGGAATGTGGTTTCATGGAACAGCTATTGCTTAGCATGCATGAAACCCTGGGTTCAATTACTCAGTATGACATAAACAGAAAAAAAAACACTGGAAGTTGTGTTTTGCCTCAAGTGGTAGAGTGCTAGCCTTGATCAAAAAAAAAAAAGAAGCTCAGGAACAGTTCCCTGGCCCTAAGTTCAAGCCCCAGGACTGGCAAAAGAGTCATTTAGCTACGAAATGCAAAATAAACAACCCATACTTGGAATATATAATTGTTCCTTCCAATTGATACCTATCAATAGTCCTTAATTCATGTACTTTACCTATATTAGAATACTGTGTTGAACAAAAAAAAACGTTTTGTTAATATGCCATAGCAATTAATACCAGGGATGTGCTTAGATATCAGTCAAGATTAATTCTGGAAATTCAGATTCCAGGCTCTTGAGTGGCCACTGCTAATCACAATCAGAAGGGTAGTATAAGTGAGATTTGGAAATCTTTTTGCTAAATTATGGCACCAAAAAGCAGAGGTTAAGTAATAGTTTTGACAGAAGGAATAACTCCAGATGGAAGGAATAAATAATAATAACTAAATTATACCATAAACTGTTCTAAAGAACCATTTTTGGTTATTGAAGAACAAGTTATCAACTAGGCTTATTCCTCATTGCCTTTAGCATTCTAATAACTTAGGCTAGTTCATAATGTCTGTGTGATAATTTGTATATCCTTCTATAGTGCTCTTTCATACCTGATCTCCTTTGCTTTCTACAATACTGTCTTTCTCTATTTCTCTATGAACAATTTCTGATACTAGGTCCACATACGCAGACAACAGAGGATGCTAATGTAAGAGTCCCATAGCTAATGAGTCATTAATGTAAGAACATGGAAAAGGAGGACATATTTATTGCTACCTCCATTGTATTGAAAAGCTGCAATGTCACACCATTTGATTCAAATTTCCATTCTTTGTCGACATAGTTTCATTAAGTGCACATAAATTCAAATATGACCTGGGTGCTGGTGACTCACACTTGTAATACTAGCTACTCAGGAGGTTGAGACCAGAGGATTGTGGTTCAAAGCCAGCCTGTTCAGGAAAATCCACGAGAATCTTATCTTCAATTACCACCAGAAATCCGGAAGTGGTGCTGTAGCTAAAGTGGTAGAGCACTCAACTTGAGCTGAAGAGCTGAGGGACAGCGCCCAGGATCAGAGTTCAAGCCCCACGACCAAAAGAAAAAGTCCCTCAAAAGGAACGACGAAGTCAATAGTAATCTTCCCAAGCAGAAAACACAATTCCAAAATAATTCATTGCACCTACTTTTGCTGAGTTAAGTTTTGGTTTCTTTTCTGAACATATTCTCTTCTTTTAAAAAATTGTTGAATACTAGCTTTATAATAAACTTCATCTAACATATCTTGGTTCAAAAGAGAAGTCCATACAGTTGATGTCACTTGGATTTATTACAATCTCAAAGCCAAAAGGCAGGACAGTCTGTCAAACTCTTATCTCTAATTAAACACCAAAAAAGCCAGAAGTGGAGTTTTGGCTCAAGCAGTAGAGTGGCAGGAGGCAGGAGGGCAAGAAAGACAACTGTTCCGGGACAGGGTCCAGACTCTGAGTTCAAGCCCCAGAACCAGCACAAACTAAACAAAAAAGCGAGCGAAAAAAAAACCCATATATTTCTTTGGGACCATCCTTAAAGCACTAGTTTGAAAAGAGGCTCCTTTTGCTGATCATACTCACTGGATCCTGCTTTTTGGAATCCTTATTGCTATGGTGAACTCAGGACCAGATTAAAGGAATGGATACTGAATCCTGCAACAAGACAATCATGCCAGGAGTGAAATATCTAGGCATAAGGGACCTTTAAACCTACATGTCTTTGTTTCTTTGCAGTAGAACACTTTTAAAACAACGTTATTTCCTATTTATCTATGTTGGCCTTCAAATGGCATATTGTTTCCTTTTGTAAAACTCTCAACTAGACATTTACAAACAAGTTTTATGTGATTAAAGAACACACTCGAAAAAGTCAGGGATAGAGTTTCCTTCTAGCTTTGAATTCTTTTCTTGTACAGTAAAACGAGACCACAAATTAAGTTGAAGTTGTCATTTCTCTATGTTCAATTCCTCTCTTGGAATCAGCTTCCACTTCCCGTAACAGTTCCTTCCAATTACTTCAAGTAACTATCTATGGTGCTGCTCCAGGTAAAATGAACGTTTTGTGGCTTCATTGAAATAGCACAAGTACATCTTTGTACATGAGGTAACATGTGTTTCAGAAACAACTTAGTCATGAGAAAATACGGAATTTAAATTGCTTATAAAACATTATACATGTACATATGGCCATATAAAATGATGTTAAGTGAAATAGACTCCAAGATAGGACACAACTTGATTTTTCTTTATTGTTACCTAACAGGTACTATGTGATTTTTTTGTTTCTCTTCTATTTTCTTTTTTTAATTTAATTTAATTTTTTTCTCTTCTATTTTCTACCTCCACGGTATAACCCCTGTTTTTACTGTATTTGATGTCGCTGATCTTGCATATACCTTTTTCTAATGTGGGGAGGGGAAGGGAAGTAACAAAATGCTGAAACAAGGATACATTATGACCCATTGTAACAATGAGTTCTACAAGACACTATGTAGAAAATGAACTTTACAACTTGGGGAGGGAGGGAGGATTTGGAGCGGCGAGGAGGAAAGGGAAGGCAGGGGAAAAACAAAAGTAGAGGTAACAATGCTTGATAGATTATGTACTAATTAACTTACATATATAACTCCAACCCTTCTGTATGACATGTTTACAATAAAAAACATGAAAAAAACCATTATCCTGGAGTATATTAAGTTCAAATTTCCTAAGTGCTCTATAAATTAAGACCAATTTTAAGTGAGAAGAAGGTTCTCAGAAATATCTGTGTGTGTTTGTGCATTATTTCACAAGTGTACATAAGTTAACAGTAGGAGAAACAATATGAATAATAGGAGAAAAAGAAGTTCTATGTTTAAATATGGTTGTTCAATACAGTATAGAAGACTCTGCAAATAAGACAAATTTGAAACAATAAAGCCAAGGCCAGTAGGTAGATCTACGGGAGTGATATAGAGAAGGCATTACTACTAAGTGGAACATGTGGGATGAGGCCACTCTGTTTCTTCTTCTAGCTCTAAATCCTGGCAAACTAATCATGCAAATTTGTAAAAAGTAGAATGGAAGAATAATTCTAGTTTAAAAGCAAGTCAGATATAAGAGCATGGACTTAACTGGAAAAAAAGCCATGCTGAGAGAGCAGGAATTATACTAGCAATGAACTGGTAGCTAAGTTCACATATCTTTTTATTTCTTTCCTTTTCTTTTCTTTATTCTTTGGAATTTGTGTGGCTTGAAGTCTGGGCCTGGGCACTCTTCCTCTACTCTTCAGCTTAAGGCTAGCAGTCTACCACTTGATCCACAGTGCCACTTCCAGTTTTATGGTTGTTAATTGGAGATAAGTTCTTCAGAAACTTTCCAACTTGTGCTGGTTTTGAACTGCAATCCTCAGATCTCAGCCTCCTAATTAGCTAGGATTATAGGCATGAGCCACTGTCACCCGGCTTAAGATCACATTTCTAACAGTGTACACTCAATATATGTAATGTGTATGTTCATCTATCTTTATATGAATTCTTCAGTTAAAAATCTGGGCTACAAGTTAGACTTTACACTCACAAAACTGTTTCAAATTTAAAAGTTGATACTCCTGGAAAGATCAAACCTAAGAATGTAAAGGATTCTGGGAAGTTCATTTTGCATCCAGCCTGGGGAAAAAAAGTATTTGCGACAACACCTATAATTAACCAGCCTAAACTTGCATTGTAAAAATGGCTAAAGTGATGGAATACTAGGTATGAGCAAGACTGCTGAATAAGAGCTTGAGGTTTTGGCATACATACAGGCGAGCATGCACATACACAGAGGCACTTATATGTGTAAACACACATAGGAAACAACTCTCAGAATGTGTAGAAAAAGTTAGAAAATAATAGAAAATATGTCCCAAGTAAGACTAGAACAAGTGATAGTTTTTAATATTAGAAACTCCTCAAGTGAACTTTCCCCAAAAAAGCTTGAGAATATTACAAAGGTAGGGACCAGAGATAATAAGAAAGTCAAGTAATCAATATTAAAGGGATCAGATCCATGGAAGAATGAATCAGAGACCCCTATAGGTGCATCTGAAAATGTTCATATCCTGTGTCAAATGTTAGAACGTCTTTGAAAATTGTACATAAACAGTCAAAGCAGTCAGTCTAGTGAATAAGATCATCGGAGAAGTTCAGAATTGCTAGCCTGTTTCTAGATTAAATAAACCAACAAACTATGGCAGGACAATGTGATACAAGCCTGGAATTCTAGCACTCAGACTAAGATAGATTAGAAAGTGGAATTACATAGCGATACCTTCCCTGGACCAGGTGTATAATTTTGTCTCAATAAAACAAGCCAAACAACAAGAAAGGAATACACAGTTGGAAGTTTGGGCTAATTTTTTTCACTATGTTTTGATAAGTCAAGTTTCCTATTGAAATGCAATTCATATATAATCCTCACTTGTGTTTTACATGCGCTCTTCATTACAGAACATTGCTAGATGCAAATTAGCTCATTATTCCCAATCAAAAATTTGTAAAAGTAATCATCATTCTGTTGGATTCCAAAGAAATGATGATGGATTACAAAAGCTTAAGCCTGGAGAAACAGCAAATTTCATCTAATGTAGGACTTTGCAGACCTGCCTAAATTAGAATTTTTTGTTTGTAATTTCATATTCTCTAGGATACTACAAAATTATTTTCAAGTAGAAGAAAAATTTAGAAATTCAAAAATTATTCTGGCATTCTATTTGCCTAGAATATTCTTTCAAGTCAGGTATAATTAGAAATTAGTTAATAGATAATTCCAACAATTCATGTATAGCATGATAATCTGAATAATCTAGACAAAGTTGCCATCAAATGGTTGCTATTAATTTATAAATTTAGAAAAAGAGCAATTTTTTGAGACTTTGGTGTAACATAGTATGAAGAGAGTAATTGTATGACATCTTTTTTCTTCTACCTATATATAACACAGGAAGAAATTTCCTTACGTACATCTTAATTACTCATACAATGAGGGAAAAAAGCTAGGTTTAATGTTTGTTTTTATTTTGTTTTTGTTGTTTAGTTTATGTTAGGGCTTGACCTCTGGGTCTGGGCACTTTCCCTGAACCTGTTTTTGCTCAAGGCTACTGCTCTACCACTTGAACCTCAGTGCCACTTGTGTCTGGTTATTCCTTATGAGTTTATTCGAAATAAGAATCTAAGGAACCAAAAAGGTCAGATAATGTGATGTTAGGAAAATGAACCCTTAGATATGTATTTAAATGTTTTTTTTTCTTTCATGCATTTGTTTCTAACACATTTATAAGACTATTTCTTTGTTGCTTTGTATGTCCCTCCCCCACAGTATAATCCCTGCTTTCACTATATTTGATGTCGGTATAATTTGTAGAGGAGAAGGGGAAAAACAAGTCGTTTAAATAAGGATACAGGTGGACTCGTTGCAACAATGAGAAGTACAAGTTGTCATGTTGAAAACGAAATTAACAACTTTGGTGGGGGGGAGGATTGGGTGGGGGGGCAGGGGGAGGCTGGGAAGGGATATGAAGGGTAAACAAATGCGGAGGCTGAAATGCTTGATAAGCAATGTACTCATTATCTTGCCGATGTAATTGTAACCCCTCTGTACAGTATGTTCACAAAAAAAATTTATAAAAAAGAATCTAAGGAACCTTGCTACCTGGGTGGGTGTGAACCATAATCTTCAAATTTTAATATTCAGATATTCAGATCTCCTGAATATCTATGATAGATAAAAATAATATATAATAAAATTAATATAAAATAATAATATAAATACTATTTGCAAGTGTTCTGATCTCAAGAATACCACTGGAGGGTAAAACGATGCAGAAAAGTTTAATGTAGTGTTCTTTGCACAATTGGGAGGGCATCACAGCAGAAGTGTAATATGTTTTTTCACAATAGTGATAAGCTAGTCATGATGTGAATTTAGGCCATTTTAATGTGCACCTTACAAGTTGCAAACTGTTGGACTAGGATGACTTTACAACTTGGGATTGATTGTCATAGAAATAATAGCTTACTCTGATGAACAAATGTTTACTCTTCAGGAATTAATTATTATACATAGGTCATAGTTTTTTCTTCTACCAGAATGTGGCTATTTTTTCTATTGACTTTTAAATATGTAACAACTCATTGGAAATTTCATCTATTACAGAACTCATTAAACTGCAAACAGATACTGTTTTAAATGTCTCTGATATGGCATGATCAGAATTTGAAAATGATTAGTTAGTCATCTGAATTTTGAAGAATACATATATTTTGTCCTCTTAACAATTATTCAGTTTTAAAAGTTAGGAGTTTCCGTAGAATTAAACTGTTTTCTCTTTTAGTATGAGATAATGGTTTTTTCAACATAAAGGCAAGTATATTGTGAAGATGTTGTATAGTTTGATAACATTCAAGTTGATGACCGTCTCATAAAGAAAGGGGGAATAGACTGGTATTTACTATACCAATACAGTGAAATTATATTTTATGTTTGTTATTTTTTAATTTAATTTTATTGTCAAGTTGATATATAGAAGGGGTTGCCATAATTGTAAGATGGTGAATACAAAACATGTCGAACTTTTTACCCACTACCTCACTTTTCACATAGTTTTCCTTTACCCCAGTACCCTTCACAAGGTGGAGTGTAAATTTCCATCATGTAGTCTTGTGAGCATTGCTATTACATCGGTTTGTCCTTTGTCCTTTGTCGTGCCATGTTGTTGTTCCTCTTCCCTTCCCTAATTAAGATAAATATATATACAATTACACATAATACTGAAATCAACTACAGCAGAGGACAAACCATAGGGTAAAACACAAAAGAAAAAAGAATCACAGAGTACATTAAAAACAACAACCACAAAGAAAACCTTTGTTTCCATATGTAGGAGTTCATGTTGCTCATCATGACCTTATACATAGCTACTGAGCCATTCTGCTCATCTGCTAGGACTATCCTAGATATTTCCTACTTGTTACAAATTAGAGAAACCATGGAATTTCTTTCTTTGGGTCTTGTTTATTTTACTTAGTAAGATTTTCTATTGCCGTATGAATTGGAAGCATAGAATTCAACAGTGGAAATATATATATATCACGTTTTGTCAATTCGTTCATCTACTGAGAGGCATATTGATTTAAAACATGATTGCATATAAGTATCACTTAGGGTCATTCATAAATGACAGATGCCACCTCCCCAGATATTCTAAAATCATGATTTTTATGAAGATAGTATTTCATGGTGGTACAAGTGTTGAGATATCTGGATGAGACTAATGTATATCTTGCACTGAATTAGGCAGGATGATATCCAATATCATATGGGTTAAAATGATAGTGACAAAATATTCCCTTGAGAAAGATATAGGAGGCTGCCAGAAGTATGAAGTAGTTCATATAATTTTAAAGGATTTAGAAATGCAAGCTTAAGTATGTCTCTTTAAATAAAAATTATGTAATTGGACGGGCAAAAGATTGGGAGGGGGAAGAAAATAACTGACAGCAGATCATTGTCCCAAGTTAGAGTACAAAAAGACATAATCTACAAATTCCCAGTTAAAAAGAGAATATTATACTGTGTCCCACTTAATTTAGGTACATGCAAAATATTTACTTGGATTTTTCCTACTTTAACACTCCAAAACAAGTGAAGTCTTATAAGAAAAATTATGTTATTTCCATTACTTCAACCTGAGCACTAACTGTGATGAGCCTTCTTTTTCTCACTTTGCACTTGGAAAATAGTCCCTAAGTTGATGATGATGTGGCTGATTAGAGTCAGAGTTACGGCTTCTACTTGCACAATTATCCCAGAAGAGTTTAAAGCAGTTTTTCCCCAAAATATCCAACTACATTTTCTTAAGCTGTACTTTGAACACACCCTCACACCAGAGCACATAATTTGAAATTATACTTCAGCATATGCTTGACACATTCTAATTTGTGCCTTTAGCTTTTTTGCACATTCCTTTTGAGTTCATAGTTGCTCTATTTCCATTTCATCTACACAAATTACTAAGAACATTGTTCAACTACCACTTCATGTCTGCACAAGCCCACTCTATGTATGAAAGTACTTTGTCCAAAATGGGATTGCATGAAGTTGCAGAGCTTCTGCATGGCAAAGGACATAGCTAGCAAGTTCAATAGAAAGCATACGGATTGGGAGAAGATCTTTACTAGCCATACAACAGACAAGGGTCTCATATCTAAAATATACTTGGAACTCAAAAAATTAAATCCCCCAACAACAAATCCTCAAAGAAACAACTGCCCAATAAATAAGTGGGCTAAAGACTTAAAGAGAAACTTCTCTGAAGAAGAAAGAAGGATGGCCAATAGACACATGAAGGGATGCTCAACCTCCCTAGCCATAAAAGAAATGCAAATCAAAACAACATTGAGATACCACCTCACTCCAGTTAGAATGGCAAAAATCAAGAACTCTAACAACAACAGATGCAGGAGGGGATGTGGACAGAAGGGAACCTTACTTCATTGTTGGTGGGAATGTAAACTTGTTCAACCACTTTGGAAAGCAGTATGGAGGTTCCTAAAAAGACTTCACATAGAGCTCTCATATGACCCATCAATCCCACTTTTGGGCATTTACCCAAATGTTTACAAACAAGACCACACTAAATCTACCAGCACAACTATGTTTATTGCAGCATTATTTACCATAGCTAAGATATGGAACCAACCCAGATGCCCTTCAGTAGATGAAGGGATCAAGAAAATGTGGCATATATACCCAATGGAATTCTATGCCTCCATCAGAAAGAATGACATTGCCCCATTGGTTAGGAAATGGAAAAACTTGGAAAAAATTATATTAAGTGAAGTAAGCCAGGCCCAAAGAAACACAGGTCCCATGGTTTCCCATAATTGAAATATCTAGTATATGTATGAGTCAAGCGGAAAAGGTCAGATAATGTGATGTTAGGAAAATGAACCCTTAGATATGTATTTTAATGTTTTTTTCTTTCATGCATGTGTCTCTAACGCATTTATAAGATTATTTCTTTGTTGCTTTGTATATCCCTCCCCCACTGTATAACCCCCGCTTGCACTATATTTGATGTCAGTATAAGTTGTGGAGGAGATGGGGAAAAACAAGTCGTTTAAGGATTCAGGTGGACCTGTTGCAACAATGAGAAGTACAAGTTGTCATGTCAAAAACGAGCTTTACAACGTCGGTCGGGGGGGGGAGGAAGGATTGGGTGGGGGGGGAAAGGGAAGACTGGGAAGGGATGTGAAGGGTAAACAAAGGAGGAGGCTGCAATGCTTGGTACGAAATGTATGCATTATCCTGCCCATGTAATTGTAACTCCTCTGTACAGTATGTTCACACATAAAATTAAATAAAATAAAAAAATTAAAAAAAGGAAGCACTTTGTCCATATTAAGCCATAGGGTAGTACTCAGTCTTTGAGGAGAAAAGTTCCACAGTGTAACCCTATGTGCACATTAGAGGATGTAGAATTTAAAGCATTTTGAGACAAACTGATATTAGAATTGAACGTCTCAGGTCAGTTTCCTTGGAGCTCATTAGTTTTCCCATGAGAAATATAAATATCCACAAAATCTAGAGCTAATTAGTAAGTATCCGAATTAACACTAGATCCTAGATGTTGTGTTAGTACAAGTCACCATTGTATTATTGTTACATCAGAATCCTTCCCTACTTGCCAATGGGTATGAGAAAATGAAAGAAAAGCATTAAATCAAAATGTCGTATCTTTTTAGGCATTCAGTCGTACTGATGAGGGTAAAGTCTGAACTCTTCCATTCAATAAAAGCATTATAAAGTTTATAAAAGCATTCGGTACATATAAGAATTTGTGGCAGTTTGATTGACAGGGTTATTTCACCATGGAGATATCCCTAACAAGAACTAGAGTTAAATAGATTATATGGCAATTATGATGTGTCAATGGCTATTGAGGAATTTTCTATTCTGAAGGAGAATCAATTCGAGGAGTCTTCAGTCACATCAGTAATGCTGTATGTTTAACCTAATACTTGCTGTTACTTGTCCTAAATTTATAATGAATAGGCTGATAAGACATCCAATCATATCTAAAGATATTTCAATAAAATCCCAAACTGATGTGGATACATGGAACACACATTGGAACTGTAGGCAAATTAGGCTTGTCTGTGCTGTAGTTCAACCTATAAACTCCTGAATAAACACAGTCTTCAAAAATATTCACACAATACATATGAATAAAGTTCATGACAGTTATATCTGTGTAATTCTTCTAAGGTCAGGATAAAAACATTGTTTCCCAACATTTAAAATCAATAGGATCTGTTGAATTTATGGATCCAGAATTTTATGGCTTCATATTCATATCCCAAAATTTTATCAATATGAATTTCACCAAAACTTGTCTATGTCCTTTTATTTTTCAAATCCAAATAGCCTATGTCTTTCAATATCTTCTTGCAAATTCCTTCCTTTACTTCTGTAAATCTGGGTTTATTACTTTTTTATTTCCTTATTTATCTCTTTCTTCCAATCTTGTCTACAGTGGTGCCCACATTGCTCACACCTGTGTCAGACTTTCCTTTTCCTTTTCCGTTCAATAATGCCCCCAATTTTATTATTCTTTTTCATATTCATGTTCGTGGATATTTTGATGATGTCTAAACAGACTCATCTTTGAATCTAAACTTTAAAACTATCAGATTTTTTCCCCTAAATCCATCATTTCCACCTGTGGTCCTTATAACTAAGAGTAGCACAAACACATTTGCAAGCCAAACGTGTGGAAGCACATTAGATTTCTTCTTACCCTTCTACTCCTTCCCATTAGATAAGATAAATGATCGAGATTTTCTCAGTTTCTGTCACTAAAATGATTTCTATTTTTTGGGTTGGTCCGTTCGTGGGGCCTGAACTCTGGGCCTGGGCACTGTCCCTCAGTTCTTCAGCTCAAGACTACACTCTACCACTTGAGCCACAGAACCACTTCCAGCTTTTTTTCTCTGCTTATGTGGTGCTGAGAAATCGAACCCAGGGCCTCATTCATGCAAGGCAAGCGCTCTACCACTGAGCCACCTTCCCAGCCCCCACTCAAATGATTTCTATATACTACTTTTTATGCTCCTGACACCAGCCTGTTTCATTTACTCAACACTGTCACCTAGTCCTAAAACAACCATTTCCAAAGTATGCTTTTTCCCCAGTCTTTTCATATTGGCCCTCTCGATCACCAAATTACTCTCTTTGTAAGCACATAGAGTGAAGAGCTCAGACACAAATTCTAGTATCATTATTTATTCACTACATTGACTGTTGGCCTTACATTTCTCATCTATAAATGGATGTAATCTACCAGAAATAATGAAGAATATACGTGTTGACTTTTACAGCAAGAAAAAAGAAAAGTGAAGTGTCCTTAAATTTTCCACCTTACCTTACAAATAAGGAAAGAGTCAAATTCAGTTTGTTGGTACAAAGTCACAAATTGTTTCCTGCAGAAATAAAAATAAATTTCACCTCCTTGTTCTAAGGTCTATGTCCTTTTAAGGTAACTACAGATATGTAAGTGATACTACGTAAATAGTGTCATGTTTTTTCAGAGGTATTGAAGAACATACCCTTAATATATCATTGGAAATTTTCGTTATTGAATAGTATCTATATGAGAATGTTTTTGAACTGATCACACTAAGCTGAAAACTACACCTTAGCCCATCAAAATGTGGAAATAAATAATTTTATTTATAAGAAAATAATACTACCAAGAAAAGTGTGTATACATTAGAGAGACTGCAGGAATAACATTAGGGTTTTTACTGTCTCTACTGTTTATGTGATAGTATTTCTTGATATTGAAACTCTCCTCTTGTTATTCTTACTGTATGTAATCCAACGCTATTTATTACTATATATTCAATGAGGGAAATATAGCTTCAAAAATATGTAAAGCATTTTCCTTTTCAATCTCAATATTGTCATTATCAGGGTACACTGTGGTCATCATCATCCTCATCAAAATAAGTGCTAACTATTGAAACTGAGATATGTATTTATGATTTTGCGATTATTTGTCTATTGATTAATAATTTTTTCTTTTTGGTCGGTCGTAGGGCTTGAACTCTGGGCCTGGGCGCTGTCCCTCAGCTCTTCAGCTCAAGGCGAGCGCTCTAACACTTGAGCTACAGTGCCACTTCCGGTTTTCTGGTGGTTTATAGGAGATAGGAGTCTCAGGGTCTCTCCTGCCCGGGCTGGCTTTGAACCGCGATCCTCAGATCTCAGCCTCCTGAATAGCTAGGATTACAGGCGTGAGCCACCAGCGCCCGGCTTTGATTAATAATTTTAATGTTACCACTGTGCATGCATCCATATTAAAATTTTGAACAAAGAAACAGAAAAAAACTAACCCATAACAGGTTGCTTGAGTATGTGCTTATAACAAATTATAGAATAGATTTTTGAAGTATTGCAATTTCCTTACCAGCATGAATTAACTTCCTCTCTCCCCACCACTACACACAAATATTTGAGTTTGAACAGAATTATTTCAAGTAATATACTATGAATATTACTACAATACCATGTGTACATGTAAAATTCCCTTAAAATTAATAAACGCTACATTCTATTGAAATATTAGTTATTTTATTCTAGGAAACTTTTGGAAAAATAGACTGCATATCTTTGAAATAAAAAGGTAAAAAAGTAGTAGCATAAAAAGTTTTAGAGGGAGTCTGTCTTCAGAAATATATTTGTATATATATATATATATATATATATATAATTTGTAGAAAGACATACATTTTGAAATTATTTGTCATCAGAAATATATACATATATCTAAATTTTTGTGTAGAACGATGTACATTATAGTGAAACAAAAATCTTGAAATATAATTAAAATTTTAAAAATATATTAAATCAAGTGCCAGTGACTCACACCTATAATTCAGCTATTCTGGGTAATTAGGTCTTAGAATTGTGTTTGAAACAAGCCCAGACAGAAAAGTACTTGTTAGATTCTTATTTCCAATTAACTACTAAAAACAGGAATCAGCTCAATGCCTCAAGTTGTAGAGTGCTGGCTTTGAGCACAAAATGGCTTAGGGACAATGCCTAACCTTGCAAACAACATCAAGAACAACAACAAAATATATCACATTAATTTCACAGAAGCATCTTTTACCTGCTGTGAACATTTTTTAGAAACATGAATACATGGAAAATGTTAGATAAAAAGTATAGAATGTTTACGTCTATGTTAAAAACATGACTATTTAGAATGTTTAAGATATTTAGGTAATGATTCAAAATTAAGAATAATGATAATATTTTGGGACTGGTCTTTTATTCTATTTTACGATAGTAATAAAATGACATTCATAATTATTCTGTAAAATTACTCTTGCTTGGTATTTGAATTATAATAAGTGATAAACATTTTTAAATGATTTAAATAGGAAAGGATAATTTTATTGGTATTAATTCTTTTGTAATTTCAAAACAATTAAGCAAATTATTCCAAGGCTGGTTTGCTCTAAGACTATATTTGTTTTCTTATTCTAATTTTCATATGTTCGTAGAAATTAAAATTCCAAAACTTCAATGGACGTTGGCATTCAGGATCATCTTCATAGATACAATAATGAGGGGCTTAAGTGGAATTGTTTTATTTAATTTGTTTTTGTCACAAACAAATCAAGATGATTGTGTATTTTGTTTCTTTTCACGTTATTGGCTTTTATCCTGAGAATACTTTTTTCTAGCAAAGTAGAGAAAAGCAATTGGATTGAGCAAGTAACATATGGCTATCATAAAATGCAGATGCACAGATTTGTGTTTTCTATCATTTGCTAAAAGTTTCTTCCAGAAAAGGTTATCAATTATGTATAAGTGATGTATAATTTCTAGATATCCCAGTTATCACATACATTTTTGATTGGGTTATCTCTGCATAAACTAAAAAACAGCCCAAAATACCTCAAAATAAACGGAAATCACATCTTTGTTTTAGAAGCTGTAGTGTTCAAAGAATTTTTAGCCAACATCAAAAACATCTTTTTAGGTATTTTGCATTTTGTGTGAAGAATTTTTAATTATAGTTTTATTTTTTTGCTGACATGAAATTCACATGCAATATATTATCTCCTTTCATTGTATACATTTTAGTGCTTTGGAAATGAATTTTACAATCACAGGTTTACCAAGCCTAATTTTCAAAAACTTGCATTTCTTCAAATAGAAAGGCTATAAATTTTAGAACAGATATTAAAATAGATATAAAATTTAGTTACAGGAATTTGTCCTGCATACATCTTCTATAGGGTGTCTTTTCAAAATTTGTTTTGGGGAATTATTTCCAGGTTCTCACCCATACTGTCCAAGTGCACTGTCAATGAACTACATTCCCAATCAATACATGCTTTTTACTTCTCTTTAATACACACATAGAAGTGTAATGGCTAGAACATAAACAATTCTCTTTGACCTTTTGAAGACTTGAAAACTTGCGTGCTAAAATGAATGCAGTATTACACAAATCATTCTGCTATGCGGAGTATATCAATTTCTCCACAAATTCACTTATATATATTTTTTTCATCTTTTTATATTATGGTTATACTAGTGAGTTTTCTTTTTCTTTTTTCTTAGATGCTTAAGAGGAGCTTAATTCATATGCTCCTCCTACTATGAATTTACATATATTCTTTATAGAAATATCCTGTTCGGGAAAAATTTATACAGTATTAGAAGATATAAAAGTACTTAAGATTCAGGATCATTGTAGCATTAACAAATATGTGCCTTCTATCTGTTGGATATGTTTTCACTACTTTCATAGAGTTAAGAAAGGTTATCAGTTGATACTAGTTTATTCTTGCTTTTCTTTAGCCACTAATGCTTTCCATGTCAAATATTTAGAAATCTTTACTGATCCATTCTCATGAATTTTTACATATATGTTTTGTAGGTTTTACAACTCACATTTAGTTTGAAAATCATTTTTTATTTTAAATTTTTGTATAAAGTTTGAGGTAGTAGTCTAAGTTCATTCTTTAAAACTAGAGAGGCAATAGTGCCAATACACCCATTTAAAATTCTATTTTTATTTCATTAAGTCATGGTATCCTTTTCAAAATCTATTGACAATAAACCTAAGAATTTATTTTTGATAAATCTGTTACATTCTTCTATGTGTCGGTTCTTTCACTAATAAACATGGTAATAAGATTCAAATCTAGTATGAGGGCTCAAGCTACACAATTTTACAAGATTGTTCTGATTGACCTGTATTCCTTGAATTTACATACAGGTTTATTGAGCAGGTGGACCAATATTCTACAGATATCTAGATGTTTGATAGTACTCATATTTTACACCTTGTGAAAACACAAGACCCCTGATATTTTATAGGGAAAAATGTCTTTAGAGAATGCTTAAAACAACTAAAATTAATTTAGGAATGAGTTAACATTTAGATAACACTATAGCATAATAAAGTTGAATGACAACGACTTGAGCTGTATTACAGAGTAGATTGAGAGGGGATAGAATGATGGACCACCTAGGAGCTGTACGTCATTGTTACTGTTTTTCAAAAACAGAAAGATTTCAAAGAAGAAAAGGAGGAAAATAATCAAAGTGTCTTCAGTCAAGTTTCTTTTGAATCCACCTAAGAGTGTGTACTGAGAGTCAGAGAAGATGGGAAAAATAAAATAGAAAATATAGCATTGGATAGACCTCTTACAATGTAAAGAAATTGTAATAGGAATATGATAATTAATTTCCAAAGAAATAAAGGAAACAATAGGTAAACTCTAAAGGCAAAAAGAATGAGGAGAGAAAAGAAGCAATGTAAAACCTTTATCAATAAGAAACACAAGAATTTGGAAGTGAAAAAGCAGTGGAAATATTCTAAATAACAATCAAATAACAATAAAAGTTGCTAATGTGGATAGAAAATGGATCACATTTTATCATATATAATTTTGAAAAAACATACTAGGAATGAAAATTTAAAAGTCATAATTTAAAACACTATTTACATTATAACTACACAGTATAGTTCAGTGGTAAAATCTTGACATAGCATATGTGAAATAATGGTGTGATCTCCCAAGCATTACAAAGTACACACAAAGCACTCACACACACAAACCCCATACACACACACACACACATACACACACACACACACACACACACACACACACACACACACACACACACACCCCACAAACACATATTTGGAATATTGATATTATAATATTAAAGAGGAAATTATCACAAATAATAAAAGTAGGTTAATATATGAAATCATAATATTGCTCATACTATTTAAACATTTAGTAGAAATCAAATAGTCACAATATACTTGGATTCTTATAGATTAAGTAAATTGAAAATTAAGAAATAGAAGACATGAGAACGTTTGCAAATAAGTTTTAAATAATAAACTTTTTAAAACATGTATCCTTTAATTTTGATAAAAGATCAATGTTACTGGTGTTTTAACCTCAAGATTTAGAATATGATAACGAGGTGCTCTATATCTCGCTATGGGTGTCTACATCTATAATCATTTCACTCTGGATATTTTTATGATGAGGTCTGATAGTTTCTCAGGCTATCCCGAATTACAAACCCTATTTGCAATTCCTACCATAGGTAGAAAATTGAAGCCACAAATTACCATGCCCAGCTCAAACTTTTTTTTTAATTCAAGTACAAATATTTACAAAAAGTGACCAGGAAATGAAGCCGTTCCTAAAATAGTATGTGCTTCTTGAAAATACAGTAATTATTTGTTACCTGGAAAAATATGTTTAGAACTATAAGAAAATCAATTTATTTAAATTCACCAACCATATAAAAATTAAGAAAATAATTTTAAATATTCACATGTTAAATATTTTAAAAGCAACATAAATAGGTCTGAATTATTTACATGTGTAAAAATCATGCAAAATTAAATTAACTAATCCTACAACTCTGAAAAAAGAATTAACCTAAAGAAACAAGAAAATAAGTAATTAAGATCAAAATTTGAAATATAGAAAATAAAATGAAGTATACTCTTTAGTTGACTTAAGTAACTGTAAACCCTTTTTATATCAATTTTATAATAAAAAATGCATGAAGAAAGAAAGAAAAACTACATTTGAACAATAACAACAGCAAAAGCATTAGTAATTGTTTGAGTGTACAAAAAAAATCGATGGAGGGGATAACAATGTTCCTTCCAAAAGAAATGTACTCATTACCTTGTTTATGTAACTGTAACCCCTCTGTACATTACCTTTACAATAAAATTATATTGAAATTAAAAATAAAACAAATAATATAGCAATTAAGAATTCTTAGAAGCCATTAGTTAAAAACTTTTTAAAAAATTGCTCTAAGTACCCAAGGAAATAATTTGATGATACTATTTAAATACTTAAACTTCAGCAGAAAAACAAAATGTTTAAAAACTGTTACAAATAAAGTAATAAATCAGAATATATTACTATAATAATCATTGGATGGATTTTTAGTGGCAGTCAAATATGTAAGAAATGAGACAATATGCCATTCATTTGCACTTAATAAGAGAATTTTCTAGGTATTTTAAAATATATCATAAGTTTAATAAATAAACTATTCTGTCACATCATACAATAATCAGATAAAGATGATATTAGAGCAAAGAACACATTGTACTAAGTTTTGGGATGTTAATGTATATAGTTATTTTGGTTGTGGGAAATTGTGAGGATTTCAACTTTGGGTATTGTTCTTACTAGGCTGGCATTATATCAGTGGTTAATTTTAGGATAGGGGTTCCCTTTCCACAAGAACATGCACCTGATCTGTCCTTTTATCCAGAAGTGCAGCAGTGGCTCAAGTGGTAGACCACTATCCTTGGGCACAGTTGCTTAGAGGAGGAATGATGAATGCATGCATGAGCACATGAACATGCACGTGTGTGTACAGGCATGTGTGTACACACATACAAATGAGTATTTCAATGCAGAGTTCTTTATTTTTTTACCTTACACTACTTTATTTCTCTATATTAGTTCACAAATTAACAAAATCAGCTAAGCACCTATTTACATACATCTCATCATGTTTCTCTAAAGTCTACTCTCTTTTTGGCATCCTGCTTTTATTTGACCCAAAAGTAAATTATTCAGGAGATCAATTCATCTCCCTCAACTCTGTAATGTTAGATGATTATTTAAGATCTTCCTAGAATTATAATTTTGTGAAATCCTCAATCAAGCAGCATATTTCTTTCGTGAAAAGGGAAGCCTTTGGAAAAAAAATTAACTATAGGTTTTAATCCTCCTGGCAAGCATTTGGAAATTTATTATCTTCATATAATCCATTATCTGTCTGTGCATGCCGAAGATGGCTGAGAAAATAAAAAGACCCTTCTAAGCACAGAAAATTCCTATACCATTAATAGGTATGAAGGTTTTTTTAATTATTATTCTGAAAATGAAAATACCATACAGAGGATTTACAATTACATGGGCAAGATAATGAGTACATTTCTTATCAAGCATTGTTGCCTCCTCCTTTGTTGCCCCTTCCTATCCCTTTCCATCTCAACCCTCCTGCCCCCATCCCCCGTTATACCCCACCATGCCAAAGTTTTAAAGTTCGTTTTTTCACATAACATCTTGTACATCTCATTGTTACAGTGGGTCCAACTCTATCCTTTTTTAAACGATTTGTTTTTTCCCTTCCCCTCCACAAATTATACCAACATAAAATGCAGTGAAAACAGGAGCTATATCACGGGGGAGGGACATACAAAGCAACAAAAATTCATCTTATAAATATGTTAGAAACAATCACATGAAAGAAAAAAATATTTGAATACTTATCTTGGAGTACATTTCACCTAACATCAACGAATCTTACATTTTCTGCTTGGCTCAGACATATACTATTTATTACCAATAAGGGAAACCATGGGGCCTATGTGTATTTGGGCCTGGCTTACTTCACTTAATATAATTTTTTCCACGACTTTCATTTTCCTAACAATGGTGCAATGTCATTCTTTCTGATGGAGGCAAAGAATTCCATTGTGTATATATGCCACAATTTCTTGATCCATTCATCTACTGAGGGGCATCTGGGTTGGTTCCAAGCTTAGCTATAGTAAATAATGTTGCCATAAACATAGTTGTGCTGGGAGCTTTAGTGTGGTCTTCTTTGTGATCATTTGAGTAAATGCCCAAAAGTGGGATTGCTGGGTCATAGGAGAGCTCGATGTGAAGTCTTTTGAGTAAACTCCATACCACTTTCCAAAGTGATTGAACAAGTTTACACTACCACCAACAATGAAATAAGGTTCCCTTCTGTCCACATCCCCTCCAGCATCTGTTGTTATTAGAGTTCTTGATTTTTGCCATTCTAAATGGGGTGAGGTGGTATCTTAATGTTTTTTTTTTATTTGCATTTTTTATGGCTAGGGAGGTTGAGCATTTCTTCATGTTTCTATTGGCCTTCTTTATTTCCTCTTCAGAGAAGTTTCTCTTTAATCTTTAGCCCACTTATTTATTGGGTAGTTGTTTCTTTTAGGATTTGTTGTTGGAGGATTTAAATTTTTGGAGTTCCAGATATATTTTTGATATGAGACCCTTTTCCATTGTATGGATAGTGAAGATCTTCTCCTAATTCGTTGGCTTTCTATGGATCTTGCTAGCGATGTCCTTTGCCATGCAGAAGCTCTGCAATTCCATGCAATTCCATTTGTCCAACCTTTCTTTGATTTGTTGTGTTTCTGGGTCTCTATTAAGAAAGTTTCAGCCTGTGCCAATGAGATCTATGGTTTCTCTATTCCATCCAGTAATGTTTTCAGAATGTCTTCATGACTCTGAGGTCTTTGATCCATTTGGAGTTTAACCTGGTACAGGGTGATATACAAGGATCTAGCTTTAGTTTTCTACAAGTAGTTAACCAATTTTGAGAGCACCATTTACTGAAGAGGCTCTCTTTCTTCCATTTTATTTTTTTATCTCCCTTATCAAAGATTAGATGGCTTTAGGTCTTTAGGTTCATTTATGGGTTTTCAATTCTATTCCATTGGTCCTGAGGTCTGTTCTTGTCCAGTACCAAGCTGTTTTGATTACTATGGCTTTGTAGAAGAGTTTGAAATTTGGTATTGATTTTCCTCCAGCACTTTTCTTTCTGTTAAGGATCGTTTTTGCTATTCGGGGTCTTTTATTGTCCCATATGAAATTTTAGATTGCCTTTTCTATTTCCTTGAAGAATGAGGTTGGAATATTGATAGGTATCACATTCACTTTGTAGATAGTGTTGGGAAGTATTGCCATTTTCACGATGTTGATCTTTCCAATCTAGGAACATGGGAGTTTTTGGCGCTTTCTAAGTCTGTTTTGATTTCCTTTTTCAGGTATTTAAAGTTTTCATCATAGAGGTCCTTCACTCCTTTGGTTAAGTTAATTCCTAGGTATTTTATTTTTTGTGGAGCTATTACGAATGGAGTTGCTTTCCTAATTTCAGCCACAATTTTCTCATTGTTGGCATACAGAAAAGCCATTTATTTTTGAGGGTTAATTTTATACCCTGCTACTTTGCCAAAGTTCTGAGTCATGTTGAGTAACTTGGGAGCGGAGTCTTTAAATACAAGATCATGTCATCTGCAAAGAGGGAGAGTTTTACTTCTCCTTTCCCTGTTGAGATTCCCTTTATGCTTGCATCTTGTCTTATTGCTGTAGATAGGCATTCTAATACTAGATTGAAGAGCATTAGAGAGAGTGGGCATCCTTGTCTCATTCTTGAGTTTAGAGGAAAAAGCTTTAGTGTTTCACCATTGAGTATAATGCTTAATGTAGTTTTGTCATACACAGCCTTTATTGTATTGAGGAATGTTCCATGGATTCCTAATTTTTCCAGGACCTTCACCATAAAGGGGTGTTGGATCTTGTCAAAGGCTTTTTTCTGCGTCTATTGAGATAATCATGTGGTTCTTGTTGATGTGATGAATAATGTTAATTTATTTGCATATATTGAAGCATCTTTCCATCCCTGAAATGAATCCTGTTTGCTCGTGGTGTATGATTTTTTGGATGAATTGTTGAAGTCGATTAGCCAAAATTTTGTTGAGAGGCTTTGCATCAATGTTCATCAAAGAAATGGGTCTATAGTGCTCTTTCTTTGATGAGGGTTTTGGGATAAGGGTTATGATGGCTTCATAGAAAGTGTTCGGTAGTCAACTTTCTCTTTCAATTTCATTGAAGAGTTGGAGGAGTATTGATGTGAGCTCTGCTTTGAAGGCCTTGTAGAATTCTTCTGTAAAACCATCTGTTCCTGGGCTTTTCTTAGATGGGAGGTCTCTTATTGCTGTTTCTATTTCACTGCTTGATATGGGCCCGTTAAAATGGTTTAACTCATTATGGTTTAGTTTCGGCATGTCAGTATTTGCCAGGAAAACGTCCATTTCTGCCAAGTTCTCAAACATATTAGCATAAAGTTTTGAGCAGTATTCCTTTATAATGTTCTGAATCTTCGTTGTTTCTGTAGTGATGTTGCCATTCTCATCACCTAATTTATTTATTTGGGTCTGTTCTCTTCTTTTTCTGATAAGATTTTTTAAGGGACTGTCAATTTTGTTAATTTTTTTCAAAGAAACTTCTCATTTTGTTGATTCCTCCTATGGTTTTTTTTTGGATTCTAATTCATTTAATTCTGATTGAATTTTAATTATTTCTTTCCATCAACTGGATTGGGTTTATCTTGATGCTCTTTTTCAACGAGTGTCAGATCTCATCAATTGTTGGTTTTAGATCTCTCCAATTTGTTGATGTAGGAAATCAGAGCTATAAACTTGCCTCTGAATCGTCTTTGCTGTGTCCCAGAGGAGCAGATAATCTCTGTGCTAATTTTTGTTGAATATCATGAACATTTGATCTTCGTTTCTAAGCTCTTCTATGACCTACTGGTGTTTCAACAGTGTGTTTTTCAGCCTCTGTGTGTTACTGAATTTTCTTTGGTGTTTTTTTGTGTTGAGTTCTAATTATATTCCCTTTTGGTCTGAGAGAATGCAAGATATGAATTCAATGTTTCTGAATTTTGACAAGTTTGATTTGTGACCTAAAATGTGGTGTATTTTGGAAAATGTTCCATGTGCTGCTGAGTAAAAAGTGTACTCTGATGCTGCTGGATGAATATTTGCTAGATGTTTGCTAAATCAGTTGATGTAAGCACTTGTTTAGATCGGCGGTTTCTCTGTTGAGTTTTTGCAGAGATGATCTATTAAGTGGGGATAGTGGTGTGTTAATGTATGCAACAATTAATGTCTTTGGATCTATGTAAGATTTAAAGTAGTATTTCTTGGATAAATTTGGGTACACTATTGTTTGGCAAATATTTAGAATTTTAATATCCTCCTGAAAGATTGATCCCTTAATTAGTATGTAGTAACCTTCTTTATCTCTTCTCAATAATTTTAATTTGAAGTATATTTTATCTGATATTAGGATTGCAACTCCTGCCTGTTTATGGGGGCCGTTTGCTTGGTAGATTTTGTTCCAGCCTTTCACTTTCAAATTGTTTTTGTTTTTTATGGGCAAGTTGTGATTCCTGAAGGTAGCAGATAGAAGAATCTTGCATTTTAAACCAACTAGACAGTCTATGTCGCTTAATTGGAGAGTTACATCCGTTAATATTGAGAGATGGGACTAAGCCGTATTTGCATGTTCCTGCCATTTTATCCAACTTCTGGGGGCTACGACTACTGGGTTCTTCCTATGGTTCTTCGATTTTGTTTGGGTGTGGTTTCTTGATCTTTATTGTGATCTAGTTGGTTTTCTCTATGTAGGACATCTTTAAGTATCTTTTGTAGAGCTGATTTGGTGGAGATATATTGTTTGTTTTTCTTTCCTATGGAAGATTTTTATTTGACCTTCCATTATGAAGGAGTGTTTAGCTGGGTAAACTATTCTTGGTTGATAGTTGTTTGTTTTTAGGGCATGACATACATCATTCCATGCTCTTCTTGCTTTAATTGTCTCTGTTGAGAAATTTGAGATGGTTCTAATTGGTTTTCCTTTATAAGTGGCTGATCTTTTCTCCTTGACAGCTTTAAGGATCTTTTCCTTGGTCTGAATTGATCCTGTGTGGTTTATAATGTGACGATGGGCTGTCCTGTTCTTGTCTCGTCTATGTGGAGTTCTAAAAGCTTCTTGTATCTGAATATGCCTATCTTTTTGCGTGTTGGGAAGTTCTCTGCTGGGATCCTGTTAAACAAATTTTCTAGACCATTAACTTCTGTCTCTATGTGCTCCTCTACACACCTTTCCCTTATATAAGGCCTTCTGATGGTGTCTTCCAAGTGTTGAATAGATCTATCTTATTTCTTGAATTTGTCTTGGATAGTTGTATGTTCTTTCTCTATAATACCTAGGCTCTCTTTAATGTCAGAGATTCAATCTTCTGCATGTTCTAACCTACTGTCATGACTTTCTACTTTATTTTTCATTTCTTTTCCTTCTAATTGGTCAGCTTTTATGGTTTCAAATTCTTTGTTGGAGCTTTGTTTTAGATATTGTATGAAATTCTTTACTTCCTTCATTTGGTGTTCAGTGTTTATTCTCAAATCACTTAGTTGATTCGTTATGGATTCCTTGGACTCCGATTCCTTCTGTTGGGCTCCATTCAGCATTCCCTTTGTGGTCTCCCTGATTCCTTTCAAGTGTCTCTTTATGGATTCCCTTAATGTCTCTATTGACCTTTGTCTATTCTCATCCCTCTCTTGCAATTCTTGTATTACTCTTTGATTAGATTTCTCACGTTCATGCAACTTCTGTAGTTCACTTTGGCTGATCTCAGCCTGCTCACGAATTCCTTTATTTCTCTTTGAGTGTTCTCAACCTGCTCATGCAATTCCAGTATCAATCTTTGAGTAGCTTCCTCAAGCCCATGAGTTTCCTGTTTTGATCTTTGGTTTGCCTCCTCTCTCTCCCTATCACGCTCACACTGAGTCCTTTGCAGGGTTTCAATCTTTCATTCACCATGTTTAACAGTAGTATTTGTAGAGCTTTTTGAGAACTCTCTGGATTATTCATTATCTGTTCTGTCACCTCATTATCTTGAGTGGGAATTGAGATACCTGGACTTGCCATTTTCCATGTGTTTTTCTGGCTTGTTCTGCCCATTTGGGATGAAAGTATTGCCAGTTTTGTTCGAGACCACCATTTTACGGAAAGCATCAACCAAAGTCCTGTAATTGCATAGCCAAAAGTCTGTAGATACAATCTAGTTCAACAGATACAGTCTATTCAACATTAAACAACTATGTATTAATGGGCTAAGAATAGCAAAGAAGAATTTGACACACCAGGAATTATTATGTTTAGGGAGAATGCTGGGGAAAAATAGGGTTAGAGGGATATGGAAAGGTAAAATGAGAATGAAATTAACCAAGTCCTAATCTCACAGAGGGAAATGGAACGGAAAGAATGATAGGAGAGAGAGAAGAAAAAAATTGAAAAAAGGGACAAGAAAAAAATGGAAAGACAAATATTTAAATTTAAAAAGTGAAACTCTTAAAAGTAATGAAAATTTAAAGAAGTAATATTGAGAGATGAACGGGGATAGGATGAGAGGAAGGGAAGGATACAAAGGAGACCTGAAAAACTAAAAAATAAAAATACTTCAAATATTGTATAGGTATAAATAGATATTACTGCTATTATGGAATTTAATCCTAAGAGGTTTTGAATTGAGTAATACATTTTTGGATTAACTATGTACGCAATTGGGGGATAAGGTCTTATAATCAATGACAGGTATATATGAGGTGAGCAGAACAACAGATAATTCATGCAAAAAGAACAAAAGATGAAAAAGTAAAAGGAATGAGAAAAAGGAAGAATAAAAAAGACCAAATGTCAGTAGAGATTTTTTTTAAAAAGCACACACACACACACACACACACACACACACGCACACACACACACACACACACACACACACATACATATATATACCTAAAATAAAAGTTATAAGAGGAGGAAAAAACGATTAATAAAAACAATTTTTTATAAGTAAAAGGAAAAATTTAGAAAAGATACACAAAAAAGACTTCTTTGGTTTTGTTTTTGGGGGGTTGATGGGAAGATCCTGTATCTCCCTTGTGACAGTAACCAGTGTCTTTGTGGAATCTCTGGTTTTCTTGTGGTGTTTGGTTTTCTGTGGCTAGATTGGTTTCTTAAGTCAGTTTGTTTGGGCAGGCAGAAAAAACATCTGTTGGTTTACACAGAAGTTTGTGTTGCTCCTCCCAGGCTAGTTCAGTGGGAGGGAGATCTGCTTTGAGTATCACAAAAGAGGGAAATGGTTGTTTCCTCTACTTTGGAGTTGCTATGATAAGGCTGGGTTCTGGGTAAAGTTGAGGCCTTTCAGCAAACAGTAGCTTTTCCCTGAGGGTCTAGCTTCTGAGACATTCACAGAGCCCAGCCTGGAGCCATTCTCAGGGTTTATGTTTACTGGGTTTCAATTGATTGTCAGGGCTGTTGTAGGGAGGGGCAGCCTCTGGCTCTGTTTACCCAGTGAAGAAAGCCACTCTTTCGGGGGTGTAGCTTTCTCTGCCTGGTTGTGGTGACTTTCCCATGGGTGGAGTTGAGAATGGCAGGTCAGGGTAGGTATTTGTGACTAGCTAAATGACTCTTTTGTTTTCATCAAAGGACTGAGTTGGAGCTAGCTGCTTAGCCAGGCCTTTGTCTGTATCAAAGATGGATATCTCCAGTGTTGGGGGAAGGGGTGGCCTTCCCTCCTCTGCTCCCTTTGAGAAGGAGTGAGGATGTCAGTTTTGTACTCACGCTGGAGTGTTGGTTCCTGGGTAGCCTCTGGTGTGCTATCTGCCGGATGAAGATATCTGCTACTTGTCAGGTCTTGCTGGTGTTGAGTAAAATCTGCTTGCCCACTGCATCTGGCACATTTGTCCCAGACTCTCTGGCTTGTAGGTATGGTGGCTATGCATGCCACCACAGCCGCCACAGCCACCACAGCCATGACTGCTGGAAAATGTTCAGATCTGTCACCTTACCTGTATTTTCCTTCTCTGGCCAAACTCTCTGTACTGTGATGGCACACTTGGAGTGCCTAGGGGTGTTCACTGGAACACTAGAATTGCTTTCTATGTGAGAGCTTGTTTAGCCACCAGGTTCTCCTCTGCCATCTTCTTGAAATTCCTGAAGGTGTTTAAATATTACTGGAATTGTATTGGAATAAATAATGTTCACCCTGACTATCTTGAGAAAGAAAAATTGGTTTCTCAGCACTATTGGTAAGAACTTGAGTGAAACAAACGAAAGGAAAAATGAGGAACAACTCAACACATACATTCAAAAGAAACAAAACAACCCATGAAAACACAAATTAACTCAGTACTCAAGAACCTGCAGGAAATGCAAAGATTTTTAAAAAATAGCTATGATAAGCTTATGAAAATCCTGACTACATGGGAGTCTACTGTTGTGAGGATAGTGGTTAAAGCTCAGACTGGACAGAAAGAACTGTACACAATGCCTGGCACTTGTTATTCTAAATTCCAGGAAGAATAACATGAAGTAGATTGAGCCCACTATCATACACAAGTAGGAAGCCAGATTCTATCTGAAAGGTAATCAGGATACTTTAGGGCTGGGGGCATGCCAAAGTGGTAAGAACATCCATTTAGGAGACACAAGACACTCAATTCAAACTCTAATATTATGGGTATTAAAGAAAAAAAGCTATGACTTTAAATAATGGGAATAATTGCAAGATTTGAATATTTGAGTGGAGAAAAATTCATGAGAGAGATAGAGTTTACCCACGTTGCAATGTTTTCTACTTAAGTGATAATATTATGTGCTACTCCAGACATAACAGAGTTACCTTGCAAATGAATGGATGTGTATTGGGGTGAAGGAAATACTTTACTTCCACAGGTGTAAATTAAATACTTTTTTGGGGTGGATTTTAGTTCTTGAACTAAGAGTCTGGGTGATATCTCTGAGTCTTAGTTCAAGAACTTAAATCCACCGTCGAGAACTTATGGAGACCAGATGCCCTTTATCGGAAGGATGGTTGGAGAAAGTGTTGCTCATATACACAATTGGATTGCACCCATACATTATAAAGACTGTTACAGCATTTGCAAAGAAATGGATAGATATAAAATTATGTTAAGTAAAAGAAGTCAGAGCCAGACATACAAAGGATGCGTATTTGGAAGCCAGAATTTTATGCAAGTTAAACAACAGTATTAATCAAAGCATGCTATTTGCAGAGGAGTATTTAAAAGGTGTAATTTCTTATAAAATTGAACTTTTAATCCAACAAAATGAATACCAGGAAACTATCACTTGGAAAATGTGAGGGGAAGACAAATGGAAGGAATAAAGAGACTTATGGAAGTAGAGAGTGAAGCTATAATATTCAATGCAGATAGCATGAAACTAGAAAAAATGAAAGTGGGGTGAGGTTTGGAAGGATGTTGGAAAGTTATGTAAAGATCCATTGTACTTATAAACTGATTCGTTGAATGGAAAACCCTTCGTGCAACTATTTAATAAAAATATAATTTAAAAAATGGAGACATCTGATCTTAAACCATGAGTCAATATGATAATTTCCTTCTCAGAAATTGTCTTTGCAGGTATTTTCTTCTCACTGACAGAAAATTGAACAATGCAATGAATTTCAATACATCACTTTGCATATCCTAAATAGACACAATATAAAAATCAAAGTAAAAATATTAGAATATATCACATGATAAAATAACAGGTAGAAAGTATCAAACTCTGATTGTTTTTCCAAGTACTTTTCCTTTGGTATCTAATTTAATCCTAACAATAATCCCATAAAGTGGAACTACCTCTATTTTTAATTCTAAGATTATGTTATTTAAGTCTTCAGAGTTGGAATTACTAGTACAATATTGCACACATGGTAAGTGTTAGCCTGCGTTCCATTCCCACCATATCAAATAACCTCATTCTATTTTATAACTAAATACCATCACTCAGTCTACTAATTCTAGTAAAATTTCCCAACTTATTGTGCACACTTAATAATATTTCACTTTATCTTTGTTAGAAAAGTGGTAACTAAGCCGGACACCCGTGGCTCACGCCTATAATGTTAGCTACTCAGGAGGCTGAGATCTGAGGATTGTGATTCAAAGCCAGCTCGGGCAGGACAGACGGTGAGACTCTTATCTCTAATAAACCACTAGTAAACTGGAAATGGCACTGTGGTCCATGTGGTAGAGCGATCGCCTTGAGTGGAAGAGCTCAGGGACAGCACACGAGCCCAGAGTTCAAGCCCCATGACCAACAACAACAACAAAAAGAAAATAAGTAACTGTAATATAAAAACTCCAAGTTCATAATCAATTGATACCTCCCTGCAGAAAGGAACTACTAAACTATAACATTCTTGATTTCTACCTCAAAATAGTAGAAATCATATTTTATCCCTTCACTCAACACTGCACTGCCTGGGGACCCCATCTCTGGTTAACACAGTCTTACTGAAAGAAGGACCTGCCCAATTCCTGATGGAAACAGACTGCAGGTCTTTTGGAGCAATCATTTCAACACTGTAGCTCACCTAAATTGTTGACCATTAGAAGTATTTTGATTGCTTTTCATACCCAACATTTTGAGAGAAATGTACTACTTTAAAATGTTATTAAAGAAAGACTGATATAAAAATCACTTTTGACCCCAGATAAATATTTGACCTTTCATATACCCAAAAATGCAGTCTGAATTATCACTAATGTTAGGAACGAGCGATTAAAAATCATAGACACCAAGACCTAAGTATGAATTAAAGACTCTCCAACTTGTGAATACAATTGGTTTAAAAAGACATCAATACTACTGCACTTTTAATTCCCTATGATAATAATGATTCCCTATGATAATGGTAATGATAATGATAAACTATTAACACTTAAAAATAACTCATGTTCTTGGGAGTAGGACACAAAACACAAGGTTATTCCTAATCATTTTAAAAGAACATTATTTATACTAAAAGTTCACTCATAACTATAAAGATTCTAAAACTAACTGAAGTTTAGAGGCACAAAGGAAATAATTTTACTGCATCATGTACATTCAATGGACTGTTAATAGAAAACAAAGTTATACTAATAATTAGCTTACCCAATTCACTTACATTCTTTTATTCTATTCCATTTACTTTCATAAAAACTGGGTTTTCATAAAATGACGCATAAAAAGCCTATATATCCACTTACATTTTCAGATCTTAACAATATTTATTTCAGAAATTTTAGCACTATAGTCAATGTACTGAAATAATACTAAAATATTCAAAAGATTTTATGAAATTGTAAGACTTGCTCTGGGATGTTATGTACACTGGAAAAGATATCCAAAAAGCCTTATTTGTTAGTTGCCGTAGTTACTCCCACAAAAGAGCAATTAGTAAAGATCCCTGTGCATATACAAAACACCTTCAAACGCATCCGCAATCTAGACATGACACATGCTTTTTGTTTGTTCGTTTTTGAAAGGAATATCTAACAAGCATATCCACAATACTTATTTTCAGTCAATAAGATGGGATATTCAAACGTAATATGGGTTTGATTATCTCTTAGTGAGAATAGATATGATCTTGCAAAGAAAGTTATTTTCAGCAGAAATCCGGAGTTTATCCAACTTGTGTTTCACAGGAATAACCAGAGAGAAATACCTGTTTGATCAAGTCGGTCCAAATCACTCCATGAGTGTATCTTACAAATATAACCAATTTAAGAGTTCAAATACCTATTTTGTACTGACAATCATCTTACAGCAATAACTTACTACCTAATTATGTCTGTATCTTCTTACCTAACATACAGTAAGAGCTGAAACGGTCTCTTTATCTAACTTAATGTTGTAAATGCTTTAATTATGATGGCATTATTATTAGACAAATAAAATTTACAGAAGGGTGATTTCACTGAAATGACATGACAGAACACTGATAAATAAAACATTGCAACACAGTTAGCTCTTTGCAGCCTCACCCTGTCCACATTGGCAAGCAACATTGCAACAGCACACGCACACATATACACATACACACATGTTCACACATGTACACACACATATACATGCATGCTAAATTCAGGGTTTATTGTACAAAAAAATTCAAATAAAGTATTAGTGATTAGGACAAATGATAATATGCCTTATTACAAAATAATACATAAACCATCACCACGCATGTTACATTTTACCTGCCTCTCTACATGTGACCACTTCATTTATTTTTAATTAATTAATTACCTTATTAATTAATTCATTTGTTTGGTGCTAATACTAGGGCTTGAACTCAGGGCCTGGCTTTGTCCCAGAATTTATTTTTTGTTTCAGTTTTCTCAAGGCTAGCATTTTACTGCTTGTACCACAGCTCCATTTGCTGGTTACTTTCAAATCAGAATCTAATGGACTTTTTTTTTTCTTGGTCTGCTTTCAAACCACAATCCTCAGATTTCATCTTTCTGCTTAACTACTACTAAAGACATAGCCATCAGTGTGGCTTCTACTTTTTCCTCTAGAGTTATCTAATGCACATACTTAGATAGTAATTTAAAAATGAGAGTATAGAAGCAAGATGTACAGTGATGATACTGTCCTGTCAGAAATTCAAGTTAGTAATGTAAATTTATTCTTAAGACCATACACAAAAAATACCATGATATAGTGTAAGAGAATTCACTATTGAACATATGAGCCTTAAGAGCTTTCTAATAGATCCATTATTTATTGGTACCCAACATTAGAAAAATGTATGAGGCATTGGTAAAATAGAAGTCCTTTGCAATACTACATACATTCCTTGTTTTTTTAAAGACACTTCCTTTCATCTAAAAAGGAGGCCTGTCTATTGTCTTCATGTGATTTTGATGATTGAAAGTGCTTAGTGAGAAGGTCAAAATGTATTAGTAGTCCTTAACTATCAATTCTCATTTTTCTTCTTGTAGAATATAATGATCAAATCAATAGTTCAGTATCAGCCAACAATAGTTCAGAATCATGCTTCCAGTGCAAGTGGATCACCAGGAAGAAATCCTCAATATCAATTTCCACAAAGTTTTGTCACAGATACAATCTCCCTGCCTTCTCTAGCTGCTTTACTACCTTCTTACTCCTTCATTGTGCAGCAAAAGTATGATTCAACTGATTTCAGTCAGATCTGTTACTAGAATTATCAAGGAATTAGTTTATTGTCTGTAATTTTGTCAAAGGTATGTCTCTTTATGTAGGCTACTAAAAATGTATTTACTAATTTCAAGTAAATACATAAATTCTATTTCCATCTTTTTTAAAAATTAAAATTTTGTTTGCTCAATAAATTGATCAGAGGCATGGATTTTGTGGCTAGCTAGGTCATTGCACATCTGTCTCTTTCTCTCTCCCTTTCTAGGTTCTCATAGATAATATGATTGCCCATAATTATCCTAATTTGCTTTGCTTTTATATTTTTGGTTGCATCATTTCATTTTTTGCTCTGCCATTTTCCAAATCATTTATATAGAAGGCATTATTTCCTATTTTCTCATTCTTAGAATAAGCTGCACATGAAGACATCACTGGTTCTCATTTTCAGTGTGTACATTGAATACGGAGGAACATCTTTCCTCTGCTCTCCATCAATTCCTTACTCTCCAATTAGAATAATTTCGAATTGGAAAATCAGAAAAATAGAAAATAAATCATGGTGAATAAACAGATGCAGAAAATTCACCCGATATTTCTGACCAGTAAAACCAATGTGAACTATTAGGAAATACATGGACACCTCATTCCCACGGGCACTCAAAGTATCTGGTTAGGCAATTCTTAGGAATATGAGGAAAAAGATGAAAAAGTAAGGAATGGTATCAATTGCAAATGCAATGGAGAAGGATCCCAGCAAATTTCTTCATTGGGCTGCCAAAAATATTCAGCTTACTACAGTGCGGAGACTTCTTTCCCAAAAGGCCACTCATGTGAATAGTAGGGATGACGATGAGTATACGCCACTTCATCGAGAAGCCTACAGTGGACATTGTCAGTGAGTTGGTGTCTCAAGCGGCACATGCAATAACTGTAGATGACTGAACACCCCTGCACAATGCATATACGTGGAATAATACCAGAATGGTTTCTTTCTTATTTCATCACGATACAGATACCAATGCCCAAACTAAAGGCCTTTTGACCCCCTTATATCTTGCTGCTGAGAATTGAGATAGAAAAGATACGCTGGATCTCCTTCTGTTGAACCATTATATACAACCAGGCCTGAAGAACAACATAGAAGAAACTGCATTTGATATTGCCAAAAGGATAACTATGTATCACTACGTCTATGAAGTTGTGGAAGGCTGTACAAATTGTTCACCTAAATACTAATGGTCGGGTTAAGTTTCTTAAATTTCAAAAATGCGAGTCCATCATTTATGTCCCTACAAAATATTTTCACAATCCAAATATGAGGAATATCTTTTTCTTTTTGGTCGGTCATGGGGCTTGAACTCTGGGCCTGGGAGGTATCCCTGTGCTCTTCAACTCAAGGTGAGGAGTCTACCACTTGAGCCACAGCTCCACTTCCAGTTTTCTAGTGGTTTATTGGAGATTAGAGTAGCATAGACTTTCCTTCTCAGGCTGGCTTTGAACCATGATCCTCAGATCTCAGTCTCCTGTGTAGCTAGGATTATAGGCATGAGCCACCAGTGCCCGGCAACACCAATATTTTACTGTAAAAATTCATGGATTCTGCGGAATTCTTCCAAGTGAATTGCCTGCATTGGATGTCAAAAAGTATTCAATAGTTTTTGTATTCATGTATAAGGATTTCTTCAGTGTTTGTGATTTTTTAATCAGAAATAATTTTAACTTACCTGTTGAAATGAGTATTACAGGAACTACAAGATTTCTGGTGCTTGTCTGAAAAAATATATTTTACAATATTCTATATTCTATGTTTGCATAATGTTCATAATTTATTTTATTGTCTCCTAGATATACTTTGAATTCTACATTATTTTATAATATATAGGGTCATTAATGTGTCCTTTCCGATTGCATTCCATATAAAAACAGTTTGATTCCTTTTTTTTTCTAGGTCTTAATATTATTTTTCTTTGGGATAAAATGACAATGTTGTCTAATTTGAAAAGTTTTGTAAAGTTTATGGTATGTAAAAGCCTTTCTGAGGTGAAGATTTAATACACTGATATCAAACTAAATTGAATTATATGAATTACATGTATTGTTACACTTGTAATTTTGTAATCAACTTTTTAATAACTGTTTTTCATTTCTTGCATCTGAAGAGTGAAAAATATGGAATACTTCTCAAATTTTCATATTATCCTTGTGCAAGTGCCATGTTAACCTCTGTAGTGTAATATGAGTATATGTACTGCTGAAGCATGTAGTATCCTCTAAATTTAAGTAGTTAATGATGCAATCTTTATACAGGCTTATATCTATGGGTGCCTACCTGTAACAAGGAAACCTTATTGTTCCTAACAATGCTATCGATCTTATTTCCCTAAAATTCTGTGAATAGTGGAAAAAATTATATTGATCAGTCGATTGCTCACATTTGCAAATTTTTTTTGTCAATGACTATCTTAAGTCTTTTTATTTGGAATTTGATCGTACTCTCAATTATTTATAGATAGGTCCAAAGGTGATGGCTTTTTCAAGTACTTATTTATCCAACTGAATTAGCTTTGTGGATCTAATGGATTCAAAGTAAGCGTTGCTTAAGAGCTACTTCTAAACTTCTTCAGCTGACATTTTCCCAAATGAGGTGTTACTGGCACAAATGTCTACCTGAGCCTTTACCCTTCTTCCATGTGGGAACAGACCAACCAGAATATCTTACACTGACAGCATAGATTGTCTTACTGGAACAAAACTCATCTTGGTTACAAGGGATCATAGAGAGCTGAACAGTTCAATCAGAACTGTTCAGACTAGAAGGTATTTTATCAAATTATAATTGTTTATTATATCTTCCATTTCAAAAGTAGCTAAAGCCAAGAAGGTGAAAAAATTGTTAGTATGCATGATTACTTAATGTCCTGGCCTATCTACCATCCAACTGGGCAGGAACTTACACTACTGCCTTTTTATCACCAAATATTTTCATAGTTGCAGGAGAAGTCCATGTGTTTCTCCTCGTTATTAGGCATTAAATTCATAATGTTTTAATCACAGTGTTTCCTCTTGCCTCCATGCTGTAAATCTACAAATGGTAAAGCTTTAGGTCTAACTATATCAAACACTGAGGTAGAGATAATGGAATAATACTTTAAAACAGAGTTGTCTTTGATACAGTCACTACAACAGAATAATGCAAAACGTGTGCCTTTTAATTATATTATATATAGTTATATATTTTATATTTATATGTGCTGATCTTATATTTCACACATGAAACTTACTGGAATTAGTTGATAATTTGACAAATAAATTGATATTTATTTATTCCAATAAATAGAATTGGAATATAAATAATTAGGTTTAAAATATATATTAGAATATAAAAAGTATCAATGCAATGTCTTTAGTATAAACTTGTGATACATTCCAACTGTTCTTGGTCTTCTGAATCCACATGGTAAAAAAAGCAATGTTTTCCGCTAATCTATAATGGATTTTAGTCTGCTGTTCTGTTTATTGTTTTAACTGGCTTGTCCCAAACTGTCTTTCTCCATATTTCTGAAGAATTCCTACTGATTATGCCCAAATTTTGCTAAGATGTCTAAAAAATATTATTCTTCTGCAGTACCCATGGTTCCTAGGATCCCAGGTCCCAGTTACCTGCATTATCAGATAACAAGGGCAATACTTCTCACCCAGGCCCATGCAACATGTCAACACAAAGTAATTGAAGACCCATCTCAATTTCTCATTTCCTATGTTTCAGGGCCCCAATTCCTTGAGATCCAGGAATTAGCAGTAAGCAATTGTGAAATGCAAGGCAACTTAAAATGAAGGATGAGCACAAAATTTGAGAGAAAGTACTGTAATTCAAACATTCAACTTACAGATGACCAGCCAATATGAGTGAACAAGTTCACAAAGTGTCATAAGATTATTTTTAATACCCCTCCCCTATGATTAATGAGAGATTTTATTCCAATATGAGTGGGCCAAAAAATAGTTCCTGGAAGGATAGATCGATAATTGGTCTACCAAAGCCCAGAAAAATTTACTTAGAGGTCAAATGTAATTCAGAAAAAAACATTTGAAGCACTAAGGAGTGCTTCAAAACACTGGGACTTCAGTACAACATGGTTCTGTGCTATAAAAATGTCACTCTCAAACCAATGATAATCTACATTTAATCTCCTGAAAGTGTATTCCTTTTCAAATAAACTTTTTAAAATCACATTCGCCAAAATAACATTTGACAAGTTGATGATACTTAGTGACTTACAAATTTTTCAAGTGTAGAGAGCAAGTTATAATAGAGTTGAATTATTTACACAGCACTAATGCCAAACACGTTCAACCATTCATTAAAGTGTAGAAATAGTATCACCCAAAATTTGTGTTTTTCAGTAAGGGCCTTCCAGAAATGTGTTAAATAGATCAGCCTCCTAAATATCAAACCCAAACATAAGCTAATAAATTTCATCATTTAATAAGGTATATTTTAAAAAGTCACAAATAGTTGCCTTATCATATGTTATTTTATGTTTTCTCTGTCTAACATAGTAAGAAATGACTTTATGTCTTGAATATGGGTACTCATCAGAGATATGACAAACCTAATATCTGTCTTCTATTTCTATAGTATTCCTCTCTAGGTATAAATTTTAATTTTCTTCTATTTCCAAAACTTATAGATAGTAGAAAATATTATTCCATGTAAAATAAAAGAATCACACCATTGTACAAAGCCATTTATAAAAATTCATAGTTAGGAATACATTCTAAGCCATTTTTTAACTTTCTTTTTGACTAAAGGTTAATCTTCCAAATGGATGAGAATAAAATCATGTTTAGGTGCCTCACGTCTCCAGTCTTGCAAATTGTTGCTGCCGATGAATGAATTATGGAAATATAAGCTGACATCAGTTCAAGAATAGGCAGGATTTAAAGTCCATGGAATGTATATAAACCTTTCAAAGTATTAATAGACAGTTTAACAGTATGACTATAAGGAAGTTGAAACCAGAATGGAAATATACTAAAGACATAGAATGAATGAAAAATGAACAAGGGGCAATAAAGCTAGAATAGTCAATGTACACATATGATAAAGGAAGTGGTAAATTGGAAATAAGTCTTGGAGAAAGGATTGGTTGAGAATGATGGAAGGAGTGACTCTGATCTGGTAGCATTGGACAATTAGATGGATATATTTAATTGTAACACAATTGCACAACCTTTTAAAATTCAGTTAAAAAACACGAAAAGAAACAAAAACACACAAAAATCACAACTAAACAGCAATCTCTAGAGAGTATGAATATGACCTCTCAAAATTTTAATCAGTTAATGAATGGCAGTCTTGGGAAAAGCAAGCAAAGCTGTTCAAAGAGGGAAGTTTGGGATAGGGGAGAATTTTGAACAGAATTAAATAGATTGTCTAAGGTTATAAATCACCTACATCTGCTGCAAATAGTATCTTTCTTCTATGAGTTTTCTGTCTGAACTGGATAATCCAGTTCTGAGACACACTTGGTAGCTTGTGAGGATAGAATGGAAGAAACAAGATCAAGAACCCATTACTCCACTGGAAAGAAAACAATCCTCTATATTTTCTCTAATCTCTCTTCACTACTCTTTCTTCATACTTTGAAGTCAATTGATTTTGAATTATATTTTTCCTTCTTTCTTCTGTCAAAGTAATTGTTCAAAGTAATTCATTAAATATTATTTGCCATTTTCTTCTTTCATGCTGTTTAATTGGCCAAGTGAGTACATTTAACCTTCCCTCTTGCATTTGGTCGCCATGAAACAACATCTATGTTAATGCTGAGAAATCTAATGTAAAACTTTGTCTCCAGTCCAAGAAGCTGTGCTCACAAATATTTGGCTATATTTTTTTCTTTTACCTTGAAAGACACCTTGTGTCTAAAGTGCCCACAAAAATAAGTACTCCATCACTTGTTGGTTCAATCAGAATTGTCTAACCTCAAAGATATATTTTGCTAACATGATGCTTAGAGGAAACCAAAAAATAATGCACTTTTATCTTCTCTCTTAAGATTCTCCTTACATACCGTATCAGGAACAGTGAAGTTATTCTATGCAAAATTATTTCAATAGATTATTTTTCTCTTGGTCTTGCATTTCTTCACCAAGATGTATGGAGGAGAATAGATTTAAATCACCCATACCTTGGAAGGCAGTGTCTGTTACAAAAGGACAATGCTTCTATGTCCCACTTCTATGTCCTCCTCTGAACTCTTGCCAGAGTTCCAATTAATCACAGCTTCTTGGCTTCAAGTCTAGTGAAGCTGAAGGACTATACGGGCTCCACCACTGCTACATCTTCATTATTTGTCTTTTAAAACTCTTCAAGTTGCCTCATTGGATGTGGAATTTATTTTCATGTCTTGCATTGTAGTGAGCCAAATGGGCTCTGTAAAATCACTTTAGGGAGTAAAAATACTAACACAATTTATATCAAAAAGTTTTGGCCTCCCTTCACTGCTGTAGACAATACGCTTAGCTAAGGCTTCTAAGAAAACTATTCTTTATTAACTTTTTCGTTTGCTCAATTCTTTTCTGAACTTTTTGGCATATGTAATAACAGAAGTCTTCACTATCTCATATTAATAAGGATATTATTTTATGTGAGCCACTTAGAAATGTGAAATAATTGGTATGAAGTATCCAATCAGATTTTTTTTCTGTGTTTCACTGCTTCACATCCAAATACATTGTGGAAAGTGTTACAAACAGAAATGTATAATCCCAACACCGTCTTTCATTGTGGAGGGCATTTTCTCCCTAAATATTTTGACACAAATTATCTTTTTCAGAGAATTACTGTTTGGTAATTAAAGGTAAATTCACAAATTTTGATGCCTTACTTTTTTAAGAACTTTGAATTTAAATTCCAATACAACTTTGTTTCAAACAGTGAGAATATAGATCCTGGGTAAGGACAAATCTAAGGGAACCTACAGGATTTACAGCAAGGTTTCTCAGGTTTGTTTGTTTAGTGTGAAAAAGATCCATCTTCATCCACAATGCTCCCTCTCTACCAAGTCTCTTTGGATTTCTTTGCATGAAAGCCTATTCTTCCAGGAAATTTAAAATTTTTTAATAGGCTAAGTTGTTAAAAATTTTGAACAATAAAAATTTAACTGTCATTACTTTAAAACTCTTGAAAATCCTTTATCACAACCGTGAATTCACCAATCCTAATTCCACCTTTACCATCAAAAAGTTAACATGCTGTTTTCATGATATAGTATCCATGCAGCTATTATATTCCAGTGGCTTTGTTATGCGTATATATAACCATATTAGCTGATGCTAAGCAAAATTAATTCCAAGATATATAACCAGATTTTTTCATTTGTGGTTGTTGTTTTTGATGAACTATGTGATTTCAGTTTTCTTTGGGTTTTCCCCCTATGGTTTATCCTTCCAGTATATCATTTTGTATTGTATATACATTTACCTTAATTAGCGAAGGGAAGAGGAAAAGCATAATGGTGAGACAAAGGACAAAAGGCAAACCAATGCAATAGCAATACTCACAAGACAATATATTGGAAATGTGAGGGATTAAGGGGTGAAGGAAAACTGTGAGAAAATGAGAGAAGGTTAACAAATTTGAAAAGTTATGATTTAATACCTTACAATTACTATAACCCCACTGTACATCACTTTGATAAAAAAATTGAAAAATAATCTGCGTAAAATATAATTTCACTGTATTGGCACAGTAAATAATATTCTTTATGTAGTAATATTTTAAAAATTAATATTATTTGGCATCTAATTTGAATTAATTACCCTTTCTTTATCAGAGAGTCATCAACTTGAATGTTATCCAACTAGACAATATTTTCACAATATACATGCCAAATTTTTCAAAAAAGAATAAATTTAGTACTTTCTCATTCTAAAACAGAAAACAGTTTAATGCTACAGAAACCCATAACTTTTAAAAGTAAGCTAGTTGTGAAGAGGACAGAATATATGTGTTCTTCAAAATTCATATGACTAATAACTACTTATTTTTAAATTCTCAACATTCCTGAGAAATTCAAAACAGTACATGTTTGCATGTTATGCAATTCTGCAATAGATGCAGTTTCCAATGGGGTGTTACAGATTGAGAAGTCAACAGAAAAATAGCCACATTCTGGTAGAGGATAAAACTATGAAGCATATGTAATAATTAATTCTTCAAGAGTAAGCAATTATCAGAGTAAGCTATTATTTCTATGACCATCATTCCCAAGATTTATGCCATAAAGTCATCCTAGCCCAACAGTTTCCAACTTGTAAGTGGCACCTTAAAATTCCTTAATTCACATCATGAATACCTTATCTCTATTTTGAAAACATACTACACCTCTGCAAATGTGACGCCCTCCTTGTTCTGAAAAGAACACCACAATAAACTGAGCTGCATCATTTTTCCTCCACTGGAATTCTTGAGATCAGAACACTTGCAAATATTATTTATATTTATACTTTTTTAACTATCATAGATATTCAGGATGCTAAGATAGGAAAATTATGGTTCAAAGTCCACCCAGGCAGGAAGGTTTCTTAGAATCTTATCTCCAAAAAACTTCTCCACAAAAGACAGACTCAAGTGGCACTGAGGTTGAAGTGGTAGGGCACGAGCCTTGACTATAAACAGGCTCAGAGACAATGCCCAGGCCAAGAGTTCAAGCTCTAGGATGAACCAATCAAACAAAAACAAAATAGAAAACAAACTCGAAACCTAACATTTTTCTCCATGTATACAGAGGCATGTAAATAAGGAAATGGCTTCCTGTGTTATATATAGGTAAAAGAAAGAAGATGTCACTCAATTACTCTCTTCATACCATATTAAAACAAACCCTTAAAAAATTGGTTTTTCTAAATGTGTAAATTAATGTCATCCACTTGTTGGCAACTCTGTCTAGATTATTCACATTAACATGGTACACATGAACTGTGGGAATTATCTATTAACTATGTTCTAATTTTAACTCTCTTTAAAGAGTATCTAGGCAAATAGAATGCCAGAATCATTTGTGAATTTTTCAATTAATCCCTCTGCTTAAAAAGAATTTTGTAGTATCCTATAGAATATGAAATTACAAACAAAATCAAAAAATATATTTTAAATCGAAATTCTAATTTAACGAGGTCTGCAAAGTCCTACATTAGACGAACTTTGCTATTTCTCCAGACTTAAGCTTTTGTAAACCTTCAAAATTTATTTGGAATCCAACACAATGAGGCTTACTTACTTTTGCAAACTTTTGAATGGGAATCATGAGCTATTTTGCATTTAGGAATGTTCTGTAATGATGAGAGAATTTAAACCACAAGTGAGGAAATATATGAGATGCATTCAATAGGAATCTTCATTTCTCAAAACATAATTACAAAATTAGCCCAAACTTCCCACTGTGTATTCCTTTCTTGTTGCTTGGTTTGTTTTACTGAGACAAAATTATTCTACCTGGTCCAGGGAATCTATCGTTATGTAATTCCACTCTCTAATCTCCTGTCTGAGTGCTAGAATTCCAGACTTGTATAACATTGCCCTGCCATAGTTTGTTCATTTAATCTAGAAACAGACTAGCAATTCTTAACTTCTCCTGTGATCTTATCCACAGACTGACTGCTCAGACTGTTTATGTACTATTTTCAAAGATGTTTTAACATTTTACTCAGGATATGAACATTTTCAGATGCACCTGCAGGGTTCACTGATTCATTCCACCATTGATTCTATCCCGTTAATAATGATTGCTTGACTCTCTTATTATCTCTGGTCCCTACCGATGTAATATTCTCAATTTCTGGGGGAAAGTTCACTAGAGGGCTTTCCAATATTAAAAATTATCACTTGATTCTAGTCTTACTCAGGACCTATTTTCTATTGTTTTCTAACTATTCCACATATTCTGAGAGTTGTTTCATTTGTGTATTTTTGTGTGCACCTATAAGTGTCTCTGTGTGTATGTGTATGTTTGTATGTATGTATGCAAAAACCTAAATCTGTTATTCAGCAATCTTGCTCGTGACTGGTATTCAAGCTTTTGGCTGGTTAATTATAGGTAGTGTCTCAAAGCCTATACTGTCCAAGTTGGATGCAAATTGAACTTCCCAGACTCCTTTACATTCTTAGGTTTTATTTTTCCAGGAGTATCAACTTTTAAACTTCAAACACTTTGTGAGTGTAAAGGCTAACCTGTAGCCCAGATTTTTAACTCAAGAATTCATATAAAGATAGATGAACATATACCTTACATATCCTGAGTGTACACTGTTAGAAATGTGATCATAAACCAAGTTGTTGTGAGATCTGGGATTGGGGTTTAAAGCCAGCATGGGTAGGAAAGTCCTGGAGACTCTTTTCTCCAATAATTACCAGAAAACTGGAAGTGGCACTGTGGCTCAAGTGGAAGAGCACTAGCCTTGAGCTGCGTTTCAGAGGGACAGCGCCCTGTCCCATATTTCAAGTGCCATGAACAACAACAACAACAACAAAAAGAATATAAGAAATGGAAAGAAAAAGAAATGTGATCTTATCCACCAGTTTCATTGCTAGTATAATTCCTGTTCTCTCAAGATGGACTCGTTTTTCCAGTTAAGTCTGTTCTCCCATATCTGACTTGAATTGGAAACAGAATCATTCTTCCATTCTCCTTTTTGCACATTTACGTGATTAGCAAGCGTGATTTAGAAAGGGAGTGGCCTCATGCTTCATGTTCCACTTAGGAGTAATGCTTTCTCTATATCATCCCATAAATCTACATACTGGACTTGGCTTTATTGTTTCAATGTTTTCTTATTTGTAGAGTCCTCTATATTGTATTTCACACATAAATAAACACAGAACTTCTTTTTCTCCTATAATTGCTATTGTTTCTCTTACTGTTAACTCATGTACACTTGGGAAATTAATGCACAGCACATAGACTCACAATAAATGATCTGAGAACCTTCTTCACATTTAAAATTCACTTTAATTTACAGAGCACATAAGAAGTTTGAAAAAATGTTCTAATGGATAATGTATTTATAAGCAATTTAAATTTCATTTCTCTTTACTTAGTTGTCTCTGAAACACGTGTTACCTCATGTACAAATGTGTCCTTGTGCTATTTCAATGAAACCAGAAAACATCCTTTTTTTTTTATTTTGAGCAGCACCATAGATTGTTACTGGAAGTAAGTGGAAGTAACTGTTACTGGAAGTGTAAACTGATCCCAGGAGAGGAATTGAACGTAGAGAAATTACAAAGTTCAAATTAACTATTGCTTTCCTTTTTACTGTACAAGAAAAGAATCCAAGGCTGGAAGGAAACTCTGTCCCTGACTTTTTTGAGTGTGCCTTTTACTCATATAAAACTTGTCTGTAAACTTCTGGTTGAGAGTATTAGAAAAGGAAACAATATGCCATTTGAAGGCCAGCATAGAACAAAAGGAAGTAACTTTCTTTTAAAAGTGTTCTACTGCAAAGAAGCAAAGATATGGAGGTTTTTAAGTGTCTTATGGATGGATGTTTCACTCCTGAGATGATTCTCTTGTTGCGGGAATCAGTTATCAATTCCTTTAGTCTGGTCCTGAGTTTTCCATAGCAATAAGGATTCCAAAAAAGCAGGATCTAGTGAGTATGATCAGCAAAAGCAGCCACTTCTCAGAACACCACTATTTTAAGGAGAGTCCCAAAGAAATACCCAGGGTTTGTTTAGTGTGCTTGTTTGTTTAGTTTGTGCTGGTTCTGGGACTTGAACTTAGAGACTGGCCCCTGTCCCTGAACAGTTGTCTTTCTTTCCCACCTGGCCCAAACCTAATATTCCATTGCTTGAGCCAAAACTCCACTTCTGGCTTTTTTGGTGTTTAATTACACATAACAGTTTGACAGACTCTCTTGCCTGGGTTGACTTTGAACTAAGACAGTAAGAAAGCTAAGCGACATCAACTGTATGAACTTCTCTTTTGAACCAAGAAATTTTAGATGAAGTTTATTATAAAGCTAATATTTGACAATTTTTAAAGAAGAGAATATGTTTAGCAAAGACGCCATAAAAAATAAGTTAGCAAAAATAGGTGTACTACTAAATCATTTGGGAAGATTACTATTGACTTCATCATTCCTTTGGGGTAAATTTAAAGCTATATTTGCACTCTTTTGTTGGTTGTGGGGATTGAACATTGATCCTGGGCACTGTCTCTCAGCTCTTCAGCACAACTTGAGCACTCTACCACTTTAGCTGCAGCACCACTTCCAGATTTCTGGGGTTAATTGAAGATAAATGTTTCATGGACTTTCCTGACCAGGCTGGCTTTGAACTACAATCCTCTGGTCTCAACCTCCTGAGTAGATAGGATTACAGGCATGAGCCACCAGCACCTGGCTCATATTTGCGTTTATGTGCACTTAATGGCACTATGTAGACAAAGAATGAAAATCTGAACCAAATGATTTGACATTGCAACTTTTCAGAATAATTGAGGTAGCAATAAATATGTCCTCCTTTTCCATTTTGTTGCATTAATGACTCATGAGCTAGGGAACTCTTACATTAGCATCCTATTTCATCTTTGTAGTTGTATTTAGTATCAGGAAATGTTCATAGAGAAATAAAGAAAGACAGATTTTTATTTTATTTATTTATTTTATTTTATTTGTGAACATACTGTACAGAGGGGTTACAATTACATGGGCAGGATAATGCGTACATTTCTTACCAACCATTGCAGCCTCCTCCTTTGTTTACCCTTCACATCCATTCCCAGCCTTCCCCCTCCCCCCCAGTCCCAATCCTTCTCCCCCCCCCCACCTACGTTGTAAAACTCGTTTTTGACATGACAACTTGTACTTCTCACTGTTGCAACAGGTCCACCTGTATCCTTAAACGACTTGGTTTTCCCCATCTCCTCCACAAGTTATACTGACATCAAATATAGTGAAAGCAGGGGTTATACTGTAGGGGAGGGACATACAAAGCAACAAAGAAATAATCTTATAAATGCGTTAGAAACACATGCATGAAAGAAAAAACATTAAAATACATATCGAAGGGTTTATTTTCCTAATATCATATTATCTGAACTTTTCCGCTTGACTCATATATATACTAGCTATTGCAAATAAGGGAAACCATGGGGCCTGTTTCTTTGGGCCTGGTTTACTTCGCTTAATATAATATTTTCCAAGTCAGAAAGACAGATTTTTAGAAAGCAAAGGAGATCAGGTATGAAAGAACAGCATAGAAGGAGATACATTTATCACACAGAGATTAAGAACTAGCCTTGGAGATTTTGAATGCTAAAGGCAATGAGGAATAAGCCTAGTTGATAACTAGTTCTTCAATAACCAAGAATGGTTCCCTAGAACGGTTTCTGCTATACCTTAGTTATTATCATTTTTTCTTTACATCTGGAGTTAGTCCTTCTCTTCTGTCACAACTGTTAATTAGCCTCTGCCTTTTTGGAGCATTGACTGGCCAAAATAGTTTCCAAATCTCACTTAGACTACCCTTCTCATTGTGATTAGCAGTGACCCCACTCAAAAGCCTGGAATCTTTGAATTTCCAGAATTAATCTTCACCTGACATCTAAGCACATTACTGGCATTAATTGCTGTGATCTAATGAACAAAACATATTTTCAACACAGTATCCTAACATAGGTAAAATACATGAATTAGGAACTATTGTCAGGTATCAGTAGGGAAGGAGGAATTATATATTCCAAGTATGGGTTCTTTATTTTGCATTTACTAACTAAATGTTCATTGTTGTTGCTGCTGTTGTTGTTTTGGCAGTCCTGGGGCTGAAACTCAGCGCTTGGGAATTATTCCTCAGCTTTATGGTTTTTTCCTCAAAGCTAACCCTCCACTACTTGAGGCACAGGACCACTTCCAGTGTTTCCTTTTCAATTTATGTGGTACTGAGGAATTGAACCCAGGGTTTCATGCAAGGTACGCAATCACCATACCATGAAGCCACATTCCCAGAACCCTAAATTACTTTCTTAAGATGGCATTACATTTTAATTCTGTAAGTATGTATCATAATTTTAGCCAGAAATTTTTGCTAGAAAAGAGCATTGGACACAGTACTGAGTCCAGTAAGGCTAGATGGGCAATGGATAACTGTCACAGTGTAGCGAGGGCACAAAGGGACTTACCTCATGGAGCTGGTACAACAGACTGAGTGAGACAGTTCCTGACCCACAGACTACCTCCTGAATGAGAGGGCCACCTTGGTTTCAACCACATGGGGATGCTGGGCCACCTCCTCCAGCACCCAATTGAATCAGTTCCTAAGAGAGAAAGAGAAAGGAAGAAGGTCAGAGTTACACTTAAGCCAGGTGTCAGTGGCTCAGGCCTATAATCCTAAGTACAATGGAGGCTGAGATATGAAGATCATGGTTTATAGCCAGCCCGGGCAGGAACACCTGTGAGACTCTTATCCCCAAAATACCACCAGAAAACTGGAAGTGGTGCTGTGACTCAAGTGGTAGAGTGCTAGCTTTGAGCTGAGGAGATCAGGGAGCTGCCCCAGGCCCAAAGTTCAAGCCCCATGACTGAAAAGAAGTGGAATTCCCACCACAAGAAGTGGACTGAATAGCACCCATTGCACTAGGGAGCATGGCAGAGAAGTCAGGCTGACCTTCCTGTCATCTAGGAGTCATTAGTAGGTCAACTGGCTTCTCTGTGCCTCAGTTTCCCCAGCTTCAAAACTGAACAAAGTGAAGGATCCCGATACTCATGGGGATAGGATAATAAAGTGAGCCATGTTTTGTTTCATAATCCCATACCTGTTGCACCATTAATAACAGACACCATCTGAGATCTTTCCGGGTATCATATGCTCACAGAATTGCCAAGAACAGTATCAGATGGCCCCTCCCTCTGTGCCTGTCCCTGCTCCAGAGATCCCTCTGTATTAATCCCTTGTTTCCTCACAACTGTCTCATGATGATATTGAAGTCTAATGGTTGAGGCCCAACCCATAGCTTCACCTCTGGTCTAGAATCGGCTGCCATGGACTGAGTTTGGGACAATCCATCTAAACCAATGACTGAGCGTTGTGCTACATGTCTACAATCCCAACTACAGAAGACTGCGCCTGGTGGCTCATGCCTGTCACAGATAGGAGGGCCATGATCCAGCCCAGGCTGAGCATGTTAATTCTCCATCTCAGAAATGCCCAAGACAGAAAACCTTGACTCGCATGGTAGAAGAGCTCACTGGCAAGCCTAAGGACTTGAGGTCAAACACTAATATACCAAAAAGAACCGGAGTCCCGGTGCAAGAGGCTCATACCTATAATCCTACGTACTCAGAAGGCTGAGATCTGAAGATTACAGCTCAAGATTTAAAATAGGGTTGGCCTCACCCATCAGACGTCATGATGAGAAGACCCAGAGTCTGACCTATGCTGTTGCGCTTGGTACTAGCAGAATTCATATGCTTATTAAGTGTTGGCCATGCTCTCTGTCCCCCTGGGAAGCCTGCCCCCTGCAGGCCGTACCCCCAGGTCCTCCCAAGCTTCCACTCCCACCAACCAGCCCCAAGGGAGTACACAGCTCCATTGCACACAGATCCCTTGTTCTTGTAATTTAACAGTGCTGTGTCTGCTTCAAGCCTCTCCCCCTTCCAAGCCCGAGACCTCAGCTGTGAAGCCCATACATGCCCCAAAGATAGCAGGTAGAAGTTACCAAAGCATTCAGTCTCCTTGTTACAACCCACCTACACACACACACACACACACACACACACACACACACACACACACACACAAACATCCAGAGCGTTGACAGAATACTCATCCATGCAGCACCTGCAATTTGCCAACTGATCACTCACCTGAGCACATTCAGGCTGTACAAGGAAAAAGATAATCTCTCTCTTTCTCTCTGTCTCTCTGTCTTCAGGTGAAAGGTTGACCGAGCACAGAAGACAAGGGCTCACACTGCAAGGGTGTCTATCTTCTGCATCCAACACTTCCCATCCCCAGAAAAAAAGGAAAAGACCCCAGAAAGCAGGTGTAGACATGATGCTCCCCACCTCTGACTAAAGCCATCGGCTTCCCACCAGGGAGAGGCAGGGTGCAGATGTACAGCTATGTGGCTCTCACTGCTCCAGGTCAGGGGATCTGTGGCACCCACTCCTCACCCAACCCTGCATCTCCCCATTTCCTGGGACACTAGCTGCTGGGGATGGGGGTGGGATCCTTGGGTCAACACCCACCCCAACCCCTGGGGCACATTTGTGGCAGGGCATGGGCCAGACTGTGGGGTACAGGAGAGGCTCGGGTCCAGGTCAGAGGGGAGGGGATATGGGGTCGCAGGGTGAGGGGCTGTGTGGCAGCCATTCACATGTGTTTCTGGCAGAAGCTGTTGGCAGGTGCTCCCGGTGGGGCAAGCAGCAATAGCAAAGGCATGACAGACACTCAGGCCATGAGCAGAGTTCAGGGGAGCCAGGACCAGGTCAGGGCCCCAAGCTGGCTCGTGGCAAACCATTGCCTCATTGCCTGAGGAAACCATGGGTCAGAGGCAGCAGCACCAGGTTTGAAATGCTGCTCCATGGGGAATGGGGGGAGGGGGCTGGGGTTCAGGCAGGCACATGGTGGGCCTGAGAAAGGCCTCTCCTCCTAGGCCTCGGGTCTCTTGCTCACCTCTACCTTCCTCAACTGCTGGTAGTGGTGTCAACAAACAGAAGGAATCATGGTGCTACTGGGCAGCATGGAATGTGGGCGTTGCAACCATTCTTGTATCCCATTGGTCAGAAAGAACCATGAAACAATTGAGGTGTGGCTAGAATCTTGTGATGCAGGCAGAATGGGTGGAGTCAAAAGGATTGCAGCCCCTTTCCCAGGGAATTCTATCCAATCCAGTTGGGGACAAGAGGGTGACCTGCTTTAGCTGGATGGCTGCCCAGATTGTTGTGTATGTCTGATGTTCCCAGACCTTGAACTCAGGATCTGGGCACAATCTGTGAGTTGCTTTTGATCAAGGATAGCTCTCTACCACTGGAGCCACACAGCTTTACTTCTGGCTTTGTTGGCACAAGTTGGAGAGGAGTCTCAAGGACTTTCCTGGCTAGGGTGACTTTGACCATGATACTCCTTTCACAGCCTTTTAAGTTTTAAGGAGGACTGCTGAGAGCCACTGATGCCTGGCTAATCATTGGTTTTGCTGATGTTCGTGGACAGACCTGTGAGTTCCCTATCCTCAGGTTTAAGTGGTAGGAGCTGGAGCCCACAGTTTGAATCCTGGTCCTGCCACCAACAAATGGCAGGAGATCCTATGAAACATTCTTATTCATAGGATTGCCAAAGGAATGTGATGTATGTCATGATTTAATGGGCAGTACGTGAATGATTCGAGGATAAAATTATGCACAATTACATTATAGGACACTCGATATTAATTATTTTATGAAGCATTTAAACAATCACATTCATTGAATGGAGGCCAAATGAAATACCTACTAATTGGGCATCACATAGCATGTAGATGCCATTTTCTTTTCTGCAGGACTGGGATTTGAACTCATAGTCTAGGTAACCCTGCTGTTGCACTGTATGGGAAGGGGAAGCTTGCCTCCTTGTATTCAAGAAATTCAAGTCTGTTCCTTAGGCTTGAAATCGATGCCCACCACTAGAAAACCTCCTATTTGTGTACATTTTAAATATATGATATATAATTATATACATATGTTGATTCCATATTTCATTCAGTGTAGTTATTTATTTTATTTTTTGTTTTATTCATGTATTGACTACTCATTTTATTGACTATTATGACACATAAAACAGTGATTACATTTATTACATAGGATATAGTTTTGCATATGTATTGCACGTCCTTCCTGACACCCAGGACTTTCACAGAAAAGGGAAACATGTGTCACCATCAGCTTATTACTACACGATTCATTTTTGGGGAGTGCTGGCATCTGAACTCACAGCCTACAAGGCCCAATTCATGAATGGGTGAGTGTCAGCCTGCCATCCTGTGGCAAATTGAGCTGACAGGCAGTTCCGAGTACCTGAGATCGAGCCCCAGGGATTGACAAAATAAGAACAGATTGACATGCAGATGGTAGTATACTAATAAATATATACCTTTATAGATTGCCAGAGATGTCTATACATTATTCAGTTATATAGACTACATTCTTACCAATTCTTGGATATTTATAATGCCTCCATGTAATTAATGTTATTGTTTTCATTCCTAACCAACTATTAAATAAATCAATCAATATCCTGAAATTGTTGCATTCCTGTAAGTAATAGTATTCTTTTAATGCTTCATAAATATTAAATAAAATCAGTCTCCTGTAATGATGCTGTCTAATTTTATAGGAACATCATTCACCATCAACTCATTCAACAGTGACATTGATAATATTACCTTGTTATTCCCATGGATGGGAATGAGTCTCTTAGTATCTCCTGCCATTGATTGTTGTCAGGACTAGGATTCGAAATCAGGGCCTACATTGCCATGTGGACCTATGACTCCCTCAAGGTGAAGTACCCTTTGCAACAGTGTCATTCATACCCAGGAGGGTCACCGTGAAAAGGAAGAAAACATAAAAAGGCCATCTCGCTGCATTTTTTCTGTACATTTTTGCCACACAAGGCCTGGGGATCTAGGATCCCAGGATCTACTGTGGGTCCAGTGGCTGTACCCCAGCATAAGGTGATCGAAGTTGAGGCAGAGTTACCACAACCTGAGTTCAAGCCCCCTGCTGAGCAAAAAATAATTAAAAGAGATTAGCGCCCTGGCTTGCAATTCACCCCTGTTATTCTGTCAGGCTTTGGATTTGAACTCAGAATCTGGGTAAACCTGCAGCACTGTGGAAGAAGGGGAAGCTCACTGTACTTGAAGATAAGAAAGTCAGGCCTGTAGTGTAACCCAAAATTCAAGTCCCGGACTTGGAAAACATAATATTTATATACATTGTAAATACAGGATTTGTACTTACCTATGAATGTTCAGTCCATACACGTTTGATGTGGTTTTTCCTTGTACTTTTTGTTTTATTCATTTATTTACCATTGATTTTATTATGATGACACCCATTCCCTTTATTACATTGATGATATCCTATCACATGGACTCTAAATGTGTAGACGTGTTCTCCATCATGCCTGACACCCAGGACTTTCAGAGAATAAGAAAAAACTTTCACACTTGGCTTCTTACTGCATGATCCAATTGTTGGTAGTGCTGGGATCTGAACTCAGGGCCTAGCAGGACCAATTGGTGAATAGTTCAAGGTTACCACACCAGCCTGTGAGCAACAAAGGAGTTAGGCCATTCCCAGGATCTGACATTGATCCTCAGGGTGCGCCATGATAGTCATAAATTAATAATTTAAACATAGGATCTATATTTACATATGTGTGTGGACAGCATCTTGCTTTTGGAGTACTTTTTCTCTTTATTTTCTGTCTTATGTAAGTATTGTGTAATTTACTAAGTAAGGTAACAGATATAACAGTGCTTACATGGAAGACAACTTATTGCCCTGGCTATAGGGTTTTCTATGCATTCTCCATCCAAGCTGAGACTCAGGACTTTCACAGGACAGGAAAACAGGTGAATCAACTGGCTTCTCACATCAGGATTCATCCTTTGACAGTGTTGGGATTTGAACTCAGAGCCTATCAGGCCCAATTGGGGAAAGGGTCAAGGTGAGGAAACCAGCCTCTGAGCAACGAAGGAGATAGGCCATTCCCAGGACCTGACATCGAGTCTCAGGGAGGTCGAGATAGTCATAAATTCATAATTTAAACATAGGATCTATATTTACATACATGTGTGGACAGCATCTTACATTCGGTGCACTTCTCCTTAATTTGTGTCTAATTCATGGAGTTATTGTTTTTTACTGAGTATGGTGACAGTTATAACTGTGCTGACATGGATGACAACCTGTTCCCATAGTTATAGGGTTGCCTATGCATTCTACATCCTAGTGGAAGCCCGGGAATTTCATGTTCAACGACTGGCCTCTGACAACAGAAGGAATCTTTTGTCAGTGCTGGGATTTGAACTGAGGTCTGGGTAGCTCTGTTGCACGTTGGGGGAAGGGAAATCTCAACATCCTTGAAGACTGGAATGTCAGGCCTGGTCCAGGGCCTGATTTGAAGCCCCAGCACTGGACAAAATAACAAGCCTGCCTTTTTAAAATATAGGATCTCTCATTACCTACAAGTGTGGTATGCATCTTGCATTCAGTGTAGTTATTCTTTTTATTTTGTGCCTTATTTATGGATGTATTGTGTATTTTATTGAGTATGGTGATAGATATAACTATGCTGACATGAATAACAACCTATTCGAATGGCTTTAGAGTTGCCTATATAGAATTCTCCATCCTTGCTGAGACCCAGGACTTTCACAGGACAGGAAAACAGGTGGATTGATTGGCTTCTCAAATCAAGGTGAATCTTTTGGCAGTGCTGGGATTTGAACTCAAGGTCTAGCAGGCCCAACTGGTGAATGGGTCATGGTGAACACACCAGCCTGTGAGCCACTAAGGAGCTAGGCCATCCCAAGGACCTGAGATGGAGCCCTGGTGGGGTCCAATATAGTCATAAATTCATCATTTAAACAGAGGATCTATATTTCCATACATGGATGGGTAGCATCTTGCATTCAGTGTGGTCATTCTCTTTATTTTGTGTCTTATTCATTGATGTATTGTGTATTTTTTTGAGTATAGGATGACAGATATAACTGTGGTGACCTGGATGAAAACCTATTCCCATGAGTATAGAGTTGCCTATGCATTCTCCATCCCAGCTGAGACCCAGGACTTGCACAGCATAGGAAAACTTGTGCAATGACTGGTTTCTCACATCAGGGTGAATTTTGTCAGTGCTCGGATTTGAACTTTGGGCCTAGGAGGCCCAACTTCCCAATGGGTCCACGTGATCACACCAGACTGCGAGCCACTAGGAGCTGGGCGTTTCCCAGAAACAGAGATCGAGCACCAGGGAGGCCACAATTGTCCTGAATGCATCATTTAAACATGGGATGGATATTCAATTCCGTGTGTGGACTGCATTGTGCATTTAGTATAGTTATTCTATTTTGTATGCTATTCATGGATGTATTGTGTATTTTCTTCAGTATATGATGACAGGTATAACTGGGCTCACATGATAACAACCTATTCCCATGGCCACAGGGTGGCCGATGCATTCTTCATCCTAGCTGAGACCCAGGACTTGTACAGGAAAGGAAAACAGGTGCAACAATTGCCTTCTGACATCAGGATGAATCTTTTGACAATGCTGGGATCCGAACTTGGGGACCAGCAGTCCCAATTGATGAATGGGTCCATGTGAGCACACCAGCCTGTGAGCCACTAAGGAGTAAGGCCGTTCCCAGGACCTGAGATGGACCCCCAGGTGGGGGTGTGGGGGGACGGCACACAGCAGTCATCCATTCATAAGTTGACGGTAGTATGCAAATAAGTACACATTTGTATAGAGTAGGAGAGACGATAACCTGTGATGGAATCCAATCTACCATGTGTCTACTGATTTTTGGATCTTTCCAGATGCCTTCATTTCATGACTGTGATGATTATTGTCACACTTAATCAACACTGCTTTACAACTAAGTGATAACCCATGAGTCTTGCCTATCATTTCCTAGTCACATCATGCATGAACTACTCATTTGATCAGATCGATTGCATTCTATGACTTTTCCTGGTCCAGAAACCAGTATCTCAGGATTTCCCGCTATTGCTTTCTCATGGGGGTGGGCTGAATTCAAGCCTCAGGCATGGAAAACATACTCCTTATATACATTTTAAAGATAGGATTTAAACTTTCATACAGATGTTCAGTAGATACCGTGTTTTGTGTGATAGAATTTATACTTCCATACAGATGTTCAGTCCATATCACGTTTAGTGTGGTTATTCATTTTATTTCTTTTTTCATTCATTTATTTAGCATTTATTTTATTGATTTTGATGACACTTATACCATTTATTATATTGTTTACATCATATCACATACCATCTAGATTTGTAGATATGTTCTCCATCATTCCTGACACCTTGGACTCTCCCAGAGAAGAAAAACATGTGTCACACTCGGCTTCTTACTCAAAGATTAAATTTTTGGCAGTGCTGGGATCTGAACTCAGGGCCTAGCAGACCCAATTCATGATTGGGTGAGTGTGAGCTCAGAAGCCTCTAGCCAATGAGGCTGTCAGGTGGTTCCCAGGCACTGAGATCAAGCCCCAAGTTTGGCCAAACAGCAATATATGGATAGGCAGAGGGTGGTATACAAATAAATATATATTGTTTAAGAGTTCCAGAGCTGTCTATTTATGACTGAATGACATCTACTATGTTCCTACCAACTCTTAGGTATTTATTATATCTCCATTGAAACAATATTATTCTTTTCATGCTTAATAAACTATTAATTAAGGTCAATCAGCATCCTAGGATTATTGCATCCAATTTTAGATTAGACAAATGCATGAACTACTTTTTCAGTCTGTATTCTTATGCATAGGAACGAGTCTCTTGTGATCGCCTGCCATTGGTAAGTGTAAGGATTAGGATTTGAACCCAGGTCCTATATTGACATGTTGGCTTATGGCTTCCCTGATAGTCTGCCATCCATCAGCAATGGCAGGACAGGTCCAATATGAAACCATGTCATTCAGACCCAGGATGGTCACCATGCAAAGAAAACTTTGTAAAACCCTGAGCCCTCTACAGCTCCCCACTTTTTGTGCTGTTCTGCTTGTTTTTTCTTCCTGAAAGCCCTCTGGGCCTAGGGTCCCAGGATCAGCTTTGGGTCCCGAGGCTGCATCCCAACCTAGGGAGAGTGAAGCTGAGCCAGAGTTGCCATGACCTGAGTTCAAGTCCCGTGGTTGGCAAAATTAATTAACTAATTAATTCATTAATTAACTATCTAAATTGAAATAATAAAGCTCCTTGGTTTGGAATTTCTGCCAGTTTTCTTTCCTAGCCTGGGATTTGAACTCAGAGTCTTGATGAATCCGTAGCAATGTGACGGAAGGTGCAGAGTTGCCATTACTTGAGTTCAAACCCCATGCCAATCCAAAAATAAATAATTAAGTCACTGACCTCAGCAGGGAAGTTAGTTGTGAAGATGGGAGGGAAGGGATGGTAAGGGAAACACAAATGAGAAGGCAACAATGCTCAATAGGAAATGTACTCATTACTTTGCTCATGTAACTGTGACCACTCTGTACAACATTTTTAAAATAAAAAATGAACAAAAAATTATGTAGTGCTCAAGAAGCACTTTTGGGGTAAGAGATGGATGTCTGAATAGCTGTACAAAATTCTACAATGATTTTTTTCAGTGTTCAGTATGGAACTGAATAAACATAACTGTTTCTGTTACAAATATTAAGTCACTGTCTTGGAACTGGGGCCAGTATTTCTGCCATTGCTGGGATTTGAGCTCACTCTCCAAGTAACTCTTTTGCACCTTGTGTGAAGTCAAAGCTCCCTGTTCTTGAGGAAAAGATTTTCAAGCTAGAGTTCCCAGTACCTGAATTAAGGCTTGCAATAGAAAAAAATTTGTATACATGTGTAATACAAGATATATAGGTACATATATATGTTTATTTTATATTATGACTATTATTATTGATTTTGTATTTAATTTTTATTTTATTCATTTTATTGTTTATTGAATTTAGTATTATTATACACATAATATTTCTTGTTGTGCACATATATTATAAAATTATACACAATAATTCAGTACATTGACTTATTTTCATTAATACTTTATTAAGTGTTGAAGCATGATACATAATTAAGTGGAGGCATTTGTCAAGTCATCACATGGTTAGAGTCTGCCTAGTATGAGCTTTGTCTATAGGGATTTGTTAAAGTGATTTATACTCAGAAGCCTTTTCTTATGGATAGGCAAGTTGAGGGATAAAATCTTAAGTTTGGGGCTGGGAATATGGCTCATTGGTAGAGAGCTTGCTCAGCATGCATGAATGCCAGGGTTTGAATCCTCAGTGCCACATACTCAGAAAAAGCCAGAAGCTGTGGTGTGGCTCAAGTGGTAGAGTGCTAGCCTTGAGAAAAAGAAGTTCAAAGACAGTACCCAGGCCCTAATTTCAAGCCCCAAGTCTGGAAAAAACAATACGCCAGTTTCCAGTGGCTCTGGAAACCTACTTTCTCAGGAGGTGAGATCTGAAGATCGCAGTTTGAAGACAGCCTAGGGAAGGAAAGCCTGTTAGACACTTACCTCCAATGAACCATCAAAAAACCCCATGTGGCACTGTGCGTCAACTGGTAGAGTGTTTGCCTTGAACTGAAGGGCTCAGGGACAGCGCCCAGGCTTCAGTTTGAGACACACAACTGGAAAAAGAGTGAGGGATAATCAAAGTAATTTTCCTATTTGTTATTTATGAGAATATTTTTTGGAAAATGAATGCTGATGTACACCAGAATTGGAGTCAGACCTCAAGGTTCAAGTGTAGCACATCCATAAGCCCAGCCTCTCAGATTCAAGCATTATAAACGTGTCCTACAGGGTTCTGAAAGGCACATTGTTGAAAGGCTTAATATGCTCCCCAAGCCCTTTGTGATAAGCAGTTGACTTGTATTGTCAATGTTATTACAGTTCTGACCCTAGGAGAGAACCAATAACTCATGCCCATCACCCTAGCTCAGGAGCTTGAGGTCTCTATCACAGGGTTAACCCAGCCAAGGCAGGGAAGTCTAGGACATTCTGACTTCCTGTTCTGAAAGGCCAGATGCTCAAGAAATTCCTGTGTTTCCCTTGGTGATGAGAAGTTACTTGCACTCTAAATGTTCTTGGAGTTCTTGAGCTACAGAAGAAGGAAAGAAATATTATTGACCCATCCGGGGTTCAAATGAAGTTCTCAGGATCCAAGCCCTAGCTCTGTTAGCAGGAAGAACTCCAGTGTAACACTGTATTTGAAGGACAGAAAACAGTTTCAAAAGCCAGGCTAGGTGCAGAGAACTAAGCCTGCAGGATTAGGAGGCAGAATGTACACACTCAACAGGGATGTTAGCTGCAAAACCACTTGATTCATTCCAGGCACAGCCAACAACGGGGGAAACCTGAAACATTTGTTAGAGTTACAGCAGGGTCAGGCTTTTCTCAGTGTCTTCAAACGATGACTAATTAACCTTCCTCCCTCAGGTGAAGGGTGCCTCCGGTTATCTTTAGGTTACCAATAGAGAGCCAGTATAGTGGGGGAGAGGGGAGGAACAGAGTAGAAAAACCCTGCTCTCTGGGCTTAGGGAGTGGGTTTTTGACTCTCCATTTGTCAGGTTTAAAGGCCCTTCTATCTCTGCCAGTCCATTCTCCTTACTTCATTCTCCACATCATTAATGCAAATCCCCAGTCCAAGGAGGGACAGGGCCATTTCTGTTCTGTCTCCAAGCACCTGAGTTAGAACCTGGCTCTGCCCTCTTGACTCTGGGGCTCTTGGCTGCCTGAGAAGTGGGAGAGAGACAGTCATCCTGCTCTGCGTTTGTGTGAAGGCGATGCTGGTGTCCTGGCACACTGCAGAAATCCTCATGACTGGGAAGTGTTCCCCTCTTTCCTTCTGACATCAAAAACAGATTCATTTATCAACTTTCTTCCTTCCTTCCTTTCTTTCTTTCTTTCTTTCTTTCTTTCTTTCTTTCTTTCTTTCTTTCTTTCTTTCTTTCTTTCTTTCTTTCTTTCTTTCTCTCTCTCTTTCTTTCTCTCTTTCTTTCTTTCTCTCTTTCTTTCTCTCTTTCTTTCTTTCTTTCTCTCTTTCTTTCTATCTCTCTTTCTTTCTCTCTTTCTTTCTTTCTCTCTTTCTTTCTTTCTTTCTCTCTTTCTTTCTTTCTCTCTTTCTTTCTCTCTTCTTTCTTTCTTTCTTTCTTTCTTTCTTTCTTTCTTTCTTTCTTTCTTTCTTTCTTTCTTTCTTTCTTTCTTTTTTTTCTTTCTTTCTTTCTTTCTTCCTACCTTTCTACCTAGGTAGCTATCTCTTGCCAGTAGTTTGGTTGAACTCAAGGCCTGGGCACTGTCTCTAGCATTCTGCTACTTGAGCCACAGCACATATTCTGGCTTTGTCTGTGTACGGGTGCCTGAGGAATCGAACCCAAGACTTCTTGCATGCTAAGCAAGCACTCTCTCATTAAGCCATATTCCCACCCCCTTCATTTTTTTCTTAATAGTAGTTTTTACATAAGTATGCTGCCATTTTATGTTCTCAAGTTTAATTTTCTGAATAACGGCTACTTCTAAGAAACATGATCTTCTCTTACCCTGCCTGATTTGAGATTGTTCCTGCATTGTCCTCATAATAAAATGTAAAGAAAGGCTGTTGAGAGCTTCACTGTGCATCATATAATGACACAGGCCTAGAACCCTAGAAGAGAAAAGCAATGGGCCTGAAATGAAGAGAATGATGCAGTATGAACAACTAGCATATCTGAAAAATAAACCAGTAAATAAAAGCAGAGTTTGCGCTATGGGAGGTAATATACATACACACATAAGTAGGTAGGGCACTGATACATAAACTTGGCCTTCTCTTTTTGAATTTTTTTGTGGCCATCCAAGGGCTTAAACTAGGGCCCAATGTGTTCCTGAGCTGCTTTGCTCAAGGCTGAGGCTCTACCACCACCACAGCTCCACTTCCTGCCAGCTAGTAGTTAAATGGACATAAGCAATTCCGAGGCTTTCCTGCCTGGTCTGGATTGTATCTGTTGCTCAGTTTTGTCTCTCAAAGCTGGAGCTTTACCCTCTGGGCCACTGCTCCACTTCTGGTTCTCTGGTGGTTTATTGGAGAAAATAGTCTCAGAGACTCTCCTGCTCGGCTGGCTTGAATGGCGTTCTCCTGAGGAGGCTTCAAGTGGTTTCCTCAGGGATTCACCGAGGAGCCGTTCCACACAAACCCTTAGTGTAAATCTCGAGGAGTACTAGAGAAAAATGGAAACATTGTTATACTCCAGTCTCAGGACCCCCACCAAAAAGACCACCAAGAGTCAGACTTTACAGCTGTTTTAAGGTTTTATTTAAACGGGCTGCAGCTCGGGCCTTGTCCTACACTCCGACACAGCAGCACCTAGGAGGAGAGCCCCAAAGTAAAGATTTGCAGGGTTTATAAAGGCACACCACCAACCAGGTGTTTGGATTACCACCACGTGTTGCTCTGCTAGAAACAAGCAACAAGTGTTCACTACCTCAAAACTTTAAATCTTCATTCCCCCCTTGACTTATGGTCCTGAGACACAATCTTGTAGCTCCAGCCTCAAACTAAACTCCAACAGCTCTTGATCTTGAACGGGTATGGTCCCTAACTGACCTTAGCCATTCTATTAAACAACAGTACCAATAACAATCAGTTCACTTTTCTTTTCTTGAGTTGTATGCAGAGTGGTTGTGTAGGATGCTTGGAGACTTCCCATGTTTCCCCACGGTTGTCCAGGGCAAAGGAATCAGCCGGTCTGGCATGGGAGCAGTGGATCCAAGCAGAAAAGCCATCCACTTTAAGGGCAGTAGGTGTAGCCAGTAGCACCACGTAAGGTCCCTTCCACCGTGGTTCCAGAGATCTCAGGTTGTGCCTTCGAACAAACACCCAGTCCGCTGGTTTAAACAAATGGGGGGGGGGGGAGTGGAAATAGAAGCAGAATCATATAATGCTCTAAGCTGGGGCCACATCCTCTTATGCACCAGCTGCAAATAGTCAAGCTTACACAGAAATTCAATATCATCCAAATCAACAAGCAATTCAGTCTGAAGGATAGGGATAATGGGTGAAGGGTGTCCATACATTATTTCCAAAGGAGTAAAGCCAAGATGATAGGGTGAATTTCCTACTCTAAATAGGGCAAAAGGAAGCAGCAATACCCAGTCTGCACCAGTCTCCAAGGCCAATTTAGTTAATGTCTCTTTTAGAGTCGGATTCATTCTTTCTACCTGCCCTGAACTCTGGGGTCTATAAGCACAGTGCAATTCCCAATCCGTCCCCAGTGCCACGGCTATTCCCTGACTTACTTTTGAGATGAAGGCTGGTCCATTGTCCTACCCAATGGTGGATGGGAAGCCATACCAAGGTAGGATTTCTTCCAGGATCTTCTTAGATATGACGTTTGCAGTCTCATGCTTTGCTGGGTAGGCTTTAACCTATCCTGAAAAGTTGTATACAAAAACTAGCAAATATTTATATCCAAATTTTCCAGTTTTAATTTCTGTGAAGTCTACTTCCCAATACACACCTGGCCTATCTCCATGGAGGCGAGCTCCTTTTGTAACCAGTTGATTAGGGGCATTGGTGAGCTGACAGGCTTTAAAATTTTTAACAATGTCCTCAATGAGTTGATTTCCTTGCCTGATTTTTACTTCCGAGTATCGGACCAGGTCCTGCATTCTTTGGGTTCCGATGTGAGAGACCCAATGGATTCTCATAAGATTTGTCTTGAACAATTTTTATGGCAACATAAGTTTCCCCTCACCAGTTTGCCTCCAGTCTTTATTTCTCTCTCTGTTTGGGGGCTTATAGACCATGGAAATTTTCTTTATCCACTCCAAGTCTTCTTGGGAGTACTGAGGCTCAGGAGACAAAGATTGCGGCCTTGCATCTACTTCTGCTTTGGGCTGGAGGTCTACATCCTTAGCTGACTGATCGGCGAAATTATTTCCTTTGGTTATTGAATTAGTTACCTTTTGATGGCCAGGATAATGCATAATGGCAATATTTGCTGGTTCCCATAAGGCCCGGATGACGCTTAAAATTTCTTGTTCGTTTTTAATAGCCTTTCCCACAGCTGTCAACAGCCCCCTCTCTTGGTAAATGGCTCCATGGACATGCACAGTGGCAAAAGCATACCGACTGTACGTGTAAATGTTTAGTCTCTTCCCTTTTCCCATCTGTAGGGCTTTTGTTAGTGTTACTATTTCTTCTCTTTGTGCAGAAGTTCCCTGGGGGAGTGCTTCTGCCCACACTATCTCAGTGTCCATGGTGAGTGCTGCACCGGCATACCTTTTTCCATCTCAAATGAAACGGCTGCCATCTATGAATCAGGTATGCTCGGCATGCGATAGTGGCGAGTCCAACAAGTCTGGCCTCTTTTCTTTGGCCTTGTTGCTCTTTTCACACTCAATTTCACGTTCTCTGTCTTTCCTTTCCTGTCTTTGATACTCTGTCTCTCTCTTATTGTAAACCTTTTCCATCGCAGCTACTACATCCCTAATAGACTTTTCACCAAGTCTGTCTAGAGCTTGCAACTTTCACTTTATGTCTGGTGCTGCTTTCTTTTTTTTTTTTTTTAAATTTTATTTTATTTTATTTGAGAACATACTGTACAGAGGGGTTACAATTACATGGGCAGGAAAATGCATACATTTCTTACCAAGCATTGCAGCCTCCTCCTTTGTTTACCCTTCACCTCCCTTCCCAGCTTCCCCCTCCCCCCCACCCAATCATGCCTCCCCTCCCCCCCACCGACATTGTAAAGCTGATTTTGACATGACATTTTGTACTTCTCATTGTTGCAACAGGTCCACCTGAATCCTTAAACGACTTGTTTGTCCCCGTCTCCTCCACATGTTATACTGACATCAAATATAGTGAAAGCGGGGGTTACACTGTGGGGGAGGGACATACAAAGCAACAAAGAAATAATATTATAAATGCGTTAGAAACACATGCATGAAAGAAACAAAAACATTAAAATACATATTTGAGGGTTGGTTTTCCTAACATCACATTCTCTGACTTTTTCCACTTGACTCATACCTATACTAGATATTGCAAATAAGGGAAACCATGGGACCTATGTTTCTTTGGGCCTGGCTTACTTCACTTAATATAATTTTTTCCAAGCCTTTCCATTTCCTAACAAATGGGGCATTGTCATTCTTTCTGATGGAGGCATAGAATTCCATTGTGTATATATACCACATCTTCTTGATCCATTCATCTACTGAGGGGCATCTGGGTTGGTTCCATATCTTAGCTATGGTAAATAATGCTGCAATAAACATAGTTGTGCTGGTAGCTTTAGTGTGGCCTTGTTTGTGATCATTTGGGTAAATGCCCAAAAGTGGGATTGCTGGGTCATTGGGGAGCTCTATGTGGAGTCTTTTGAGGAACCTCCATACTGCTTTCCAAAGTGGTTGAACAAGTTTACATTCCCACCAACAATGAAGTAAGGTTCCTTTCTGTCCACATCCCCTCCAGCATCTGTTGTTGTTAGATTTCTTGATTTTTGCTGTTCTAACTGGAGTGAGGTGATATCTCAATGTTGTTTTGATTTGCATTTCTTTTATGGCTAGGGATGTTGAACATTTCTTCATGTGTCTATTGGCCATCCTTCTTTCTTCTTCAGAGAAGCTTCTCTTTAAGTCTTTCGCCCACTTACTTATTGGGCAGTTGTTTCTTTGAGGATTTGTTGTTGGGGGGTTTAATTTTTTGAGTTCCAAGTATATTTTAGATATGAGACCCTTGTCCGTTGTATGGCTAGTAAAGATCTTCTCCCAATCCGTGTGCTTTCTATTGATCTTGCTAGCTATGTCATTTGCCCTGCAGAAGCTCTGCAACCTTATACAATCCCATTTGTCCAACCTTTCTTTGATTTGTTGTGTTTCTGGGTCTCTATTCAGAAAATTTCGGCCTGAGCCGAGGAGACCCAGGGTTTCTCCTATTCCATCCTGTAATGTTTTCAGAGTGTCTGCTTTGAGTTCAAGGTCTTTGATCCATTTGGAGTTGATTCTGGTGCAGGGTGATATATAAGGATCTAGCTTAATTTTCTACATGTAGTTAACCAGTTTTGCCAATGGTGCTGCTTTCTTTATATAGGCAAACATAATCATCTGAGCCGACTCCTGGGTCTCAAGTTCATACAGGTATATTGACTAAAAGCTTCCATGAGCTGCTCAAGATATGCTGCTGGACTTTCAGTTCCTCCCTGTCTAACATCATAAACTTTGGCCATATTAGTAGGTTGGCAAGCCGCTGCCTTGTACTTGCTAACAGAGCTTGGCGATAGTAGAGGAGTCTCTCCCTACTTTCAAATGTATTGTAGTCCCATGTTGGTCGGATCTCAGGAAAATAGGCAGTGATCAGGGCAGGATCCATGATAGGTGCTCCTGTGGGACCAGTGATACGTTTCCGGGCTGCCTCTTGGATACAGTCTCTCTCTTCAGTGGTAAAAAGGACCTGTAAAAGCTGACTAAAATCATCCCAAGTTGGCTGATGAGTAAAGAGAATAATTTCAAGCAAACGAATTAAATCCTGGGGTTTCTCAAAAAAGGGCGCATTTTGGGTGTGCCAATTGTATAGATCACTGGTAGAAAATTGCCAATATTGCAGTTGCTGTTGACCATCCGCATCCACAGGACCTATGGCGTGTTAGGGAAAAACAGCTGCATTAGAAGGGGGGTTGATCCCACTGCATCCTCGAGTGACTGGCCCCTCAGAAACTTTAAGGGCAGGTGCTGAGTGTTCTATAGCTCCCTCCTCCTCTTGATCCTTCTCAGGTTCTGAAAAGGAACCTAGAAAAGAGAGTATGTGGGATGAAACGTTTCTTCTTCCAATTTATCTCCCTGAAAAACCGGGAGGTACCTTTTCTTTCCCTCTGCCTCAGGGGGCTAGATGGAGTGGTGCCTATCGTTTCCAGTCCCATCAGAGGTACAGTCCAAAAAACAATAAACAATACAAACAAAACACACGCAGTCTTGACAGTTACAAAAAAAAAGCTTACAAAGTGGAGATCTCCCAAATTGGTCCACTGACTACAGTTACAGTGGGGTTCCACACCCATGCCACACAGCAGAAAGAGCAGAGCCACAGTGGGCGAGTTGGGCCTCTGTTAGGAGGCCCTCTTGGTCAGTTCCGGCCCAACACTGAACCGACCTCCACCCCACAATTCACATGGCGGTGTTCCAAGGACTGCCCCCCCACCCCACACAGTGGGATTCCAAGGACCCCCGCCCCACAAGAGGATCTTGGACATCTCCCAGTTCCTCCAGGGTTGTGGTGCAAGCACATCTGCTTCAACAATCCTTTACGAATCGGAGTGGCCATCCTCACAAAGGAAAACGAAAGTAAAACAGACAAATGACAGGACAAGACAAATTAACAAAGACAGCTCTGTTTTACCTTTGGAGTCTGAGATCTCGGGGGTCTTTGGGGGATCCTGGACAAGCCCTCACTAATATGTTATACCCAGGTCGCAGGATCCACACCAAGAAGACAATCGAGAGTCAGACTTTACAGCTGTTTTAGGTTTTATTTAAATGGGCTGCAGCTCGGGTCTCATCCTACACTCCAACACAGTGGAGCCTAGGAGGAGAACCCAGAGCTAAAGTTTTACAGGGTTTATAAAGGCACACAACCAACCAGGTGTTTGGATTACCACCACGTGTTGCTCTGCTAGAAACAAGCAACAAGTGGTCACTGCCTCAAAACTTTAACCCTTGACATGAAGATGCTACTAGTTTGTTCTAGACACTTAACGTTGGAGACACAAAACACTCATAATTATTAGATCATTTTATAGGCAAAAGGAGCAATGCAGACTGTATGAGGATCACTCCAGCTTTCGGTCCTCATATCCTGAGACAGTAAATTCACAGCAGCTCAATGCTAAGTGACAGAACTGGCATGTACTGTGGATATTTGCTCCCAAATCCTATGACACGCATTTCTCACTGTTGGCCTCAAACCTGTGACCAGAGGGGAAGATGAGGAGAGAAAATCCTTCTCAGGGAAAGCAGCTATAAAGAACATTGAGTAGTTTACTTATAAATTAAAACCTCGGGAATGACCTGTTAAAAAGTCAGATTGTCCAGATTAAAAAATGAAGAAAAGAAGAAATAAGGTGCCAGTGGCTGCTGTCTGTAATTCCAGGACCTCAGGAGGCTGAGATGTAGAGAAACTTAGTTTGAATCCAGCCAGTGTAGGAAAGTCCATGACACAGTTATTTCTAAGAGATCACAGAAATACCCAGAAGTGGTGCTGTGATTCAAGCTTAATGCAGTACCCTTGAGCAAAAGGAGCCGAGGGACCATGCATAGGCTCGTATTTCCACCCCAGGACCTGCCCCCTCAAAAAGAACCTGTACTTCCATGTCTTTGTCTATGTATTGTCTTCTTATAGGTGAAATTCCCGAGTAGCTATACTGAATGGCACCAACCTAGGAAATTTGTATTCAGTACAATGAGTTCATAACAGAGAGACTTCTTTCAAGATAGTGCATGTTCTGGGGCTCCCCTCACTGTTCACAGTGTAACCTGAGGGTTTCTCTGCATCACAGGCCTGCTGGAGGAAGGCACTCTCATTGTCTGGACAGGCACACAAAAGTCCTCACTCCTGTACAGCTGGGTAACAAACAACTCCATCTGGGCCAGTTAGTGAGGATGAGTGCGAGGGGGCTCTGAAGGTCAGAAAAAAAGGCCTCTTTGTACCCTTAGCTATCTCTCTCCCCAGTGCTCTGTTTTAACAGGAGACCTTCATTTGTGCCACCTCTCATGGCAGGCCAAGTTCTGTGCACTGATCCTGCCTTTGTGAGACTATATTCTGTTGTTCAGTTACAGTGCTCAATATAATTCAGGAGTCATTCAGACAGACAGCTAAGGCACTGAACATAATGAAATGGTTAATTGCAGGCAATGTTGGGCCTATGATGCCTTTCCTATGTTTCCAGAAGCTTGGGAAATCCAAGCACATGTTGGATATCACAAAGCTTCCTGTCATCTAGGACTGGTGAAGCTCATCAGGTTTTGAAACCTTTGACTTCTCCTAGTTGGTCCCTGGGTGGCCAGGTTTTGGGGTTGAACATAGGGCCTGGGTGCTGACCCTGAGCTCAGTGCAGAAGCCCAGTGCTTTCCCATTTTGTTTAACAACATCTCTTCTGGTCTGTGAGTGTATGTGTGGGTGTGTTTGTGTGCACACCACGGTGTGTGTGTGCGTGGGTGTGTGTGTGCGTGCACACATATACATGAGTCCTGAAGCTTGACCTCAGGACCTGAGCACTGTACGTAGTTTCTCTTGTACAATGATATCCCTATCCCACTTGAGCCACAGAGCCACTTCAGGCTTTGTCCTAGTGATATGGTCCTGAGAAATGAAGCCCAGGATTTTATAGATGCAAAGTATTCTACCACTAAGGCACATTCCCAGCCCTCTACTTCAGCTTTGTTAGTTTATTTCTGTCTTTTTTATTGTTGTTGTTGTCAATTGAAGGAGTTGAAGTCTTGGGGTGGGTGCTGGCCCTGACCCCTTCAGCTCAAGTCTTGTGCTCCACCACTTGAGCCACAGAGCTACTTCCGGTTTTCTGGTGGTTCATTGGTGCTGTTTCTCAAGGACTTTCCTGCCTAGGCTATCTTTGAACCATGATCCTCAGATCTCATCCTCCTGAGTAGGTAGGATAACCAACATGAGCTCAAGCACCCAGCTTCCCCTTCAGGTTCTTGGTAGTGAATTGGAGATAATAGTCTCATAGTACCATTTGTGTCTGAGATAGTTTGGAACCCAGATCTTTAGAACTCAGCTTCCCGAGAAGGCTACTGACCCCTTGGCCATAGCCTCTGCTGCAAGGGGGTCCATGGCTCCACGTGGTGGAGTGCTATCCATGAGCCCAAGAGGTAAGGGTCAGTGCCTCAGCCCCGAGTTCAAGGTTCATGACCAAGAAAAAAACCAAACCATTGTCTGCTGTAGACAACTCACGAGTCTCCAGTAATACATAATTTTGTCCCTGACATGGGGGCCTATCTGAGCCTCAATATTCTTGTCTGTATAATCATCTAAGTTGTGGAGCTCTTACATAGACAAGATGTAAGAATGCACCCGGTTAAGGACATAGCACATGGCACTCTTTGCACCACTCAGCACACAACATCCTGTGAAAGATTCAGCACCCAGCACCCAATGCAGGACTCAGCACACTGCATCCTACGAAAGACTAAGCACATAGCACCCTGTGCAGGACTCCGAACGGAGCACCCAATGGAGGACTCAACACAGCTCCATTCCACAAGCTGTCATTAGAATTAGGGTGCTTTCATCAGTATCACCATTCTTTGAGGAAAATTTACAAACCATACAAGTTCACATTTAATGTTTAGTGGGGTGTTTTTCTGGGGAGGGGGTGTTAGCCATGGGGCTTGAACTCAAACCTCTACTACTTGGAGCCACATTTTGAGGTGTCTCTCAGACTTCCTGCCAGGACTGGGTTTTAAAGCCGCTGAGCAGCTAGGATGACGGGCATAAGCCAGGATGACATGGGCAACCCATTGAGCAGGGTTGCAGCAGTTCACATGTGGCTAAGTCAGGTTAGGTGGCAGCTGTCAGCACTAGACTCCTAGCTTGCTCTGTAATGAGGTATTTGAAGTTCTGTCCTTCTATAATTTCAGTTAGAATATCCTACTTTTTTTGGCATCATACCTGGGGCTTGAGTAAGAGCTTAGAAACTGTCCCTAAACGTTTGTGCTCAAGGCTAGAACTCGATTGAAAGACAGCAGAACTTCTGAGTTTTCTGTTTTGTGGCACAGAGGAATTGAACCCAGGGCTTTGTGCTTACTATGAGAGCACTCAACCACCAAGCCTCAGGAGTGAACGAGGTATAAATAGATAGAGACTGCTGTATATAAATACTATATACACAAAAAGAGATTTCTGCATAATATTAAATTATAGATAATATTGCTACCAGTACTTAGGTATTAAATTAGGTCTCCATTTAATTATGTGTCCCAGTTAACAATTAATAAAGCATTAATTAATAATTACTCAATATCTCATAACTGTTTATCATATATATATATATATATATATACATATATCCATACATATAATTCGATATTTCATAGAATGAGACCAATGTCTATATATTATTAAATTATGCATCATGTGCTACTCCCAATTATTAGTTGTTTAATTATGTCTCCTTGTAATTTTTATTTTGTTAATGCTTAATAAAATATTAATTAAACTTAGTGCACATCCTACACTTATTGCATGTAATGTTATCCTAGAATGATTCACTACTAATTCAATCTGTTTATCATTTACTGTAGTGGTAACTCTTCTACCTATGATGTTTTTTAACTTTATTACATTCTATTACATAGCATATAGATTTGCATCCAAATTATACATCCTACCTGACACCGAGCACTTTCAAAGAGAAGGAAAACATGTGTCATGCTCAGCTTCTCACTCCAAGATTACATTTTTGGGAGTGCTGGGATCTAAAATCCGGGCAAATAAGGCTCAGTTCATGAATGGGTGACTGCCAGCACAGCAGCCACTAGCCAATTCAGCTGCCTGGCACTGCCCAGGCCCTGAGATTGAACCCTGTATGTTGAATCCAAATTGTGCTTAGAGTAGTTATTCATTTTACTTTTTTATTCATTTACCATTTATTTTATTTACTGCTATAACACATGGAATATTTACTACATTTCTTACATAGGATATAGAATTGCACAGGTATGAAACTTCACACCTGATACCCAGGACTTTCACAGAAAAAGAAAACATGTGTCACCCTGTGTCCTATTGCATGATTCAATTTTTGTTAGTGCTGGAATCTGAATTCAGAGCCTACAAGGCCCAATTCATGAATGGGTGAGTGTCAGCACTCCAGCCTGGGGCATATGGAGCCGACAATCAGTTCCCAGCACCTGAGATTTAGCCCCAGGGGTTGACAAAACAAGAACAGATGGACATGCAGATTGTAGTACACAAATAAATATAGATCTTTATAGAGTACCAGAGATGTCTATATATTATTTAGTTATATAGGCTACATTCCTACCATTTCTTGTATATTTATTATGCCTCCATGTAATTAATATTACTGTTTTCATCCTTAATGAATTATTAATTATATCGACCACTGACCCGAAACTGTTGTGTCCATGTAATTATTAGTATTCTTTTTTTTTCTTTTTCTTTTTTTGGGTCCAGTCGTGGGGCCTGAACTCTGGGCCTGGGCGCTGTCCCTCAGCTCTTCAGCTCAAGGCTCATATATGAGATCTATTTACTCATATATGAGATCTATTTACTCATATATGAGATCTATTTACATACATGGGTTTATTCCATATGACATTTATTACCCTTATTTTTTTTAGTATTATTACACATAAAACATTTATTTTATTACATCATATCACATATACTGAGACCCAGGACTTTCACAGAGAGGGAAAAAAATGGGACAAAATTGGCTTCTTACTCCATGAATAAATTATTAGCCATGTTGGGATTTCAACTCACAGCCTACAATGCCCAATCCATAAATGGAGTCACAGTCTTAGCCCACCAGCCTCCAGAAAACTGAGCTACTACCAGGAAGTTCTGAGGACTTGTGATCAAGCCACAGTAGTGCCATATATATATGTATATGTGTGTGTGTGTGTGTGTGTGTGTGTGTGTACATGTGCATGTGTGTGCGTGTGCGTGTGTGTGTGTGTCCTTGCGTGCACATGTGCATGAGTGCATCTTGGTAGTAGGGCTTGAATTCAGGGCCCGTGCTCTGTCCCTCAGTTTTTTCATTCAAGGATAGCCCTCTACCACTTGAGTCACAGCTTTTCTTCTAGCTTTCAGGTGGTTCTTGGGAGAGGAGAGTCTCACAGACATTTCTTGTTGGGCTGCATCTGAATGTTAGTCCTCCGATCTCAGCGTGTTGAGGGAGCTAGGAATATGAGAGTATGAGCCATTAGCATCTGACCACGCTTTCCTTCTTGGATAAAACAGAATACCTATTTCCTAGCTGAGCACCCATCTACAGCTATCCCTCCTTCCCCTTCCCCTAACCCTCCAGGCTTCAGAGGAAACATACTCTCCTGAGGACAAAGAAATAGGATGCACTGACAGGTTTGAGCATTATGTTCTCCACAGAGTCAGGGGCTGCTGGGAGTTGATGTAGAAGTCAGAGATCTAGGCCAGGGAAAGTAGACAGCTGTTAGAACAGAAAGTATGAAAAGCCATCCGTGCAGCTGCATGCCAGTGGCTCATGCCTATAATCCTAGCTACTCAAGGCTGACACTGGAGGATCAATCAAGATTCAAAGCTAGCCTGGGCATACTCTTATCTCCAAAGAATCACCAAAAAGCTGGGAAGAAGAAATATTATAATTCAAATGTTAGAGCACCAAACTTGTGCAAACAAGCTAAAGGTTACCACCTAGGCTTTTCAAGCCTTGGTAAACACACACACACACACACACACACACACACACACACACACACACACACACACACATCATGTGCATGCAAAATCAGAGATTTTTACACTGTAACCTTTGGGTATTCTCTACCTTTTTCCCAACTAAGTCTGGTGGTTGTTGGCCTAGGAGTTCGATGCATCCAACATCACCTGACATCTATAATTTTGGGGAACAGACTAGCTATAACATCAGCTTTCCCCAATCCCAGCTACTTGATTGGGTAATGGTCTATCCAGACCCTTTGGGATTCCTTTTACAGACTTGCCAAGATCCTTTAAAGAGGCATCACATGCTGGGCACTGGTGGCTCACGCCTGTCATCCTAGCTACTCAGGAAGGTGAGATCTGGCTTCCAAGCCAGCTTGGGTAGGAAAGTGTGCGAGACTCTTATCCTCAAAGAACCATCAGAAAATAAGATGTGTCCCTGTGGCTCAAGTGGTAGAGTGTGAGCCTTGAGAAAAAGAGCTCAGGGACAATGCTCATGGACAACAACAACAAGGAGAGGCATTGCATATTGGCTTTGGGATTGGCATGGGCCAAATATTGGAAATTTCAAGAGTGCCAAGATAAATCAGTACCTCCTTTAGTCCCATGCTCCTCTATCTTGTCCAATCCCTGTCCTTGGCTGTGCTTCAGGTCAGGATGGCTCTGGCTTGATGGCAAGGCTCCAAGGACAAAAATCCCAGACTAATTGCCAGAGGTGGAAGTCAGCCTGGGACTAGGAGCTTGTACTCTGGGTGTGGGCTGAAGCCAGGGCTGACATTTATTTCATTCTGAGCCTTGCAGGGGTGGGGAGACAGTGTAGACACAACATTGAGTCAGGTAAGATGGGAATCTGTAGGAACACTTGTGTGGGGGAGGCTGCGGGACTCAGGGGGGCACTGTTCTTGGTATTCCTCTCTCAGACGTCCCTCTAGCTCTCTCATCCCTCAATAGTAAAAGAGAACCCTTAAATAAGGGTGTCAAAGAAGGGGCAGGGAAGTATTTATGGGTGAACCAGACTTGTGCTTAATATTCATCCTTGCCCCTAATTCCTATTTATCTGAGGATTGGCCATATGGGTTTGGGGAGGGGGATAATCCTAGCTGAGAATGTGGATCAGTGATAGATTGGTCGCCTAGCAAGTCTGAAGCCCTGTGTTTGATTCTACAAAGATAAAGCTGGAAGGGGAGGTGGGGCTCAACTTGTAGACCACCAGTCTTGATCAAATAGAGCTCAAGGACAGTGGCCAGGCCCTGAGTTCAAGCCCCATAACTGGAAGAACAAATCTTTGTGGATGCTTTATTTTCCCTTTGGAAACAATTTATGCTTTGTGATAAGCATAACATGGGTCTCTTCCCTGGCCACCACTGGGCCATTAGATGTCCCTGGAATTTGGGCCTCCTCCCAGCAGCCTCTGCTCTACTTGGCCCGCAGGTTACCCTTCCTATCACCAGGCAGATGGAGGCCTAGAGAACCCCACCTGGCCACCTAGTTCTGGTGGCTGCTGAGGATTTGGGAACTCAGTATGTCATATAGGGAGTCATCATCCCCATCAGTCTACCGAGAAAAAGGATGGAGCACTGCAAGCCTGAGTTCACCAGCTGTGGGTAGTTCTGGATGTGGGGATCTGCAGCAGGATATGCTCTGTGGGGGAGTCCTGTATGGGGCAGCGAACCCTGACTTCTCCTCTTGCAGTTTCCACACTATCCTGAAGTAGCAATTCTTCAAAACCTTACTGTGCCTTCCTCATTTTGCCCACCCAGGAGCCTGAGGCCTCTGAAGCAGCTGCACTGGTGGGGAGCTCAGCCTGTGTCGGCATCTGGAGCCCCGTGTAGGAGTGACAGCAGCTCTTGCAGCTATCTACTCTTCATGTTCTCCTGGGACAGCTGGCACATGCACTCGGCTTTCTCCTGACACAGCTGATCCAGAATGAACATCTGTCATTTACATGCCAGGAGGGATTCCTGGACAGTGCAGATATGTGCCGACAGCTGGTTGCATCGATGGTGGAGCTCATCTGTAGGACTCTGGAAGTCCACCTCATCAGGCAGGTTGTGGATGAAGCAGATTTTCTTCTCAGATGCCCACATGTCCCACTTCTCATTCTCTCACATATTGTGGTGGCAGCACACGGGGCGGGGGACCAGTGGCTCCGGCTCTATCTGGTACTGAGCTGTCCGGGGAAGGGGGAGTGCCTGCAGCAGTCCGGCAGGAGTCCCCCTGTGGATCTCAGCCTCTGAGAGTGCTAACAGAGCCACATCCCTCTCAGTTTGGGGGCATCTCCATCCTCTGCCATGGGCACATTGAGGAGAGTCGTTTCTTCAGCTTTTGCTTCTCCAGGGTTCACAGTTTCCCCTTCCCCAGGGAAAGCCAGGAAGCTCAGCTGGGCCTGCAGGTGTTCCTCCTGTGGACTGGTCACTTCCAGGTACTTGAAACTGTCCTGCCACTTTGGGGTCACCTCCTAGTCCCGCCATTTGGTCTCACCCTGCACTTTTTTCAGCTGCTCCAGCAGCTGGGTCTGCTTCTGCAGGTGCTACTGCAGGACCTACTACTTGGAGCACAGCTGCTCATTTGAAGTGATGTGCTGCTCACAGGTGGCTCTGAGCTCCTGCAGCTAGGCCAGGGACTGCTCCTGCTGCTCCTGCAGCTCCTGAGCTGCTTGGCTCTCTCTCTCTCAGCCACCTCTTTCCATTCCTCTATCTTCTCCTCTGAGCAGTCCAACTGTTCCCGCAGATGTTTCTTCACCTGCTGCTCTGAGTCCACGATGCTGGTGAGATCCTCCTTCTCACTGCTCACCCTGCAGATAGCGTCCCGCAGCAAGGCCAGCTGTTCCTCCAGCTGTGGGTTGCACATACATGCACATCGTGGAGTCTCGGGGATCTCCTGCCGATCCCTGGTTTCCTCCTCTAGTCTTCCCAGTTACTCCCGCTGCTCTGAAATATGGAGATGGAGCCTCTGGTTTTCCTGGACCTAGATGTGAAGTTGTTTCTCCAGGTTTCTCAACCCCATCTGCGTGCAGTAGGTGTGGGCCTGCAATTGCTGTTCATCCTGAGATGGACCCTCGGGGGGCCATGGCTCTGCCAGCTTCGTTCTCAGTTCCCCCAACTATTCTCTAGGTGCAGCACCTACCTCGATCCTCACTCCTTCTCCTCTGTCAGTTGGTTTACCTGCTCAGTCAGCCACCAGGCCTCCTTCTTTGGCGTGGACCTCTCAATACTCAGGTTCTGGGAGAAAGTGTCTGTCTCCAGATTTGCTGTGGTCACCATTCAGCTCAGGTTGTCCTGTAGCCTCTTCAGTACATCATGCCTCTGCAACACTTGTTGGAACTTGCAGATTCTATTCTTCCTGTTGCTCCTCTATGTCCAGAATGCTTCCAGTTTCTCCGAAAACTCTGTGTTCACTTGCTCCATGTCATAGGAGCTTCTGGTCTTTTCCTTGAGCTGAAGTGTTACATCATTCAGCTGTTCAAACAACATTTCAGTATCCTTCTGTAAGTAGCAACCACAGAAGCCACCATCTCCAGCTCCCCCATGCACTGCTCTGAAGCCTGTTGGCAGCTGGTGAGAGCTTCGTGCTTCATTTCTCTGTCATCGGCCATAAGCTGCATGTGGGCTGGTGCCGATTGTAAATCACTTTCTGCCAAAACCAAACACTGTATGGGTAGCTTGTGCATGTCTAGCTCTGTTTTCGGTGCTTTGTGCACTTGGGCTACCTTCTCCTCTTTCGCCTGTCAATCCTGCAGGTCTGTCTTTTCCTGCTTCAGTGGTTGGATCTTGGCACAGAGCACCTGGTTTCTTCTTTTGCTGCAGTCCAAGGAAGGCACCACATGTCGGTAGCACCTCTGCAGATTCTTGGTGGTATCTGGACCCTTGACACTCTGGACCCTGGTGGCTGTGACTGTGTCCAAAGGCAGGGGAGGCCTGTGATAGGCATAACCTTTGGCCAGACCCTCCATTGAATCACCCTCCCCAGTGGTGTTTGTCTTTGGAATCCTTCCCTTTTTTGTGTTCTTTGTTTTCTTGAATGTTGAAGGTCTGACGGGAGGATTCTTCTGCTGGTGTTCTGGCAGTAGTTTGTTGCCTGCAGCTCTGTCTCAGAGTCTTGTTATTTCAGACATCTGAGCGCTTGGATGGGAAAGTTGGGCTGGCCACATTCCCAGGCTCTGGGAAATCCTCTATTCTCCCACTCACTGAGTAGGTCGCCAATTTCCTATTGTACTCCAAATTCGCCTCGACACTCTTGCTTACCACTCAGTTACCTCTACCTTCCGCAACGTCTGGTAGTGGTGTCAACCAACAGACAGCCGATGGCTACACAGATGGTTGTGTATGTCTGTTTGTTGCCATTCCTGGACATTGAACTCAGGACCTAGGCACAGCTCATGAGCTGCTTTTGCTCAAAGATACCCCTCTACCACTGGAGCCACATGGGTCTACTTCTGGCTTTGTTGACACTGAAGTTGGATAGGCGTCTCAAGTACTTTGCAGCCTACGGTGACCGTGACCATGAATCTCCTTTCACAGCTTTATAAGTATCATGGAGGACTGCTGAAAGCAACTGGTGCCTACTTAATCATTGTTCTTGCTGATATTCTTGGACAGACTGGTGAATTCCCTATCTTCGGGTTTAAGTGGTGGGAGCTGGAGCCCACAATTCGAATCCTGGTCCTGCCACCTCTAAATGGCAGGAAATACTAAGAAACTCATTTTTTTCCTAGAAAAGGCGCCATATGAATCTTTCTTTTTTAATTTTAATTTTTATTTTTTGTGAACATACTGTACAGAGGGGTTACAATTACATGGGCAAGATAATGAGTACATTTCTTATCAAGCATTGCAGCCTCCTCCTTTGTTTACCCTTCACATCCCTTCCCAGCCTTTCCACCACCCCCACAACCAATCCTTCCCACCTCCCCCTCACCAAAGTTGTAAAGTTCATTTTCAACATGACAACTTGTACTTCTCATTGTTGCAACAAGTCTACCTGTATCCTTAAACGAATTCTTTTTCCCCATCTCCTCCAGAAATTATACCTACATCAAATATAGTGAAAGCAAGGGTTATAGTGTGGGGCAGCTACATACAAAGCAACAAAAAAATAATCTTATAAATGTGTTAGAAACAAATGTATGAAAGAAAAAACATTAAAATACATATCTAAGGGTTCATTTTCCTAACATCACATTATTTGACATTTTCTGCTTGACTCATACACATACTAGATTTTGCAAATAAGGGAAACCATGGGACCTATGTTTGTTTGGGCTTGGCTTACTTCCCTTAATATAAGTTTTTCCAAGCCTTTCCATTTACTAACAAATGGGGCAATGTCATTCTTTCTGATGGAGGCATAGAATTCCATTGTGTATACATACCAAATTTTCTTGATCCATTCATCTATTGAGAGGCATCTGGGTTGGTTCCAGATCTTAGCTATGGTAAATAATGCTGCAATACACATAGTTGTGCTGGTAGATTTAGTGTGGTCTTGTGCGTAAACCTTTGGGGAAATGCTCAAAAGTGGGATTGCTGGGTCGTAAGGGAGCTCTATGTGAAGTCTTTTGAGGAACCACCATACTGATTTCCAAAGTGGTTGAACAAGTTTACACTCCCACCAACAATGCAGGAAGTTTTGCTTCTGTCCACATCCCCTCCAGCATCTGCTGTTGTTAGAGATCTTGATTTTTGCCATTCTAACTGGGGTGAGGTGGTATCTCAATGTTGATTTGATTTGCATTTCTTTTATGGCTAGGGAGTTTGAGCATTTCTTCCTGTGTCTATTGGCCATCCTTCTTTCTTCTTCAGAGGAGTTTCTCTTTAAGCCTTTAGCCCACTAATTTATTGGGCAGTTGTTTCTTTGAGGATTTGTTGTTGGGGGATATAATTTTTTGAGTTCCAAGCATATTTTAGATATGAGACCCTTGTCCATTGTATGGCTAGTGAAGATCTTCTCCCAATCCGTAGGCTTTTTATTGATCTTGCTAGCTATGTCCTTTGCTATGCAGAAGCTCTGCAACTTGATACAATCCCATTTGTCCAACTTTTCTTTTAATTGTTATGTTTTCGGGTCTCTATTAAGAAAATTTCGGCGTGGGCCAAGGAGACCTAGGATTTCTCCTATTCCATTCTGTAATGTTTTCAGAGTGTCTGCTTTGTCTCCGAAGTCTTTGATCCATTTGGAGTTGATTCTGGTGCAGGGTGATATATAGGGATCTAGCTTTAGTTTTCTACAAGTAGTTAACCAATTTTGCCAGCAACATTTACTGAAGAGGCTGTCTTTCTTCCATTCTATTGTTTTTGCTCCCTTATCCAAGATTACATGGCTATACGTCTGTAGGTTCATTTCTGGGTTTTCAAATCTATTCCATTGATCCTGAGGTCTGTTCTTATGCGAGTACCAAGCTGTTTTGATTACTATGGTTTTATGGTAGAGTTTGAAATTTGATATTGATATTCCTACAGCAGTGTTCTTTCCGTTGAGGAGCATTTTAGCTATTCGAGGTCTTTTATTGTTCCATATGAATTTTTGGATTGCCTCTTCTATTTCCTTGAGGCATGATGTTGGAATATTGATGGGTATCACATTGAATTTGTAGATAGCCTTGGGAAGTATTCAATTTTCATGATGTTAATCTTTCCAATCCAGGATCATGGGAGGTTTTGCCATTTTCTAAGTTCTGTTTTAATTTCCTTTTTCAATTTTTTAAAAGTTTCATCATAGAGGTCCTTCACTTCTTCAGTTAAGTTAATTCCTAGGTATTTTATTTTTTGTGGGGCTATAACAAATGGATTGCTTTCCTAATTTCAGCCACACTTTTCTCATTGTTGGCATACAGAAAAGCCATTGGTTATGGGGGGTTAATTTTATACCCTGCTACTTTGCCAAAGTTTTGAATCAGCTTGAGTAATTTGGGAGTGGAGTCTATGGGATTCTTTAAATACAAGATCATGCCATCTGCAAAGAGGGAGAGTTATTTCTTCTTTCTCTGTTTGGATCCCCTTTATGTTTGCATCTTTTCTTAATGCTGTAGCTATGCATTCTAATACTAGATTGAAGAGAAGTGGAGAGAGGGACATCCTTGTCTTTTTCCTGAGTTAAGAAGAAATGGTTTTAGTTTTTCACCATTAAGTATAATGCTGTAGGTTTGTCTTATACAGCCTTTATTGTATTGAGGAATGTTCCATAGATTCTTAATTTTTCCAAAACCTTCATCATAAAGGAGTGTTGGATCTTGTCGAATGCTTTTTCTGCATCTATTGAGATAAACATGTGGTTCTTATTCTTTCACCTGATTATGTGATGAATAATATTAATTGACTTGCATATATTGAACCAGCTTTGCATCCCTGAAATGAATCCTGTCTGATCGTGGTGTATGATTTTTGGATGATTTGCTGAAGTCGATTGGCTAAAATTTTCTTGAGAAGTTTTGCATCAATATTCATCAAAGAAATGGGTCTATATCGGGGAGTTCCGGGAAGATGGTGGAGGAGAAGCTGGAATCTGAACAAGCTCTCACATTGAAAGCAGTTTTAGAGTTTCAGTGAACAGTCCTAAGCCAGAGAATCACACCAAGTGTCCCATCACAGGACAGAGAGTTAGACAAGAGAGGGGAAGCCAAGACAAGGAGACACATCTGAGCGCCTGCCAGCAGCCGCGGCGGCGGCGGCAGAGTCGCAGCGGCGACCACAGCTGCGGCCATACCTGAGCGCTCACACAGAGAGTCCGGGATGAAGGAGCCAGACGCAGCGGGCGAGAGGATTCTACTCAACACCAGCAAGAACCGACAAGGAGCGGACATCTTCATCCTGCAGTTTGCAGACCAGAGACGACCCAGGATCCAAGACTCGGCGTGAGTAGAAGCCCGACGTCCTCACTCCTTCTCAGAGAGCAGAGGAGGGAAGGCCACCCCTCCCCCCCCAGCACCGGTGATCTCCGTCTTGGATACTGACAAAGCTTGGAGGAGCTGCTAGCTCCAACTCAGACCTTGGAATAAAACGAGTCATTTAACAGGTCACAAGAACTTAACGGCGAAGTGACCTGCCAGACTCAGCTCCATACAGGGAAAAGTCACCCAGCTCAGGCACCAGCCATTGGAGTGGCTTTCCTCACTGGGTAACCAGAGCCAGAGGCTGCCCCTCCCTCTAGCAGCCTCCACAATCAATTGAAAAACAGAAACCCTGAGAATGGCTCCAGGGTGGGTTCTGTGAATTTTTCACAAAATAGCCCCAGGGAAAAGCTACTGTTTGTTGAAAGGCCTCAACTCTACCAGAACCTAGCCTCATCACCCCTCTTTTGTGATTCTCAAAGCAGATCAACCTCCCATTAAACTAACCTGGGAGGGGAATCTCAAAATCTTGGGTAAAGCAGAGCATTTTTCTTCCTGTTCCAACAAACTGACATAAGAAACCAATCAAGCCACAGGACCTCAAGCTGACCAGAGACTCCAACAAGAGGCTGGTTACAGACAAAAGGGAGATACAGGATTCTTCCCACCCCTCCCCAAAAAATCAAAAAAAAAAATCAAAGAACTTTTTTTTCTTCTTTTCTTTTTTCTTTTTTTTTTTTTTTGGTACCTTATATATATAAATTTTTTTTTCCTTTTCTAAAACTTTTATTAATCTTTAATTTTTGCCTTTTTTGAAAAAATAATTGTTTTCCAGTAACTTTTTTTCCCTCTTATAATTTTTATTTTAGGAATACGTGAATGTACGTTTTCCTTTCTTTTCTTGTCTTCTCTCTCTTTTTCTTTCTTTCTTAATTATCTTTTTGTTTTTTGTCTAGCTCTACTGAACTTCTGATCTTTTTTTTTTCTCCCTTTCTTATCCTTTTCACCTTTTCCTTTCTTTTGTTCTTCTGTATGTGACTTAACTCTTGCCCTGCACATCCTGATAAACCGATAGTTAACTAGTAGACCCTATCCCCCATTGTGTACACACTTAATCCACAAATTTATTACTCAATCCAAAACCTCTGAGACTTAAATTCCTTAATAGCAGTACTACCTCTTTATACCTATATAATATTTTAAGCATTTTTTAAGTTTTTCACATCTCCTCTATCTCCCTCCTGTTTTCTCATTATATTCACATTCCTCTCTAAATAGATGGTCTTTCAATCTCCATAACTATATTAATTTTTACGTTTCTATTTTTTTTTCTGGTCTCTTTTCATTTCCCTTTCTTCTTTTTCTCTCCCTCTCTACTTGCATCCTACCCAACCTATTTCCTGCATTGAGATTAGGACATAGTTAACTCTCCTTGTGCCTCCCCACACCAATCTACTCCTAATTTTTACCCACATCTCTCCCTAACCCTAAAAATTTCTGGTTTTCCAAATTCTTCTCTGCGGTTAAAAGCCCATTAACATATAGTTGTTTGATGTTGAATAGATGTATCTGTTGAACTAGATTGTACCTGTAGACTATTGTCTGTATAAATGCAAATGTTGGTTGATGGTTGCCTTAAGATAGTGTTCTAGCACAAAACGTGCTATTTTCATCTCAAATGGGCAGAGTAAGCCGAAAAAACACAAGAAAAATGGCAAATCCGGGTATCTCAATTCCCAATCTTGATAATCAGGGGTCAGATCAGATAATGAACAATCCAGAGGAGAGTTCCCAAATAGCTCTACAAACACTGGTGGCAAACATGATAAATGAGAAGTTTGACAACTTACAAAGGACTCTGTATGAGCGTGATAGGGAGAGAGAGGAGGCATCCCAAAAGTTTATACAGGAATATCATAAGCATGAGGAAGCTACTCAAAAACTGATACAGGATTTGCGTGAACAACTTGAGAATACTCAAAGAGAAAGGGAGGAATGGCGTGAGCAGGCTGAGAACACTCAAAGAGAACTGCAGGAATCCCACGAACGGGAGGAAAGAGAACTGCAGGAATCCCACAAACGGGAGGAAGCTAATCAAAGAGTAATTCAGGAATTGAGAGACCAGGTAGAGAACACACAAAGATCACTAAAGGCATTCATGGAATCCATTAACAAAGAGCTGAAGGAAGTCAGGGAGACCACAAAGAGAATGCTGAATGGAACCCAACAGAAGGAATGGGAGTCCAAAGAAACCATAACCAATCAACTAAGTGATTTGAGAACAAACACTGAACACCAAATTAAGGAAGTAAAGAAATTCATACAAGACCTAAAACAGAGCTTCAACAAAGAACTTGAAGCCATCAAAGCTGACCAATTAGAAGGAAAAGTGATAAAAAAACCAAGTAGAGAGACTTGACAGCAGGTTAGACCATGCAGAAGGTCGAATCTCAGGGATTGAAGACAGCCTAGATATTATAGAGAAAGAATATACAACCATCCAAGACAAGTCCAAGAAGTATGATAAATCTATCCAACACCTGGAAGACACCATTTGAAGGCCTAATCTAAGGATAATGGGTGTAGAGTAGCACCTAGAAACAGAAGTTAATGGTCTAGGAAATTTGTTTAACAGGATCCTAGCAGAGAACTTCCCAAACATACAAAAAGATAGGCCTATTCAGATACAAGAAGCTTTTAGAACCCCAAATAGACCAGACCAGAATAGGACATCCCACCGTCACATTATAATCCACACAGGATCAACTCAGACCAAGGAAAAGATCATTAAAGCTGTCAAGGAGAAAAGGTTAATCAACTATAAAGGGAAACCAATTAGAATCACCTCAGATTTCTCAGCAGAGACAATCAAAGCAAGAAGAGCCTGGAATGATGTATGCCATGCCCTAAAAACAAACAACTATCAACCAAGAATACTGTGCCCAGTTAAACTCGCCTTCATAACTGAAGGCCAAATAAAAACCTTCCATAGCAAAGAAAAATTGAAACAATACATCTCCACCAAACCAGCCCTACAAAAGTTTCTTAAAGATGTCCTACACATAGAAAACCAACAAGACCGCAACAAAGACCAAGAAACTGCACCAAAACTGAGAATCCAAGAACCATAGGCAGAACCCAGTTTTCGCAGCCCCCAAGAAGGTGGATAACATGGCAGGAACTCCCAAACACCTCTCAGTCCTATCTCTTAACGTTAACGGGCTGAACTCTCCAATTTAGTGACATAGACTGTCTAGTTGGATTAAAAACCAAGACCCTTCTATCTGCTGCCTGCAGGAGTCACATCTTGCACGTAAAAACAAACACATTTTCAATGTTAAAGGCAGGAACAAAATCTACCAAGCAAACGGCCCCCATAAACAGGCGGGAGTTGCAATCTTAATATCAGATAAAATAGACTTCAAATTAAAATTCGTGAGAAGAGATAAAGAAGTTCTTTATATACTAATTAAAGGATCTCTCCTTGAGGAGGATATTACAATTCTAAATATTTATTCGCCAAACAATGGAGCACCCAAATTTATCAAAGAATCACTACTTTCCCTCAAATCCCATATAGATCCAAAGACATTAATTGTTGGGGATTTTAACACACCACTCTCCCCACTAGATAGATCAACTCGGCAAAAACTCAACAGTGAAAACGCAGATCTAAACAGCTGCATAGATCAACTAGACTTAAGAGACATCTACTGAACATTTGACCCAGCAGCATCAGAATACACGTTTTTCTCAGCAGCACATGGAACGTTTTCTAAAATAGACCACATTTTAGGCCACAAAGCAAACTTGTCTAAATTCAGAAACATTGAAGTTATACCTTGCATTCTCTCTGACCACAAGGGAATAAAATTAGAACTCAACACCAAAAGCCACCAAAGAAAGTCCGGTATCACATGGAGGCTGAACAACACACTGCTGAATCAAGACTGGGTCATGGAAGAGATTAGAAAGGAAATTCAAATGTTCATGCTATTCAACAAAAATGAACACACAAATTACCAGCTCCTCTGGGACACAGCAAAGGCAGTACTCAGAGGCAAGTTTATAGCTCTGAGCTCCTACATCAACAAATTGGAGAGATCTGAAACTAGCAATTTAATGACACATCTAAACCTCCTTAAAAAAACGCAGCAAGATAAACCCCAATCCAGTAGACGGAAAGAAATAATCAAAATTAAATCAGAATTAAATGAATTAGAATCCAAAAAAACTATAGAAAGAATCAACAAAACAAAGAGTTGGTTCTTCGAAAAACTTAACAAAATTGACAGACCCTTAGCAAATCTTATCAGAAAAAGAAGAGAACACACCCAAATTAATAAACTCAGAGATGAGAATGGAAACATCACCACGGAAACAACCAAGATTCAGAACATTATAAGGGAATTCTTCTAAAAACTTTATGCTAATAAGTTTGAGAACTTGACAGAAATGGACGTCTTCCTAGCAAATATTGACATGCCAAAACTAAACCAAGATGAGTTAAACCAGCTTAACAGGCCCATATCAAGCATTGAAATAGAAACAGCAATAAGAGACCTCCCAGCTAAGAAAAGTCCAGGACCAGATGGGTTTACAGCGGAATTTTACAAGGCCTTAAAAGCAGAGCTCACACCAATACTCCTCCAACTCTTCAATGAAATTGAAAGAGAAAGCTCACTACTGAACACATTCTATGAAGCCATCATAACCCTCATCGCAAAACCAGGCAGGGACTCATCAAAGAAAGAGAACTATAGACCCATTTCTTTGATGAACATTGATGCAAAACTTCTCAACAAAATTTTGGCCAATAGACTTCAACAATTCATCCAAAAAATCATACACCACGATCAAACAGGATTCATTTCAGGGATGCAAAGCTGGTTCAATATACGCAAATCAATTAATATTATTCATCACATCAACAGGAGCAAGAATAAGAACCACAAGGTTATCTCAATAGATGCAGAAAAAGCATTCGACAAGATCCAACACCCCTTTATGATGAAGGTTTTGGAAAAATTAGGAATCCATGGAACATTCCTCAATACAATAAAGGCTGTATATGACAAACCTACAGCCAGCATTATACTCAATGGTGAAAAACTAAAGCCATTTCCTCTTAACTCAGGAACAAGACAAGGATGCCCACTCTCTCAACTTCTCTTCAATCTAGTATTAGAATGCCTAGCTACATCAATAAGACAAGATGCAGACATAAAGGGGATCCAAATAGGGAAAGAAGAAATAAAACTCTCCCTCTTTGCAGATGACATGATCTTGTATTTAAAGAATCCCATAGACTCCACTCCCAAATTACTCAAGCTGATTCAAAACTTTGGCAAAGTAGCAGGTTATAAAATTAACCCCCTAAAATCAATGGCTTTTCTCTATGCCAATGAGAAAAGTGTGGCTGAAATTAGGAAAGTAACTACATTTGTAATAGCCCCACAAAAAATAAAATACCTAGGAATTAACTTAACTAAAGAAGTGAAGGACCTCTATGATGAAAACTTTAAAATCTTGAAAAAGGAAATCAACACAGAACTTAAAAAATGGCAAAACCTCCCATGCTCCTAGATTGGAAAGATTAACATCGTGAAAATGGCAATACTTCCCAAGGCTATCTACAAATTCAACGCAATACCTATCCAAATTCCACCCTCATTCTTCAAGGAAATAGAAGAGGCAATCCAAAAATTCATATGGAACAATAAAAGACCCCGAATAGCAAAAAGGCTCCTGAATGGAAAGAACACTGCTGGAGGAATATCAATACCAAACTTCAAACTCTACTCTAAAGGCATAGTAATCAAAACAGCTTGGTATTGGCATAAGAACAGACCTCAGGACCAATGGAATAGAATTGAAAACCCAGAAATGAACCCACAGACCTATAGCCATCTAATCTTCGATAAGGGAGCTAAAACAATAGAATGGAAGAAAGACAACCTCTTCAGTAAATGGTGCTGGCAAAATTGGTTAACTACATGTAGAAAACTAAAGCTAGATCCTTATATATCACCCTGCACCAGAATCAACTCCAAATGGATCAAAGAACTTGAACTCAAAGCAGACACTCTGAAAACATTACAGGATGGAATAGGAGAAACCCTGGGTCTCCTTGGCTCAGGCCGAAATTTTCTGAATAGAGACCCAGAAACACAACAAATCAAAGAAAGGTTGGACAAATGGGATTGCATAAAGTTGCAGAGCTTCTGCAGGGCAAATGACATAGCTAGCAAGAACAATAGAAAGCATACGGATTGGGAGAAGATCTTTACTAGCCATACAACGGACAAGGGTCTCATATCTAAAATATACTTGGAACTCAAAAAATTAAACCCCCCAACAACAAATCCTCAAAGAAACAACTGCCCAATAAATAAGTGGGCAAAAGACTTAAAGAGAAACTTCTCTGAAGAAGAAAGAAGGATGGCCAATAGACACATGAAGAAATGTTCAACATCCCTAGCCATAAAAGAAATGCAAATCAAAACAACATTGAGATATCACCTCACTCCAGTTAGAACGGCAAAAATCAAGAACTCTAACAAAAACAGATGCTGGAGGGGATGTGGACAGAAAGGAACCTTACTTCATTTTTGGTGGGAATGTAAACTTGTTCAACCACTTTGGAAAGCAGTATGGAGGTTCCTCAAAAGACTTCACATAGAGCTTCCCTATGACCCAGCAATCCCACTTTTGGGCATTTACCCTAATGTTTACAAACAAGACCACACTAAAGCTACCAGCACAACTATGTTTATTGCAGCATTATTTACCATGGAACCAACTCAGATGCCCCTCAGTAGATGAATGGATCAAGAAAATGTGGTATATATACACAATGGAATTCTATGCCTCCATCAGAAAGAATGACATTGCCCCATTTGTTAGGAAATGGAAAAACTTGGAAAAAATTATATTAAGTGAAGTAAGCCAGGCCCAAAGAAACGTAGGTCCCATGGTTTCCCTTATTTGTAATATCTAGTATATGTATGAGTCAAGCGGAAAAGGTCATATAATGTGATGTCAGGAAATTGAACCCTTAGATGTGTATTTTAATGTTTTTTTTTCTTTCATGCATGTGTTTCTAACACATTTATAAGATTATCTCTTTGTTGCTTTGTATGTCCCTCCCCCACAGTATAACCCCTGCTTTCACTATATTTGATGTCAGTATAACTTGTGGAGGAGATGGGGAAAAACCAATTGTTTAAGGATACAGGTGGACTTGTTGCAACAATGAGAAGTACAACTTGTCATGTCCAAAACGAGCTTTACAACGTTGGTGCGGGGGGGGGGGGGTTCGGGGGGGGGGGAAGGAGAAGGTTTGGGATTAGGGGGGGAGGGGGGAGGCTGGGAAGGGATGTGAAGGGTAAACAAAGGAGGAGGCTGCAATGCTTGGTAAGAAATGTACGCATTATCCTGCCCATGTAACTGTAACTGCTCTGTACAGTATGTACACAAATAAAATTAAATTAAAAAAAAAAAAAAGAAATGGGTCTACACTTTTTTTTCTTTGATGAGTTCCTGACTGGTTTGGACATGAGGGTTATGATGGCTTCCTAGATTGTTTTCGGTTGTGAACTTTCGCTTTCAATTTCATTGAAGAGTTGTAGGAGTATTGGTGTGAGCTCTGCTTTGAAGGCCTTGTAGAATTCCGCTGTAAAACCATCTGGTCCTGGACTTTTCTTAGCTGAGAGGTCTCTTACTGTTGTTTCTATTTCAATGCTTTATATTGGCCTCTTAAGATGGTTTAACTCATCTTGGTTTAGTTTTGGCATCTCAGTATTTGCTAGAAAAATGTCCATTTCTGCCCATTTCTCAAACTTACTAGCATAAAGTTTTGAGAAGTATTCACTTATAACGTTCTGAATCTTGGTTGTTTCCCTGGTCATGTTTCCATTCTCATCTCTGAGTTTATTTATTTGGGTGCATTCTCTTCTATATCTGATAAGATTTGCTAAGGGTCTGTCAATTTTGTTAATTTTTTCGAAGAACCAACTCTTTGTTTTGTTGATTCTTTCTCTAGTTTTTTTTGGATTCTAATTCATTTAAATCTGATAAATCAGAATTAATTATTTCTTTCGGTCTACTGGATTGGGGTTTATCTTGCTGCTCTTTTTCAAGGAGGTTTAGATGTGTCATTAAATTGTTAGTTTCAGATCTCTCCAATTTGTTGATGTAGGAGCTCAGAGCTATAAACTTGCCTCTGACTAATGCCTTTGCTGTGTTCCAGAGGAGCTGGAAATTTGTGTGCTCATTTTTGTTGAATAGCATGAACATTTGAATTTCCTTTCTAATTTCTTCCATGACCCACTCGTGATTCAGCAGTGTGTTGTTCAGCCTCCATGTGTTACTGGACTTTTTGGTGGCTTTTGCTGTTGAGTTCTAATTTTGTTCCCTTGTGGTCAGGTAGAATGCAAGGTATAACTTCAATGTTTCTGAATTTAGACAAGTTTGCTTTCTGGCCTAAAATGTGGTCTATTTTAGAAAATGTTCCATGGGCTGCTGAGAAAAACATATATTCTGATGCTGCTGGGTAAAATATTCGGTAGATGTCTCTTTAATCTAGTTGATCTATGCAGCTGTTTAGATCTGCGGTTTCTCTGTTGAGTTTTTGCCGAGTTGATCTCTCTAGTGGTGAGAGTGGTGTGTTAAAATCCCCAACAATTAATGTCTTTGGATCTGTGTGGGATTTGAGGTAAAGTAGTGTTTCTTGGATAAACTTGGGTGCTCCATTGTTTGGCGAGTAGATATTTAGAATGGTAATATCCGCCTGAAAGAGAGATCCCATAATTAGTATGTAGCAACCTTCTTTATCTCTTCTCACGAATTTTAATTTGAAGTCTATTTTATCTGATATTAGGATTGCAGCTCCCGCCTGGTTATGGGGGCCGTTTGTTTGGTAGATTTTGCTCCAGCCTTTAACATTGAAAATGTGTTTGTTTTTACGGGCAACATGTTGCTCCTGAAGGCAGCAGAGAGAAGGATCTTGATTTTTAATCCAACTAGGCAGTCTATGTCGCTTAATTGGAGAGCTAAGTGTGTTAATGTTGATAGATAGGATTGAGTGGTATTTGGGAGTTCCTGCCATGTTATCCACCTTCTTGGGGGCTGGGAAAACTGGGTTCTTCATATGGTTCTTGGATTCTCCGTTTGGGTGCACTTTATTGACCTTTATTGTGGTATTGTTGGTTTTCTATCTGCAGGACATCTGTAAGAACTTTTGTAGGGCTGGTTTGGTGGAGATGTATTGTTTCAATTTTTCTTTCCTATGGAAGTTTTTTATTTGGCCTTCAGTTATAAAGGAGAGTTTAGCTGGGTACAGTATTCTTGCTTGATAGTTTTTTGATTTTAGGGCATGGCATACATCATATCAGACTCTTGTGGGATTGTCTCTGCTGAGAAATCTGAGGTGATTCTAGTTGGTTTCCCTTTATAGGTGATTAATCTTTTCTCCCTGACAGCTTTAAAGATCTTTTCCTTGGTCTGAATGGATCCTTTGTGGATTATAATGTGACAGTAGGATGTCCTATTTTTGTCTGGTCTATTTGGAGTTCTAAAAGATTCTTGTATCTGAATAGGCCTATCTTTTTGTATGTTTGGGAAGTTCTCTGCTAGGATCCTGTTAAACAAGTTTCCTAGACCATTAACTTCTGTTTCTAGGTTCTCTTCTATACCCATTATCCGTAGATTAGGCCTTCTGATGGTGTCTTCCAAGTTTTGGATAGATCTATCATATTTCTTGGACTTGTCTTGGATGGTTGTATGTTCTTTCTCTATAATATCTAGGCTGCCTTCAATCCCTGTGATTTGATCTTCTGCATGGTCTAACCTGCGGTCAAGACTTTCTACTTTATTTTTTATTTCTTTTCCTTCTAATTGGTCAGCTTTGATGGCTTCAAATTCTTTGTTGAAGCTTTGTTTTAGATCTTGTATGAACTTCTTTACTTCCTTAATTTGGTTTTCACTGTTTATTCTCAAATCACTTAGTTGATTGGTTATGGTTTCCTTGGACTCCCATTCCTTCTGTTGGGTTCCATTCAGGATTCCCTTTATGGTCTCCCTGACTTCCTTCAACTCTTTGTTAATGGATCCCAGGAATGCCTTTAGTGATCTTTGTGTATTCTTATCCTGCTCTCTCAAGTCCTGTGTTACTCTTTCCTTAGGTTCCTCCCAGTCCCATTACTGCCATTCCTGTAGTTCTCTTTGAGTGTTCTCAGCCTCTTAACGCCATTCCTGCCTTTCTCTTTGAGTATTCTCAAGCTGCTCACACAAATCCTGTATCAGTTTTTGAGTAGCTTCCTCACGCTCATGATGTTCCTGTATAAACTTTTAGATTGCCTCCTCTCTCTCCCTATCACGCTCATACAGAGTCCTTTGTAGGTTTTCAATATTTTCCTGCATTGACCTTTTGTTTGCTTCCTTTCTCTCCCCATCACACACATACAGAGTCCATTGTATGTTTTCAATCTTTTCATTTGTCATGTTTGCCAGAAGTGTTTGTAGAGCTATTTGGGAACTTTGCTCTGGATTATTCATTATCTGTTCTGTCCCCTGATTATCAAGAGTGGGAGTTGAGATACCTGGACTCGCCATTTTTCTTGTGTTTTTCCAGCTTACTCTGCCCATTTGGGATGCAAATAGCACCAGTTTTGTGCTAGAACACTAACTTAATGCAACATCAACCAAAATCTGAATTTGCACAGTCAATAGTCTGCAGATACAATCTAGTTCAACAGCTACATCTATTCAACATCAAACAACTATATATTAATGGACTACACATCGCAAAGATGAATTTGGAAAACCAGAAGTTATTAGGGTTAGGGAGAGATGTGGGTAAAAAATAGGAATAGAGTGATGTGGGAAGGCACAGGTAGAGTTAACTAAGTCCTAATCTCAAAGCAGGAAATAGGTTGGATAGGATGAAAGTAGAGAGAGAGAGAAAAAGAAGAAAGAGAAAGGGAAAAGAAAAGGGACCAGAAAAAATAGAAAATAATAATTAATAATATTATGTAGATTCCAAAACAAACTATTCAGAGAAGAACATGAATATAATGAGAGAAGGGAAGGGATATAAAGGAGATGTGAAAAACTTAACAATAAAAATGCTTAAAATATTATATAGGTATAAAGAGGTAGTACTGCTATTAAGGAATATAAGTCTCAGAGGTTTTGAATTGAGTAATAAATTTGTGGATTAAGTGTGTACACAATGGGGGATAGGGTCTAATAATCAAATACGGGTTTAACTGAGCATGTTCAGGACAACAATTAAGTCACAAAAAGAAGACGAAAGAGAAGAGAAATTGAAAAGGATAAGAAAGGAAGAAAAAAAGATCAGAAGTTCAGTAGAGCTAAACAAAATCAAAAAGAAAATTTAAAAAAAGAGAAAGAATTGCTAAGGGTCTGTCAACTTTGTTAATTTTTTCGAAGAACCAACTCTTTGTTTTGTTGATTCTTTCTATAGTTTTTTTTGGATTCTAATTCATTTAATTCTGATTTAATTTTAATTATTTCTTTCCATCTACTGGATTGGGGTTTATCTTGCTGCTCTTTTTCAAGGAGGTTTAGATGTGTCATTAAATTGTTGGTTTCCGATCTCTCCAATTTGTTGATGTAGGAGCTCAGAGCTATAAACTTGCCTCTGAGTACTGCTTTTGCTGTGTCCCAGGGGAGCTGGAAATTTGTGTGTTCATTTTTGTTGAATAGCATGAACATTTGAACTTCCTTTCTCATCTCTTCCATGACCCACTCGTGATTCAGCAGTGTGTTGTTCAGCCTCCTTGTGATACCAGACTTTCTTTGGTGGCTTTTGGTGTTGAGTTCTAATTTTATTCCCTTGTGGTCAGAGAGAATGCAAGGTGTAATTTCAATGTTTCTGAATTTGGAAAAGTTTGCTTTCTGGCCTAAAATGTGGTCTATTTTAGAAAATGTTCCATGTGCTGCTGGGAAAAACATGTATTCTCATGCTGCTGGGTGAAATGATCGGTAGATATCTGTTAAATCTAGTTGATCTAAGCAGCTGTTTAGATCTGCAGTTTCTCTGTTGAGTTTTGCCGAGTTGATCTATCTAGTGGGGAGAGTGGTGCGTTAAAATCCCCAACAATTAATGTCTTTGGAGTTATATGGGATTTGAAGGAAAGTAGTGTTTCTTGGATAAACTTGGGTGCTCCATTGTTTGGAGAGTAGATATTTAGAATTGCAATATACTCCTGAAAGAGAGATCCCATAATTAGTATGTAGCAACCTTCTTTATCTCTTCTCACGAATTTTAATTTGAAGTCTATTTTATCTGATATTAGGATTGCAACTCCTGACTGTTTATGGGGGCCGTTTGCTTGGTAGATTTTGTTCCAACCTTTAACATTGAAAATGTGTTTGTTTTTACGGGCAAGATGTTTCTCCTGAAGGCAGCAGAAAGAAGAGTCTTGTTTTTTAATCCAGCTAGACAGCACATGTCGCTTAATTGGAGAGTTCTGTCCGTTAACGTTAAGAGAAAGGACTGAGACGTATTTGGAGTTCCTGCCATGTTATCCACCTTCTTGGAGGTTGCAAAAATTGGGTTCTTCCTATGGTTCTTGGATTCTCAGTTTGGGTGTAGTTTCTTGACCTTTATTGTGGCCTTGTTGGTTTTCTATGTGTAAGACATCTTTAAGAATCTTTTGAAGGGCTGGTTTGGTGGAGACATATTGTTTCAATTTTTCTTTGCTATGGAAGGTTTTTATTTGGCCTTCAGTTATGAAGGAGAGTTTAGCTTGGTACAGTATTCTTGGTTGATAGTTGTTTGTTTTTAGGGCATGGCATACATCATTCCAGGCTTTTCTTGCTTTGATTCTCTCTGCTGAGAAATCTGAGGTGATTCTAACTGGTTTTCCTTTATAGGTGATTAATCTTTTCTCCTTGACAGCTTTAAGGATCTTTTCCTTGGTCTGAGTTGATCCTGTGTGGATTATAATGTGACAGTGAGATGTTCTATTCTGGTCTAGTCTGTTTGGAGTTCTAAAAGCTTCTTGTATCTGAATAGGCCTATCTTTTTGCATGTTGGTTTAGTTCTCTGCTAGGATCCTGTTAAACAAAATTCCTAGGCCATTAACTTCTGTTTCTAGTTTCTCCTCTACACCCATTATCCTTAGATTAGGCTTTCTGATGGTGTCTTCCAAGTGTTGAATAGATCTATCATATTTCTTGGACTTGTCCTGGATGGTTGCTTCTTCGAAAAAATTAACAAAATTGACAGAACCTTAGCAAATCTTATCAGAAAAAGAAGAGAACACACCCAAATAAATAAACTCAGAGACGAGAATGGAAACATCACCAGGGAATCAATCAAGATTCAAAACATTATAAGGGAATACTTCTCAAAACTTTATGCTAATAAGTTTGAGAACTTGACAGAAATAGACTTTTTCCTAGCAAATATTGACATGCCAAAACAAAACCAAGATGAGTTAAACCAGCTTAACAGGCCCATATCAAGCATTGAAATAGAAACAGCAATAACAGACCTTCCAGCTAAGAAAAGTCCAGGACCAGATAGTTTTACAGCGGAATTCTACAAGGCCTTGAAAGCAGAGCTCATACCAATACTCCTCCAACTCTTCAATGAAATTGAAAGAGAAAGTTCACTACCGAAAACATCCTATGAAGCCATCATATCCTTCATCCCAAAACCAGGCAGGGGCTCATCAAAGAAAGAGAACTATAGACCCATTTCTTTGATGAATATTGATGCAATACTACTCAACAAAATATTGGCCAACCGACTTCAACAATTCACATCAAAAATCATACACCATGATCAAACAGGATTCATTTCAGTGATGCAAAGCTGGTTCAATATATGCAAATCAATTAATATTATTCATCACATCAACAGGAGCAAGAATAAGAACCACATGGTTATTTCAATAGATGCAGAAAAAGCATTCGACAAGATCCAACACTCCTTTATGATGAAGGTTTTGGAAAAATTAGGAATCCATGGAACATTCCTCAATACAATAAAGGCTGTATATGACAAACCTACAGCCAGCATTATACTTAATGGGGGAAATCTAAAGCCATTTCATCTTAACTCAGGAACAAGACAAGGATGTCCACTCTCTCCACTTCTCTTCAATCTAGTATTAGAATGCCTAGCGACAGCAATAAGACAAGATGCAGACATAAAGGGGATCCAAATAGGGAAAGAAGAAAAAAAATTCTCCCTCTTTGCAGACGACATGATCTTGCATTTAAAGAATCCCATAGACTCCACTCCCAAATTACTCAAGCTGATTCTAAACTTTGGCAAAGTAGCAGGGTATAAAATTAACCCCCCAAAATCAATGGCCTTCCTCTATGCCAACATGAGAAAAACCTGGCTGAAATTAGGAAAGCAACTCCATTTGTTATAGCCCCACAAAAAATAAAATACCTAGGAATTAACTTAACCAAAGAAGTGAAGGAACTCTACGATGAAAACTTTAAAATCTTGAAAAAGGAAATCAACACAGAACTTAAAATATGGCAAAACCTCCCATGCTCCTGGATTGGAAAGATTAACATCGTGAAAATGGCAATACTTCCCAAGGCTATCTACAAATTCAACGCAATACCTATCCAAATTCCACCCTCATTATTCACGGAAATAGAAGAGGCAATCCAAAAATTCATATGGAACAATAAAAGACCCCGAATAGCAAAAACTCTCCTGAATGGAAAGAACACTGTTGGAGGAATATCAATACCAAATTTCAAACTCTACTCTAAAGGCATAGTTATCAAAACAGCTTGGTATTGGCATAAGAACAGACCTCAGGACCAATGGAATGTAATTGAAAACCAAGAAATTAGCCTACAGACCTAGAGCCATCTAATCTTCGATAAGGGAGCTAAAACAATAGAATGCAACAAAGACAGCATCTTCAGTAAATGGTGCTGGCAAAATTGGTTAGCTACTTGTAGAAAACTAAAGGTAGATCCTTATATATCACCCTGCACCAGAATCAACTCCAAATGGATCAAAGACCTCGAAGTCAAAGCAGACACTCTGAAAACATTACAGGATGGAATCGGAGAAACCCTAGGTCTCCTTGGTTCAGGCTGAATTTTTTTAATAGAGACCCAGAAACACAACAAATCAAAGAAAGGTTGGACAAATGGGATTGCATAAAGTTGCAGCGCTTCTGCATGGCAAAGGACATAGCTAGCAAGATCAATAGAAAGCCCACGAATTAGGAGAAGATCTTTACTAGCCATACAACGGACAAGGGTCTCATATCTAAAATATACTTGGAACTCAAAAAATTAAATCCCCCAACAACAAATCCTCAAAGAAACAACTGCCCAATAAATTAGTGGGCTAAAGGCTTAAAGAGAAACTCCTCTGAAGAAGAAAGAAGGATGGCCAATAGACATGAAGAAATTCTCAACGTCCCTAGCCATAAAAGAAATGCAAATCAAAACAACATTGAGATACCACCTCACTCCAGTTAGAATGGCAAAAATCAAGAACTCTAACAACAACAGATGCTGGAGGGGATGTGGACAAGGGAACCTTACTTCATTGTTGGTGGGAATGTAAACTTGTTCAACCACTTTGGAAAGCATTATGGAGGTTCCTCAAAAGACTCCACATAGAACTCCCCTATGACCCAGCAATCCCACTTTTGGGCACTTACCCAAATGTTTACAAACAAGACCACACTAAATCTACCAGCACAACTATGTTTATTGCAGCATTATTTACCATAGCTAAGATATGGAATCAACCCTGATGCCCCTCAGTAGATGAATGGATCAAGAAAATATGGTATATATACACAATGGAATTCTATGCCTCCATCAGAAAGAATGACATTGCCCCATTTGTTAGGAAATGGAAAGACTTGGAAAATATTATATTAAGCGAAGAAAGCTAGGCCCAAAGAAACATAGGCCCCATGGTTTCCCTTATTTGCAATATCTAGTATATGTATGAGTCAAGCGGAAAAGGCCAGATAATGTGATGTTAGGAAAATGAGCCCTTCAATATGTATTTTAATGTTTCTTTCTTTCATGCATGTGTTTCTAACGCATTTATAAAATTATTTCTTTGTTGCTTTGTATGTCCCTCCCCCACAGTATAATCCCTGCTTTCACTATATTTGATGTCGATATAACTTATGGAGGAGATGGGGAAAAACAAGGTGCGGGGGTGCGGGGGGCGGGTTAGGGGGGTGGGGGGGGGGTGCGGGGGGGGTTAGGGGTGGGGAGAAGGATTGGGACTGGGGGGGGAGGGGGAAGCTGGGAAGGGATGTGAAGGGTAAACGAAGGAGGAGGCTGCAAGGCTTGGTAAGAAATGTACGCATTATCCTGCCCATGTAATTGTAACCCCTCTGTACATTATGTTTACAAATAAAAATAAAAAAAAGAGGAAAACAAAGAAAGAAAACGCAAAATACACATGTATTCATAAAATAAAAATTATAAGAGGAAAAAAAAGTTACTAGAAAACAATATTTTTCAAAAAAGGTAAAAATTAAAGATTAAAAAAAGTTTTTAGAAAAGATAAAAAAATTTATAAAAGGTACAAAGAAGAAGAAGAAGAAGAAGAAAGAAGAAGAAGAAGAAGAAGAGAAGAAGAAGAAGAAGAAGAAGAAGAAGAAGAAGAAGAAGAAGAAGAAGAAGAAGGAGAAGAGAAGAGGAGGAGGAGGAGGAGGAGGAGAGGAGAGAAGAAGAAGAAGAAGAAGAAGAAGAAGAAGAAGAGAAGAAGAAGAAGAAGAAGAAGAAAGAAGAAGAAGAGAGAAGAGAGAAGAAGAAGAGAGAAGAGAGCAGAAGAGGAGAGGGAGAAGGATGAGAGAGGAGGAGGCGGAGGAGGGAGAGGAGGAGGAGGGAGGAGGGGGAGGGAGGGAGGAGGAGGAGGAGGAGGAGGAGGAGAAGAAGAAGACGAAGAAGAAGAAGAAGAAGAAGAAGAAGAAGAAGAAGAAGAAGAAGAAGAAGAAGAAGAAGAAGAAGAAGAAGAAGAAGAAGAAGAAGAAGAAGAAGAAAGAAGAAGAAGAAGAAGAAGAAGAAGAAGAAGAAGAAGAAGAAAGAAGAAGAAACAGTTCTTTAAGTTTTTTGGGCAGTGGTTGGAAAAATCCTGTAACTCCATTGTGTCTGTAATCAGCCTCTTTTTAGAGTCTCTGGTCTGATTGTGGTCCTGTGGCTTGGTTGGTTTCTTAAGTCACTTTGTTCGAACAGGCAGAAAAACGCTCTGCTTTAACCAGGATTTTGCGATCCTCCTCCCAGGCTAGTTCAATGGCAGTAGTATCTGCTTTGAGTATCACAAAAGAGGGAGATGTGTTTTTCCTCAAGTTTGGAGATGCTGTGATGAGGCTAGGTTCTGGGTAGAGTTGAGGCATTTCAACAAGCAGTAGCTTTTCCGGGGGCTAGTTTGTGAGAAACTCACAGAGCCCAGCCTAGAGCCATTCTCAGTGTTTGTGTTTACTTAATTTCAATTGATTGTCAATGCTGCTAAAGGGAGGGGCAGCCTCTGGGTCTGATAACCCAGTGAAGAAAGCCACTCCTAGGGCTGGCACCGGAGCTGGGTGACTTTTCTCTGGGTGTAGCTGAGTCTGGAAAGTCAGGTTAAGTTCTTGTGACCTGCTAAATGACTCTAGTTTTATTCCAAGGCCTGAGTTGGAACTAGCAGCTCTGCCAAGCTTTGTCTGTATCCAAGATGGAGATCTCCGGTACTGGGGGGTGGGAGAGGTGGCCTTCCCTCCTCTGCTCCCTGAGAAGGAGTGAGGACGTCAGGCTTCTACTCACACCGAGTCTTGTTTCCTGGGTTGTCTCTGGTCTGGTCACTGCAGGATGAAGATGTCCCAAGAAACTCATTTTTATCCATATGAATACCAATGGAATGTGATGTATGTCATGATTGAATGGGCAGTTTCTTGAATGATTCTACTATAAATTATATACAATTATATTCTAGGATACTGATTGATTTTAATCAATACTTTATTAACCATTTAAAAAATTACATTCATTAAAAGGAGAAATAATGAAATACCTAAGAATTGTTTGTCACATAGCATAGAGATGCCATTTTTTTTCTGCCAGGACTGGGATTGCATCTCATGGTCTGGGTAACTCTGTTACACTGTGTAGGAAGGGGAAGCTTGCTTTCTTGAAGTCAAGAAATTCAAGTCTGTTCCTTAGGCCTGAAATCGATCCCCACCACTAGCAAACATCCTATTTGTGTACATTTTAAATATATGATTTATATTTACATACATATATTGACTCCATATTGCATTCAGTGTAGTTATTCATTTAAACTTTTGTTTTGTTCATGTAGTAACCAGTTATTTTATTGACTATTATGGCACATAGAATATTGATTACATTGATTACATAGGATATAGGTCTGCATATGTATTCCACTTCATACCTGACATGCAGGACTTTCACAGAAAAGGAAAACATGTGTCACCATCTGTTTTTTACTCCACGATTCATTGTTTGGGAGTTCAGGAATCTGAACTCATGGCCTACAGGGCCAAATTTATGAATGATTGAGTGTCAACCTGCCATCCTGGGACAAACTGAGCTGACAGGCATTTCCCAGGACCTGAGATTGAGCCCCTTGGGTTGACAAAATAAGAACAGATATAAATATATATATTTATAGTGTGCCAGAGATGTCTATCCATTATTCAGTTATATAGACTACATTCCTAACAATTCTTGGGTATTTATTATGCTTCCATATAATTAATATTATTGTTTTCATCCTTAATAAACTATTAATTAAATCAGTGTCCTGAAATTATTGTGTCCCTGTAAGAAATACAAACAAGACCACACTAAAGCTCCCAGCACAACTTTGTTTATTGCATCATTATTTACATTAGCTAAGATATGGAACCAACCCTGATGCCCCTCAGTAGATGAATAGATCAAGAAAATGTGGTATATATACATAATGGAATTCTATTCCTCCATCAGAAAGAATGACATTGCCCCATTTGTTAGGAAATGGAAAGACTTGGAAAAAAATATAGTAAGTGAAATAAGCCAGACCCAAAGAAACTTAGCTCCCATGGTCTCCTTTATTTGCAATAACTAGAATATGTCTGAGCCAAGCAGAACAGGTCAGATAAGTTGATGTTAGGGAAATGAACCCTAAGATGTGTATTCAAATATTTTTTTTTCTTTCATGGGATTGTTTCTAACACATTTATAAGATTATTTCTTTGTTGCTTTGTAGGTCCCTCCCCCATGGTATAACCCCTGCTTTAACTGTATTTGATGTAGGTATACTTTCTGGAGGGGAAGGGCAAAAACAAATCGTTTAAATAGTGATACAGGTGGACCCATTGCAACAATAAGATGTACTAGTCATTATGTCGAAATCAAACTTTGCAACTTTGGTGGGAGGAGGCGGATTGGGTGGAGGCGCCGGGGGAGGATGGGAAGGGATGGATAGGAGAGACAAAGTAGGAGGCTACAATGCTTGACAAGAAATGTACTCATTGTCTTGCGTAGGTAATTTTAACCCCTCTGTACAGTATTTTCACAAGAAAATTAATAAATTTTTAAAAAGAAAAAAAAAACAGAAGAAAAAAATCATGAAGATGACATGATCTTGTATTTAATGGACTCCATGGACTCCTCTCCCAAGTTACTTGAGCTGATATGAAACTTTGCCTAATTAGCAGAATATAATTTTGCCTCAATAAAACCAACCAAGAAAGGAATAAAAAATAAACAAGAAAGGAAAACACAGTTGGAAATTTGGGTTGATTTTGTCATTATGTTTTGAGAACTCAAGTTTCCCATAGAAATGTAACTCTTATATAATCCTCAGTTGTGTTTTAAATGTTGTCTTAATTACATAACATTTCTAGATGCAAAAGAGTTCATGATTCCCAACCAAAAATTTGAAAAAGTAAGCATCATTCTGTTAGATTCCAAAGAAATGATGAAGAATTACAAAAGTTTAAGCCTGGAAAAATAGGAAAGTTCATTTAATATAGGAATTTGTAGACTTGCCTAAATTAGAATTTAGATTTAAAATAGATAATTTTTGTTTGTAATTTAATATTCTATAGGATACTACAAAATGCTTTTCAAATAAAAGATTTAATTTACAATTTCACAAATTATTCTGGCATTCTAATTGACTAGAGTAGTCTTTCAGGTGAGGTACAATAAGAACTTAGTTAATAGATAATTCCAACAGCTCATGAGTAAAATGATAATGTGAATAATCTAGACAAATTGTCAACAAATTGATGATATTAATTTATAAATATAGAAAAAGCGCAATCTTTTGAGACTTTGGTGTAACATGGTATGAAGAGAGTAATTGTGTGACATCTTTTTTTTTTCTACCTTTACATAACACAGGAAGTAATTTCCTTAATCATGTACCTCTGTATACAATGAGAAAAATGCTAGGTTTGAGGATTTTTAATTTTGTTTTTGTTGTTTTGTTTTTCCTAGGGCTTAACCTCTGGGCTTGGGCACTGTCCCTGAGCCTGTATTTGCTTAAGGCTACTGCTCTACCACTAGAACATCAATGCCACTTGAGTCTGACTTTTCCTTATGAGTTTATTTGAGATAAGAATCCAAGGAACTTCCATGCCTGGGTGGGCTTTCAACCATAATCTGCAAATCTTAATATTAAGATATACATATCTCCTGAATATCTATGATAGATAATATATATAGTAAAATAAAAAATAAAATTAAATTAAAAATAAATACTATTTTGCAAGTGTTCTGATCTCAAGAATACCATTGCGGGGAAAATGATGTAGCAATGTTAAGTGTAGTATTCTTTCCACAAGAGGAAGGGCATCACATTAGCATAACTGTAGTATTTTTTTCACAATAGTGATAAACTAGTCATGATGTGAATTTAGGGAATTTTAACGTGCACCTTACAATTTGGAAACTGTTGGGCTAGGATGACTTTACGGCATAAAATCTTGGGATTGATTGTCATAGATATAATAGCTTACTCTGATGAACAAATGTTTACTCTTACGGAATTTTTATTGGAAGTGGCGCTGTGGCTCAAGTGGTAGAGTGCTCATCTTGAGCTGCAGAGCGCAGGGACAGTGCCCAAGCCCAGAGTTCAAGCCCCACGACTTACCAAAAAAAAAAAAAAAAAGGAATTAATTATTATAGTTACTTCATAGTATTATCCTCTACAAGAACGTGTCTATTTTTTCTGTTGACTTTTAAGTATGTAAAGCCTCATTCAAAACTGCATCTACTGCAGAATTAAATAAAATAAAAACAGGTACTCTTTTGAATGTCTCTGGTATGGGATGTTCAGAATTTGAAAATGAGTAGTTAGTAGTTGTAGGAATTTTGAGGAACAGATATATTCTCTCCTCTTAACAATTAGTAAGTTTTCAAAGTTAGGAGTTTCCATAGAATTGAACTGTTTTCTGTTTTAGTATGAGACAACACTAAAATAATATTTTTTTCAAAATAATGGCAAGTATATTCTGAAAATATTGTATAGTTTGATAACATTCCAGTTGATGTCTGATAAAGAAAGAGGTAATTCAAATTAGCAACCAAAATGTTCATTTTTTAAAGGTAATACACATAGATTAATATTTACTATACTAATACAGTGAAATTATATTTTATGTAGCTCATTTTTTAACTTAATTTTATTGTCAAGGTGATACATGGAAGGGGTTGCAGTAATTGTAAGGTATTGAATACATAACATATCAAAATTTTTATCCCCTCCCTCATTTTGCTCACACTTTTCCTTCACCCCAATACCACTCACAAGTTGTATTGTAAATTTTCAACATATTGTCCTGTGACTATTGCTATTGCATTGGTTTGCCTTTTGTCCTTTGTCTCGCCATTTTATTGTTCTGCTTCCCTTGCCAAATGAAGATAAATGTATATACCATACACAGGCTACTGAATCCAAGTACAACAATGGACAAACCATATGGGATAACACAAAGGAAAAAAGGAATCACATAGTACATTAAAAACAACATCCAAAAAGAAAGACCTCTCTTTCCATATCTAGGAGTTTATTTTGCTCAGCATCATTTTATATGGACATTTATACATAGATATTGATTCATTCTGCTCATCTGCTAAGACTATCTTAGATATTTCCTAGTTATTACAAATGAGGGAAACCATGAAATTTGTTTCTTTGTGTCTTGCTTATTTTTTTAGTAGGATTTTTCCAAGTTTTTCCATTTCCTTATGAATAGGAAGCATAGAATTACTCCGTACATATATAAACCACATTTTGTCAATTCATTCATCTACTGAGTGGCATATTGGTTTAAAACATGATTGCATGTAAGTATCACTTAAGGCCATTCAAAAATGACAGATGCTACCTCACCAGATATACTAATATCATGATTTCTAAGTAAGATAGTATTTTATGGTGGTACAAATGTTGAGATATAGGATGAGTCTAATATATATCTTGCAGGAATTAGCCAGGAAGATATCCAATATCATGTAGGATAAAAATGGTAGTTTCTAAATGTTTCCCTTGAGAAAGATATAGGAGGCTGCCAGAAGTATGAAGTAGTTCAGGTAATTTGGAAGAATTTAGACATGCAAGCTCAATTATGTCTCTTTAAATAATAATTATGTAAGTGGAAGGGCAAAAAAAGGGTAAGAGAAGAAAATAACTGACATCAGGTCATCGTCCCAAGTTAGAGTAAAAAAGTCATAATCTATAACTTCCAAGTTAAAGAGAGACCAATATAATACGTCCCACTTAATTTAGGTACATGCAAAATATTTACTTGGCTTTTCCCTACTTAAGTGCTCCAAAATAAATGAACACTTATAAGAAAAGTTATGTGATTGCCATTGTTTCAACACTAACTGTGATCAGCCCTCTTTTTCTCACTTTGCACTTGGTAAGTTGATGATGTTGTGGCTGATTAGAGTCAGAATTAGGGGCTTCTACTTGTACAATTGTCCCAGAACAGTTTAAAGCAGTTTTCCGCCCAAGATATCCAACTACATTGTCTGAACCTGTACTTTGAACACACCCTCACACCTGAGCACCTTATTTGAAATTATACTTTAGCTTTTCTTGGCACATTCTACTTTGTGCCTTTGTCTTCTTTGCACATTCTTTTTGAGTTCATAGTTGCTCTATTTCCATTTTATCTGTACAAACTGCTAAGAACATTGTCCAACTACTACTTCTTGTTTGTACACGCCCAGTCTATGTATGAAGGTATTTTGTCCATGTTAAGCAATAGGGTAATACTCACTCTCTGAGGAGAAAAGCTCCACAATATAACCCTATGCCCACATTAAAGGATGTAGAAATTAAAGCATTTTGAGACAGTGATATTAGAATTGAAAGGCTCCTTAAGGACATTTTCCTGGAGTTCATTAGTTTACCCAGGAGAAATATAAATATCCACAAAATTTGGAGCTAATTAGTAAGTGTCCAAGTTAACATTAGATCCTAGATGTTGTGTTAATACAAGTCACGATTGTATTATTGTTAAATCAGAATCCTTCAATACTTGACAATGTGTATGAGAAAGTGAAAGAAAGGCATTAAAGCAAAATGTCTTATCTTTTTAGGCATTTAATCGTAGGGGTGAGAGTAATGTCTGAATTTTTCCATTCAATAAAAGCTTGAAGTTTATAAGAACATTTTCCTACATATAAGAATTTGTGTCAGAAAGTTTAAAGTGAATATCAAAAGATTTGAAAATTAGAAAGCTTTGTTCACTGTTAGAATTTAGATGGCTTATTTATTCATAAATCTCTTTACCTACAAAAAATTAAGTCTTGAAGTTAGATTTAGTGGGCATTCTTTTTACCTAAATGAGTGTTCTCTTAATATTAATTTGTGTATTTTATGTACTCCCTCATCTTAACACACATGTGTATTTGGAAGCATGTATATTTCATGACAGTTGAGTTTTCATATGTTTTCCAGTGTCAATCTTAAGCTAAGGATTTATGATCCAGTTTTCATTATAATTTATATGGTAAGGGATATTTTTCCCTTTATTATAATATAATAAAATATAAGAAATACACACACACACACACACACACACACAAAGAATTTGTGTCAGGTTGGTTGACAGGGTTATTTCAGTATGGAGATATACCTAACAAGAATTAGATTTCAGTAGTGTATATGGCAGTTATGATGTGTCAATTGCTATTGAGGCATTTTCTATTCTAAAGAGGAGTCAATTACAGGAGTCTTGAGTCACATCAGTAAAGCTGTATGTTCAACCTAATACTTGGTGTTACTTGTCCTACATTTATAATGAGTAGGCTGATAAGATATCCAAACATATCTAAATATATTTCAATAAAATCCCAAACTGATATGGATAGATGGGTCACTAATTGGAACTGTAGGACAAATTAGGCTTTTTTGTGCTGTAGTTCAATCTATAATCTCCTAGCTAAATAAAGTTTTCAAAAATATTCACAGAATACCAGTAATAAAAGTTCATGACAGTTATATCTGTATAATATTTCTAAGGTCAGGATTAAGTATTTGTTCCCAACATTTAGAATCAACAGGGTTTGTTGAATTAATCGATCCAGAATTTTGTCCTCACATTCACATCTCAACATTTTATCAATATGACTTTCACCAAAACACTGTTCTTATTGAACTTGTCTATGTCCTTTTACTTTTCAAATCCAAATAGTAGATTTCATTCAATATCTTCCTGAAAATTCTTTCCTTCCTTTTCTTCTGTAAATCTGTGTTTATTCCTTTTTTGTTTCCTTATTTATCACATTCCTCCAATCTTGTCCACACTGGTACTCACATTGTTCACACTTTCGTCAGAACTTTCCTTTTCCTCTTCCCTTTAATAATGTCCCTGATTTTATTACTTTTCATATTCATGGTCATGAATATTTTGATGATGTCCAAACAGACCTATCTTTGCATCTGTTTAACATAAATATTAGAACTATCAGAGAGTTTTTTTTCCTCTAAATCCATCTTTATCACCAAGATAAATCCATCTAAATCCATCCTTATCACCAAGAATGTAACTAACACAGTTAGGAGACAGAGATGTGCAAAAACTTTAGATTTCCTCTTACCCTACCTCCATCCATTAGATAAGATGAATGATCAAGATTTTCTCAGTTTCTGTCACTAATGTAATTTCTATGTACTCCTTTTTATGACCCTGACACACCAGCCTATTGCAAATACTCATCACCACTCACTCAGTCCTAAAACAACTATTTACTAAGTATACATTTCTCCCCATAGTCTTTTCATATTGGTCCTCTCCTTCACCCAATGACTCTCCTTGTAAGCACACAAAGTGAAGAACTCAGACAAAAATTCGAGTACCACCATTATTTACTCACAACATTGAATGTTGGTCTTACATTTAATGGATGTAATCTACCAGAAATATTGAAGAATATATTTGTTGACTTCTAGAGCAAAGAAAAAGAAAGTAAACAGTCCTTACATTTTCTAACTTAGCTTACAAATAAGGGAAGAGTCAAATTCAGTTTGTTGGTATAAAGTCAGAAATAGTTTCATACAGAAATAAAAATAAATTTTAACTCCTGGCTCTGCAGCTTTTGTCCTTTTATTGAATGGTATCTATATGAGAATGTTATTTGAACTAATCACACTAAGTTGAAACCTACATCTTAGTCCATCAAAATGTGGAAATAAACGATTTTATTTACAAGAAAATAATACCACCAAGAACAGTGAGTATACATTAGAAAGACTGCTGGAATAACATTAGGGTTTTTACTGTCTGTACCTGTTTACGTGATTGTATTTCTTGATATTCAAACTCTCCTCTTGTTATTCTGTTTTGTTTTGTTTTGTATTGTTTGGTTCGTCGTGGGGCCTGGACTCTTGGCCTGGCATTGTCGCTCAGCTCTTCAGCTCAATGCTCTCTACCACTTGAGCCACAGTGCCACTTCCGGCTTTTTCTGCTTATGTGGTGCTGAGAAATCAAACCCCGAGCCTCATGTAAACAAGGCCAGCACTCTGCCACTGAGCCACCTTCCCAGCCCTCCTCTGTTATTCTTATTGTATGTAATCTAACACTGTTTATAACTATGCATTCAATGTGGGAAATCCAGCTTCAAAGATATCTAAGTATTTTTTTTCCTTTTCAATCACAACATCGTCATTATCAGGCTACACTGTGGTCATCATCCTCCCCATCAAAATTATTATTAGCAACATAAGTGCTAATTATTGAACGTCGGATATGTGTCTATGATTTTATTATTTGTCTTTTGATTAATAATTTTAATGTTACCACTGTGCATGAATCCATATTGAAATTTTGAACAAATAAAAAAAAACCTAAACCATATCAGATAGTTTGACTATGTGTTTATAACAAATTATGGAATAGATTTTTTGAAGCATTGCAAATTCCTAATCACTATGAATTAACTTCCTCTCTCCCCCTAACTACAATCAAATATTTAAGAGTTTGGGCAGAATCTTTTCAAGTAATATACTGTAAATGTTACTACAATATCATGTGTATATCTAAAATTCATTTGAAAGTAATAAACTCTACTTTCTATTGAAATATTAGTTATTTTATTCTAGGAAACTTTTAGAAAAATAGACTGTATATCTTTGAAATGAAAAAGTTCAAAAATAGTAGCATAAAATTTTTAGAGCGAGTCTGTCTTCTCTCTCTCTCTATATATATATCTGTCTTCTCTCTCTATATATAAATGTTATGTGTAGAATAGTATATTTTTAGAGATTATTTGTCCTCAGAAATATATAAATATATCTAAATTCATGTGTAGAATGATATACATCATAGTGAAACAAGTAACTTAACATATAATTAAAATTTTTAAAAATACTTCATGAAACAAAGTGCCGGTAACTCACCCTTATAATAAGAGCTATTCTGGGTGCTGAGATCTTAGAATTGTTTTAGAAACTAGCCCAGACAGAAAAGTACTTGTTAGATTCTTATCTCCAATTAACCACTAAAAACAACACCCACAACAAAAAATGTATCACATTAATTTCACAAAAGCATCTTTTACTGCTGTGAACATTTCTTAGAAACATGAATACATACCCCTGGAAAATGTTAAGTAAAAAAGTATAGAATATTTACGGCTATGTTAAAGATGACTGTTTAGATTGTTTAAGATATTTAGTTAATGATTAGAAGTTAAGAATAATGATAGGTACATCATATATTGGGACTGGTTTTTTTATTCTATTTTACAATAGTAATAAAATGATATTTATAATAATTATATAAAATTACTCTTGCTTAGTATTTGAATTATCATAAGTGATAAATATTTTTAAATGAATTCCAAAGCAAAGGAGTATCAATTTTTTTGTAATTTCAAAACAATTAAGAAAATTATTTCAAGGCTGGTTCACTCTAAGTCTATATTTGTTTTCTTGTTCTAGTTTTCCTATGTTAGTAGAAATTAAAATTCCAAAAATTTAATGGATATTGGCATTTAGGAACATCTTCACATACGCTAATATTAGAGTCCCTTAAGTGGAATTATTTTATTTCATTTGTTACTTTCACAAATAAATCAAGATGATTGTGTATTTTGTTCTTTTCACTGCTTTTGGCTTTTATCTTGAGAATACGTTTTTCCTAGAAAACTAGAGATAAGCAATTGGATTGAGCATGTAACATCTGACTTTCATAAAATGCAGATGCATAGATTTGTGTCTTCTGTCATTTGCTAAAAGTTTCTTCCAGAAAAGTTTCTCATTTACTTAGAAGTTTTACCCCTTCCCCTCCACAAATTATACCAACATCAAATACGGTGAAAGCAGGGGTTATACTGTGGGGGAGGGAAATACAAAGCAACAATGAAATAATCATAAATGTGTTAGAAACAATCGCATGAAAGAAAAGAAAACCTTTGAATACATATCTTAGGGTTCATTTCCCTAACATCACCTTATCTGACCTTTTCTGCTTGACTCAGACATATACTAGATATTGCAAATAAGAGAAGCCATGGGAAAACATTAGGGATACAGGTGGACCCATTGCAACAATGAGATGTACAAGTCGTTATATCGAAAAATGAACTTTACAACTTTGGGGGGGGGTAGCGGGGAGTATTGGGTGGGGGACAGGGGGAGGATGGGAAGGGATGGGAAGGGGAAACAAAGGGGGAGGCTACAATGCTTGATAAGAAATGTACTCATTATCTTGCCCATGTAATTGTAACCCATCTCTACAGTATTTTCACAATAAAAATAATAAAAAATTATTAGAATTGATGCATAATTCCTAGGTATTCCAGTTATCACATATACTTTTGGATTGAGTTATCTCTGTATAAACCCAAACGGACAAAATACCCTCAAAATAAACAGAAATCACATCTTTGCTTTAAATGCAGTAGTTTCCAAAGAGTTTTTAGCCAACGCCAAAAACATCTTTTTATCTATTCTGCATTTTGTGTGAAGAAGTTTTAACAATAGTTATTTTTCCTGACATGCAATTCACTTACAATATATTATCTCCTTTTATTGTATACATTTTAATGCTTTGGAAGTGAATTGTGCCTTCATAGGTTTTCAAAGCCCGATTTTCACAAACTTGCATTCCTTCAAATAGAAATGCTGTAAATTTTAGAACAGACATTAAAAATAGATATAAAATTCAGTTACAGGAATTTGCCCATCATACAACCTCTATAGTGTGTTTTCAAAATTTGTTTTTGGGGATCATTTCCAGGGTCTCACACATACTATTCAAGTTCACTGTCAATTAACTACAATCTCTATCCAAAAAAAGTTTTTTACTTCTGTTTAATACATTCATAGAAGTGTAATGCCTGGATCCTATAAAATTCTCTTTCACCTTTTGAAGACTTGAAATCTTATTTGCTAAAATGATTGCAGTATTATACAAATCGATCACTATTAGAAGTATATCAATTTCTCCACAAATGCATTACTATATTTTGCGTCCTCTTTTTATATTATGGACTTATTAGTGAGTTTTTATTATTTCTTAGACACTAAAAAGGAGCTTATTTCATATGCTCCTCCTATTGACTATTAATTTGCATGTTATTTAATGAAATATACTATTCAGGAAAAAAATTTATATTGAATTAGAAGATATAAAAATACTTATGTTTTAGGGGCTGGGAAGGTGGCTCAGGGGTAGAGTGATGCCTCGCATGCCTGAGGCCCTGGGTTCGATTCCTTAGCACCACATAAGCAAAAAAAATCCAGAAGCTGCTCTGTGGCTCAAGTGGTAGGGCGCTAGCCTTGAGCTAAAGAGCTGAAGGACAGCACCCAGGCCCAGAGTTCAGGCCCCACAACCGGATCCCTCCCAAAAAATACTTAAGTTTCAGAATCATTGTAGCATTAACATTGTAGCATTAACAAATATATGCCCTCTATCTGTTGGATATGGTTTTGTTTCTGTTATAGTGTCCTTTGAATTATGAAAGGTTATCACTTGATATAATCCAGTTCTTGCTTTTCTTTAGCCACTAATGTTTTCCATGTCAAATTTTTAGAAACCTTTACTAATCCGATGTCATGAATTTTTACATTTATGTTTTATTGGTTTTTACATCTCACATTTAGTTTGATAATCATTCTTTATAAGGTTTCAGGTAGGCCAGGTGCCGGTGGCTCACGCCTGTAATTCTAGCTACTCCGGAGGGTGAGATCTGAGGATGGTGGTTTAAAGCCTCCGGGTAGGAAAGTCCATGAGGCTCTTATCTCCAATAAACCACTAGAAAACCGGAAGTTTTGCCGTTGCTCAAGCGGTAGAGTGCTCACCTTGAGCTGAAGAGCACATGGACAACGCCCAAGCCCAGAGTTCAAACCCGATGACCAACATACATACACACAAACAAAGGATTGAGGTAGTAGTCTAAGATTATTCTTTAAATCTAGAGAGGCAATAGTGCCAATACAAACATTTAAGATTCTGTTTTTATTTCATAAAATCTCATAGCATCCTTTTCAAAATCTATGGACCATAAATCTAAGAATTTATTTTTGAAAAATCTGTTACCTTCTTCATTGGACTGAAAGTCAGATAACATGGAAAAAATAAAATAGAAAACAAAGCATTGTATAGAGATGTTACAATGTAAAAAAGTTGTAATAGGAATATAATTCATTTCCAAAGAAATAAGAGAAAGAATAAAACTAACAATTGCTAATGTGGATAGAAGATGGATCACATTTTATCATATATAATTTTGAAAAAGCATAGTAGGAATGAAACTTTTAAGAAGTCATAACTTAAAACACTATTTGTATTACAACTAGACAGTATAGTTCAGTGATAAAACATTGGCCTAACATATGTGAAGCAATTGTGTGATCTCCCAAGCATTACAAAGTACACACAAAGCACACACACAAAAAACCCACATAAACACACACACACACACACACACACACACACACACACATACCACATACACACACTTGGAATATTTTTATTATTATATTAAACAGAGCAAATTATCACAAACAGTAAAAGTATTTTAATATATGAAATTATAATATTGCTCATACTATTTAAAAGTTTAGTAGAAATAAAACAGTCACAAGATACTTGGATTCTTATAGATTAAGTAAATTGAAAATTAAGAAATAAAAGACATGAGAAATTTGCAAACAAGTTTTAAATAATAAACATTTTGAAACATGTATCCTTTTATTTTGGCAAAAGATTGATGTTATAGGTGTTTTAACTCAAGATTTAGAATATAATAACCAGGTGCTCTATATCTTGCTAGGCATGGCTATATCTCTAATCATTTCACTCTGGAAATTTTATGATAAGTTCTCATAGTTTCCCAGTCTCTCCCGAATTACAAACCCTATTTACACTTCCCACCATAGTTAGAAAATAGAAACCACAAATCACTATGCCCAGCTCAGTTTTTTTTAATTCAAGTATAAATATTTCCAAAAAGTGACCATGTAATGCAGCCTTTTTTAATAAAGTATGTGCTTCTTGAAAATACAGTATTCATTACCTGGACAAATATGTTTAGAACTATAAGAAAATAAATTTATTTAAATTCATCAACCATATAAAATTTAAGAAAATAATTTTTAAATAGTCACATGTTAACTATTTTGAAAGCAAAAATATATCTCTGAATAATTTACATGTGTTAAAATTATACAAAACTAAATTAACTAATCCTACAACTCTGAAAAAAGAATTACCCTAAAGAAACAAAAGAAAATAATTAAGTTCAAAATTTGAAATTTAGAAAATAAAATGAAGTGTATTCTTTAGTTGATTTAAATAACTGTAAGCCCTCTGTATATCAATTTCATAATAAAAAATGCATGAAGAAAGAAAAGTACCCATTGGTCAATAGCGACAGGAAAAGCATCAGTAGTTTTATTTTGAGTGTGCAAAAAAATCAATGGAAGAGATAACAATGTTCCTTCCATAATAAATGTACTCATTACTTTATTTAACTAACTGTATCCCCTCTGTACATTACCTTTACAATAAAATTAAATTGAAATTAAAAATAAACTAAATAATATACCAATTAAGAATTCATAGAGAGCTAGGAAGGTGGCTCAGTGGTAGAACTCTTGCTTTGCATATTTGAGGCCCTGGGTTCAATTCCTCAGCATCACATAAACAGAAAAAAAAAAGCTGGAAGTGGCGCTGTGGATCAAGTGGTTGAGTGCTAGCCTTGAACTAGCCGTGAGGAACAGCGCCCAGGCCCAGAATTCAGGTCCCACGACAGGACCCCCCCCCCCCGCAAAAAAAACCAGAATTACTAGAAACCATTGGTTTAAAACTTTTAAAAAAACTGCCCTAAGTACCCAAGTAATATAATTTGATGATACTATTTAAATACTTCAACTTCAGCAGAGAAGCCAAAAGTTTAATAACTGTTACAAAGTAAATTAATAAATCTGAATATATTACCATTAATAATAATCATAAGATGAATTTATAGTGGTAGTCAAATAGGTAAGAACTTAGGCAATTTGCCATTAGTTTGCATTTAATATGTGAGAAAGAATTTTCTAGGTTTTTTTAAAAATATATAATCAGCTTAATGAAGAAACTATTCTGTCACATCATATGATAATTAGATGAAGCTGATTTTAGAGCAAAGAGAAGATTGTACTAAGTTTTTGCATGTTAAAGTATATGCTTATTTTGGTTGTGGGAAATTGTGTTCAACTTGGGTATTGTTTTTGTTAGACTGGTGTCATATCAATGGTTAATTTTAGGATAGGGGTTCCCTTTCAAAAGAACATGCACCTGATCTGACTTTTTAGACTTCTCATTATCAATGACATAAGAGTTGCACACCAAATTGTCTAGCTTCCTAACTTGGCTGTCCTGGATTCGGCAGTCCTTCCAATCTTAATCTGTAGATAGTGCAGGATGGTGGAAATGATCCAATGCACCCAGCTATAGATTGAGAAGGAAGTCCACTAAACTTTTGGCCTGGGTTGTGTTCTCAAGCTTCCTCAGTAGTTAAGAGTTCAGATGGGAGCCCCTGGTGCCAAGCAGTCAGAGTATTTCTTAAAGCAACTAGACATATATATGACTTAGGCATGTAAACACCTCAGGACAAGAATAAAAGAGCAGTGAAGTATAGAGGACAGGCCCAATTTTAACTAGCTACTTGGAGGCTGAGTAAGATTAGCTAGCTACTCTGGAGGCTGAGATATGAAGACCACTATTCAAAGCCAGTCCAATCATGAAAATACATGCGAGTATCTCCAAAAAGTCAGAAGTGGAACAATGGCTCAAGTGGTAAACCACTATCCTTGGACACAGAAGCTTAGGGATGATGAATGAATAAATGAGCACTTGCACATGCACGTGCGTGTATACGCGTGCATGTACACACACACACACACACACACATGAGTATTTCAATGCGAAGTTCATTTTTTACCATGCTGTACCCTATTTCCCTGTATTAGTTTACAAATTAACAAAATCAGCTAAGCACCTATTTACATAGAACTCATCATGTTTCTCTAAAGTCAACTCTCTTTTTAGAAGCATGCTTTTATTTGACCCATATGTAAACTATTCAGGAGTTTGATTCTTCTCCCTCAATTCTGTAGAATTAGATGATTGTTTAGCTTCCTCCTAGCAATACAATTTTGTGAAATCTTGCATCAAGCAACGTATTTCTTTCACTAGAACTCAAGCCTCTGTCAAAAAATTAATAATAGTTTTTTCTTCTCTTTGCTTGCATCTGTAGTTTTATTACCTTCATATATTTCATGATCTGTCTGTGCATGACAAAGACTGCTGTGGAAATAAAAAGACCCGTCGCAGCACTTATCATTTATGTACCATCCATAGATATGAAGATGTTTAAATATTACTGAAATTGCTTTGGAATAAATCATGTACACCTTGACTATCATGAAAAAGAAGAATTGGTTTCTCAGCATTTTAGGTAAGAATTTGATTGAAAGGAATAAAAGGAAAAGTGAGGAACAACTCAACACATACATTCAAATGAAACAAAACAACCCAAGAAAACAAATTAATTCAGTAGTCAAGAACCTGCAGGAAATGCAAACATCAGCTATGACAAACTTATGAAAATCCTGACTACATGGGAGTCTACTCTTGTGAGGATAGAGGTTAAAGCCCAGAGTGGACAGAAAGATCTGTACACAATACCATGCACCTGTTATTCTAAATTCCAGGAAGTATAACATAACGTGGACTGAGCGCAAGGTCATACACAAGGATCTGAAAAATAATCAGGATAATTTAGGACTGGGGAAATGACAAAGCGGTAAAAACACCCATTTAGGGGGCACACGACACTCAATTCAAACTCTAATATTTGGGTATTAAAGTAAAAAGCTATGATTTTAAATAATTGGAATAATTGTAAGATTTGAGTGGAAAAATGCATTAGAGTGATAGAATGAACCCATGGTTCAATGCTTTCAACTTAAGTGAAAATATTTTATGGTACTTCAGACAAAACAGTGTTACCTTGCAAATGAGCATGGTTGTGCATTTGGGTGATGGAAATACTTTAATTACACAGGTGTAAATTAAATAGATTTTATTTGGGTAGATTGTACTTCTTAAACTAAGAACCTGGATGATGTCCCTGAGATTTTTCTCTCAAGGCTACCACTCTACTACTTTGAACCACAGTTCCAATTCTGATTTTCTGTTGGTTGTTTGGTGATAAGATTATCCTGGACCTTCTTGCCCAGGATGGCTTCAAACTATGATCGGCAGATCTCAGCCTCCCGAGTAACGAGGATGCCAGGCATGAGCCGTCGATAGTTTTATTAATTTAGTAAATTGTACACTTACTGAAATTATACATTATCATTATAACCTGCATAATATATGTGTGTATGTATATATCAATGCATATGGATAGAAATATTTTAACATATTTTTGTATCTACAGTACATTTATGAAATCATCCATTATAAAATAAAATGGAAACAAAAGTTAATAAGGAGCAAAACAAAGGAAATTATCACATGTTTCTTGTTGTTCAATGGAATACGAATTCGAGAATCAGTTTGGGAAAACCATCTCTACGTTAACAAAATGGATAAGAGCTATTAATTCTAATCCATCTATTTGCCCATGTTGTGCAACCTCACACATGAGTGTCAAAATCAAACCACACTTTTTGCCTTTGCTTTTAACTCACCTGACATAATTTACAGGTTAGATGAAGTAATCAAATAAAGATTAAAATAATATTATGTGAGGTTATGAATTAGAGCTGAACATGATTTTGAATATGATAATAGCTAATTAAGTTGCATATTTCTTACGTTTACTCTGTCTTGTCCCTCATTCCCACATTAGGAAAGTATATAGAAGGTTCTTACTAAATTATATATACAATTATGAAAAAAATGTATTGAAAGAATATGGGCACAGTGTGGTTTTAGCTTATTGAGACCTGTAGGAGTAAGTGTGTTTTTGAGGACTTGCAATACATTGTGATGAAGATGAAGGGAGGGATGTTCTTATTCTGGAAAACTGGCTAGAGGATTGCTCCCACAAAGGAAGTGATGAATTCTTCCAAAAGGTTACAGTAAAATCACTTTCACAACCATGTTCACTGCTGCACTATTCACTGTAGCCAAGTTACAGAAACAGCCCAGATGCCCTTTGGCAGAGTGATGGTTAGAGAATGTGTGGCACATATACACAATTGGATTGAACCCATCCATTTTGAAGACTGTTACATTATTTGCAACGAAATGAATAGGTCTAAAAATATATTAAGTGAACTAAGTCAGAGCCAGACACACAAAGGACCCATATTCTGTGTCATATTTGGAAGCTAGAAATTTATATAAGTTTACACAAAAATATTAACCAAAGCATGCTATTTGCAGAGGAGTATTTCAAAGGTGTAATTTCTTATAAAATTGAACTTTACTCCAACAAAATGAGGACCAGGAAACTATCACTTGAAATATGTGAGTGGAAGTCAAAAGGAAGGAATAAAGAGAGTTATGGAGGAAGAGAGTGATGGTATAATATTCAATGCAGATAGTATGAAACTAGAAAAAATTAAAGTGGGGTGAGGTTTGGAAGGGTGTGGAAAAGTTATATAAAGATCCATTTTACTTAAAAAAACTGATATGTTGAATGAAAATTCCCTTGTACAAGTATTTAAGATAATAAGAATATAATTAAAAACAATGGAGACATCTAATCTTAAATTCTATTTCCATCTCTTTTAAAAAATAAAATTATTTGTTCTATAATTTGATCAGAGGGATGGATTTTGTGGCTAGCTAGATCATTGCACATCTGTCTATCTCTTCCTCTCTCCCTTTCATGGTTCTCATAGGTAATATGATTGCTCCATAATTATCCTAATTTATTTTGCTTTTATATTTTTGGTTGCATCATTTTACTTTCTGCTCTGCCATATCCCAATTCATTTACACAGAAGACATTATTTCCTATTTTCTCATTCTTAGAATAAGCTGCACATGAAGACAACACTGGTCCTCATTTCAGTCTGTACCTTTAAATACGGAGGAAAGTCTTTCCTCTGCTCTCTACCAATTTCCTACTCTCCAGTTAGAATAATTTAGAATAGTAAAAATGAAAAAAGAGAAAATAAATAATAGTGAAAAAATAAACAGATGCAGAAAATTCACCGGATTTTTCTGACCATTTCATCCAATGTGAACTATTGGGGAAATACATGGACAGCAAATTCTCACTGGCACTCAAAGTCTCTGGTTAGGCAATTCTGATGAAGTTGAGGAACAAAGTGAAAAAGTGAGAAATGGTATCAATTGCAAGAAAAAAATGAAATAGTATCCAAGCAAATTTCTTCTTTGTTCTGCTGAAAATAATCGCCTTACTACAGTGCAGAGACTACTTTCCAAAAAGGCCACTCATGTGATTACTAGGGATGACGATGAGTATAACCCTCTTTATGGAGAAGCCTACAGTGGACACTTAGACATTGTCCATGAGGTGGTGGCTCAAGGCAGATATTCATGCAATAACTGCGAATGTCTGGACATCCCTGAACAGTACTTATACATGGAATAATAACAGAGTGGCTTCTTTATTTCATCATAATGCAGATACCAATGGCCAAATTAAAGGCCTCTTGACCCCCTTGCATCTTGCTGCTGGGAATAGATATAGCAAAGATACGCTGGATCTCCTTCTGTTGAACCATTATATCAAGCCATGTCTGAAGCACAACTTGGAAGAAACTGCATTTGATATTGCCAAAAGGGTAAGTATGTATCACTACCTCTTTGAAGTTGTGGAAAGCTGTACAAATTGTTCTCCTAAGACCTAATGGATCAGTTAAGTTTCTTAAATTTCAAAATTGCCAGTCCATCCTATGTGTCCATAGAAAATATTTTCACAATACAAAGCAACAGCAATACCTTACTTTAAAAGTTCATGGATTCCATGGTATTCTTCCAAGTGAATTGCCTGACTTTGATGTCAAAATATATTCGAGTTGTTTGTATACATCTATAGTGATTTCTATAGAGTTTGTAATTTTTTAAATCAGAAATAATTTTAACTTATCTGTTGAAATGAATAGTACAGAAATTAAAGATATTTCTGGTGCTTGTCTGAAAAAGTATATTTTAAAATATTTAGTATTCTGTTTGTATAATGTCCATAATCTATTTCATTCTCTCCTAGATATAATACTTTGAATTTGACATTGTTTTATAATACATAGGTTCATTAATAAATGTGTCCTTTCAGATTGCATTCCATATAGAAACATTTTAAGATAAAATGACAATGTTATCTTATTTCAAAAGTTTTGTAAAAGTTATGCTATGTAAAGGCCTTTCTAAAACGGTGAAGATTGAATACACTGATGTCAAACTAACTTTTATTTCTATTAATTACATATATTATTACACTTGTATATTTGTAATCAACTTTTTAAAAACTGTTTTTCATTTCTTGCATCTGAAGAATGAAAAATATGGAATACTTCACAAATTTCATATCATCTTGGTGCAAGAGCCATGTAAATCTCTGTATTGTAATTCAGGTAGACCTGTTGCTGAAGCATGTACTATCCTGTAAATTTAAGTAATTAATGATGCAATCTTAAGACAGGCATAGATCTTTGGTTGCGTATTTGTATCAAGGAAACCTTATTGTTCCCAAAATTGCTATTCATCTTAATTCTGTAAAATTCTGTGTATGGTGGAAAAAACCTATGTTGTTTGCTCGATTGTTTACATTTGCAAGTTTTTGTCAATGACTATTTTAAATCATTTTCATTTGAAATTTGATCATACGTTGAAGCCTTTATAGATAGGTGCAAAGGTGATTGATTTTCAAGTACTTATTTATTAACTGAGTTAGCTTTGTGGAGCTAATGGATTCAAAGTAAGCCTTGCTTAACAGCTACTTCTAAACATCTGCAGCTTAAAATTTCCCAAATGAGGGCTTGCTGGCACAAATGTCTCCTTGACCCTTTACCCTTGCTCCATGTAGGAACAGCCCACCCAGAATGTCTTACCCTGACAGCATAGATTGTCTTACTGGAGCAAAACTAATCATAGTTACAAGGGATTATAGAGAGACTAACAGTTCAGACAGAACTGTTCGGACTAGAAGGTATTTTTCAAAATATAACTGCTTATTACACCCTACCATTTCAAAAGTAGCTAAAGCCAAGAAGGTGAAAAAATTCTTCATATGCATGATTACCTAATGTCCTGGCCTGTCTACCATCCAACCAGGTAGGAAGTTACACCACTGATTTTCTATCACCAAATATATTCCATAGCTCCAGGAGAAGTCCATATGTTTCTCCTCCTTATTAGGCCTTAAATTGGGAGGGTTTTAATCACAGTGTTTCCTCTCCCCTCTAGGCTGTACATCTCCGAATGGTAAAGCTTTAGTTCTAATTCTATCAAACACTGAGGTAGAGGTAATGGAATAATACTTTAAAACAGTTGCCTTTGATACATTAACCATAACAGAACAATGAAAAACATTTTCTTATATTATAGATAATTATATATTTTATATTTATATGTGCTGATTTTATATTTCACACAGTAAATCTTAGTAGAATTAATTGATAATTTGACTAATTTATATTATTCCAATAAATAGATTGGAATATAAATAATCAGGATTAGAATATATATTAGAATATAAAAAGTATCAATGCAATGTTTTTGGTATAAACTTGTGATACCTTCTACGTGTTCTTGGTCTTCTGAATTCACATGGTAAAAAAAACAATGTTTTCCTCTAATCTATAAGGTCTAGGTGCTTCAGGTCTCCAGTCTTGCAAATTGTTACTTCAGATGAATGAATTATGAAAATATAAGCTGACATCAGTTCAAGTATATGCAGAATTGAAACTCCATGGAATGTATATAAACCTTTCAAAGTACTGACAGTTTAACAGAATGACTATCAGGAAGTTGAAATAATGGTAATAATAGTAAAGGAATAATAGTAAAGACATAGAATGAATGAAGAATGGAACAAGGGGCAAGTACAGCTAGAATACCTAATATACACATGTGAGAAAGGAAGTGGTAAATCGGAAATAAATCTTGTAGAAGGGGTTGGTTGAAAAGATAGAAAGAGTGACTCTGATCCCGGAACATTGGGCAATTAGATGGACATATTTAATTGTAACACACTTTCAGAACCTTTTGAAATTGAGTGAAAAAACACAACAAAAAACAAAAACACACAAAAAGCACAACCAAACATCAATCTCTATAGAGTACGATTATGACCTCTCAAAATTTTAAATAGTTAATGAAGGACAATCTTGGGAAAAGCATACAAAGCTGTTCGAAGTGAGCAATTTTGGGTAGAGGAGGATTTTTAACAGATGTAAATAGATTGTTTAAAGTTATAAATCACCTACATCTGCTGCAAATATTTTCTTCTGTGAGTTCTCTTGGTCTGAACTGGATATTCTAGTCTTGAGCCACACTTGATAGCTTGTGAAGATAGAATGGAAGAAACAAGATCAAGAACCCATTCCCATTACACCATTGGAGAGGAAACAGTCCTCTACGTTTTCTTTCATTTCTATTGACTAGTTTTACTCATAAGTTTAAGTCAAGTGATTTGAATTATATATTTCCTTCTTTGTTCTGGCAAAGTAATTGGTCAAAATAATTTACTAAATATTATTAGCCATTTTTTTCTATCATCTGTTTTCTTGTCCAAGTGAGTCCATTAAACTTCCCCCTTGCCACGGAAACCCAGAATCAATGTTAATGAGGACAATCTCTAATGTAAAACTGTGTCTCCAAAATACCAGTCCAAGAAGCTGTGATCACAAATATTTAGCTATACATTTTTCTTTTTTCTTTTACCTTAAAAGTCTTCTTGTGTCTAAAGTGCCCTCAAAAATAAGTACTCCACCAATTTTTGGATGAGTCACTTATAACCTCAAAGATATATTTTGCTAACAAGATGCTTAGAGGAAACTGAAGTATACTGCACTTTTATCTTCTCTCTTAAGACTCTCCTTAGATACCATATCAGGAACAGTGAAGTTATTCTTTGCAAAATTATTTCAATAGATTATTTTTTTCTCTTCGTCTTTCATTTGCTCAACAAGATGTATGGAGAAGAATAGAGTTGAATCACCCATACCTTGGATGACAGTGTCTTTTACAAAAGGACAATGCTCCTATGTCCTATTTCTCTATCCTCCTCTTAGCTCTTGCCTGATTTCCAACTAATCACAGATTCTTAGCTTCAAGTCTAATGAAGGTGAAGGACTATAAGGCCTCCCCCATTGCTACATTGTAGGGCTAGATCTCTGGCAGGAGGTAAGTGTGAACGACGCACTCAAGGAACACACGTTAGGAGAACAGGCTTAAGCAGGTCTGGTTTATTTCTGCACAAGGGTTGGGATTTTATAGCCCCAGGTTTCCCAACCTCCTGAGTCCTTCCCAGCCAATTACTTAGTGGGAAGTTGATGATGGGCACTGCTTGGTGACAGACACTGATTGGGCGCGCAGGGGCATGTAGGGAGCATGGACAGTTCATGGCTTGCAAGCTAGGCAGACGTGCCTGTGGGTCACATCTCTATGAGCAGGAAGTGTGCTTCAACTCCTACTCTAGCTGACTCAACCAGATCTGACCGGCTCTACCCACAATTTTCCCCTTTTCTATTAAAAGGACCATCATTATGGTGACCCGTTGTTGGAGGTGTTTTTGCCAGGAGTGCAAGCATTTAATAATTCCTAGGAGAGTAAGCCCTACAAGTGCAAGGCCTCCCCAGATGACCAGAGAGGATGGCAAAAACCATTGTTGTAACTTTTAAAGCACATTTTCTAAAAAGGAGGCAGCGGGAATAAGCTGTATGGTGGTCTGGTTTAGGTGGGTAAGATCATGCAGCAAGATTTGGGTGAAGTTTAAGTACTTAAGGGACCAAGGGCCTTTGATGTAGTTACTAAGTTCAGTGAAATTGGGTGCGGGAGTGGAAAGCTGACAGACAGAAGTAGTCATAGCATTACATAGTCCTCCTTGTTGTAATCAAAGAAACGTAATCTGTTCTTGGAGCAAGTCTATTCGTTGTTGGAGCACAAGGAGGCCTCCCTTAAGATGATTGAGGGATGAGCTGGTTTATCTGTTGCATGGTGGACACGCTTTGGGACAGCAATATAGCGGCGGTGGTAGCTGAAGCCTCTGTAGCAATGATTACGGACCCGATTGCAAGGATCAATCCTAGTGCTCTTTTACTGCGCGGACGAATCAATTGAACCTGGGAAAACTGAGAGTCATTAGTAGCCAGAACAATAAATGGGGGAACACGTACCAAACGTGCAAAAGGATATGAGCCATTGGGTTGCCAGTGATTGCTGAGAGTGCCAGTAGCGGAGGAGTTGTCTCCTAGACAAAAAAAGAACGGGGCTCTAACCACTACCATTCCTGACACCTGGTCATATCCAGATCAGTTACAGAGACGAGTATTGGCCAATAGGAAAGGGGACAAACTGAGGCAGGAATATGATGAGCAAACGATTGGCATGGGGAGTCCTAGGTCTCCCAATCGTCCTCCTGAAGAGTCATAAAACTCCTTTAGATTTTGTGGTTTGTGATCTTTTTCAGATTGGTTGTATATAGCTGGGTCTCTACCCTTAAAAGAGTTTTAAAAGAGAAACTATGAAGATGAAGCAGTGGGTGAGGCTTCAATAGACTTGAAGCCAAGAAGCTGTGTTTAATTGGAAATCAGGAAAGAGCTGAGAGGAGGACATACAAGTAGGACACAGAAGCGTTGTCCTTTTGTAACAGACCTTTCTTCCAAGGAATGGGTGATTTACCTCTATTCTTCTCCATACATCTTGGTGAGCAAATGCAAGAACAAGAGAAAAAAATTATATTGTAATAATTTTGCAAAGAATAACTTCACTGTTCCTGATATGGTATGTAAGGAGAGTCTTAAGTGAGAAGATAAAAATGGAGTATTTTTTGGTTTCCTCTAAGCATCTTGTTAGCAAAATATATCCTTGAGGTTAGAATTGATTGAAACAAAAAATGATGGAGTACTTATTTTTCTGGGCAATTTAGACATAAGAAGACTTTCAAGGTATAGGAAAAATAAAAAAGTTAGCCAACTATTTGTAATCACAGCTTCTTTGACTGGTTTTGTGGAGACAATTTTTACATTAGATTTGTCCTCATTAACATAGATGTTGTTTCATGGTAACCAAATGCAAGAGGAAAGTTTAATGGACTCGCTTAGTCAATTAAACAGCATAATCAAGAAAATGGCAAATAATCTTTAGTGAATTATTTGACCAATTACTTTGCCAGAATAAAGAAAGAAAATGTAATTCAAAAAGAATTGACCTAAAAGTATGAATAAAATGTAGTGAAGAGAGACGAGAGAAAAAATAGTGGATTGTTTTCTCTACAGTGGAGTAATGGGTTCTTCATCTTGTTTCTTCCATTCCATCTTTCCAAGCTATCAATTGTGGTACAGGACTGGAGTATCCAGTTCAGACAAAGAGAACTCATAGAAGAAAGATAATATTTGCACAGATATAGGTGATTTATAACCTTAGATAATCTATTTAAATCTTTTCGGAATCCTCCCCTACACCAAACTGCCCTCTTTGAACATCTTTGTTTGCTTTTACCAAGACTTCCCTCCATTAACTGCTTAAAATTTTTGAGAGGTCATATTCATACTCCCTAGAGAGTGCTGTTTGGTTGTGATTTTTATGTGTTTTTGTGTTTTTTAACTGAATTTCCAAAGGTTGTGCAAGTGTCTTACAATTAAATATGTCCACCTAATTATCCATTGCTCCTGGATCACAGTGACTCCTTCTATCATTCTCAACCACCCCCTTCCCCAAGATTTATTTCCGATTTACCACTTCCTTTCTCAAATGTGTAGATTGAGTATTCTAGCTGTACTTGCCCCTTGTTCCATTTTTCATTCATTCTATGTCTTTACTATTATGCCTGTCTGGTTTCAACTACCTGATAGTCATTCTGTTAAACTGTCTGTTAATATTTGAAGGGTTTATATACATTCCATGGAGTTTCAATCCTGCATATACTTGAACTGATGTCAGCTTATATTTCCATAATTCATTCATCTGCAATAACAATTTGCAAGACTGGAGACTTGAAACACCTAGACATGATTATATTCTCATTCATTTGAAGATTAATCTTTAGTCAACAAGAAAGTTTAAAAATGGCTTTGAATGTATTCTTAACTACCAGTTTTTATAAAGGGCTTTGTAAAATGATGTGTGATTATTTTATTTTACATGGAATAAGACTTTCTACCTCCTATAAGTTTTGGAAAAAGAAGAAAACCAACATTTACTACTATAGAGGAATATGATAGAAATAGAAGATAGATTTTGTCACATCTCAGATGAGTACCCATACTTAAGATTTAAAGACATATTTATTACTATGCTAGACAGAGGGAAAACAAAACAGTATATGATAAGGCAAGTATTGATGACTTTTTAAAATGCCCCTTATTAAGTGATGAAATTTACTTTATTAGCTAACGTTTGGGGTTGAAATATGGGAGGCTGATCCATTTAACAAATTTCTGGAAGGCACCTACTGAACAACACAAATGGTGCGTGGTACTATTTCTAGATTTTAATGAATGTTTGAACCTGTTTGACATTAGTGCTGGGTAAATAAATCAACTCTATTGTATCTTGCTCCCTACACTTGAAAAACTTGTAATGTCACTAAGTGTCATCTACTTATCAAAGGTTATTTTGGCAAGTGTGATTACAAAAAGTTTATTTGAAAAGGAATACACTTTCAGGAGATTAAATGTAGTTTGGTTTGAGAATGACAACCTTTTTATACCACAGAACCAAGTTGTACTAAAGTACCAGTGTTTTGAAGCACTACCGATCTTCTCAATTAATGTTCTGCTGAATTACATTTGACCTCTAAGTCAAGTTTTCCTGACCATGGTAGATCAATCACGGATCCATCCTTACAGGAACTATTTTTTGGGCCCACTTATGCTGGACTGATATATTACATTAGTCATTAGGGGAGGGGTATTAAAAATAATCTTGTGACATTTTCTGATCTTGTTCACTCATATGGGCTGGCCATCTGTAAATTCAGTTCGAAATACAGTAATTTCTCTCGATTTTGTGACTTCATCTTTCATTTTAAGTTGCCTTGCATTACACAATTGCTTGTTGCTAATTCTTGTTTCTCAAGGAATTGGAGCCCTGAAATATAAGAAATGAGAAATTGAGATGGATTTTCAGTTACTTTCTGCTGGCATGTTGCGTAGGCTTAGGTGAGAAGTCTTGCCCCTGTTATCTAATGATGCAGGTAACTCAGGCATAAGATATTAGGACCCATGGGTCTATAGAAGAATAATGTCTTTTAGATATCATATTAGCACAATTGGAGTATAATCTGTAGGAATGCATCAGAAATATGGAGAAAAACAGTTTGGGACCAGTGAGTTAAAACAATAAACAGAGCATCAGAGTAAAATCTCTTATAGATTAGAGGAAACAACATTGATTTTTAACAATGTGAATTCAGAAGACCATGAACACATAGAAGGTATCACAAGTTTATATCGAAGATATTGCATTGATACTTTTTATATTCTAATATATATTCTAAACCTAATTATTTATATTCCAATTCTATTTATTGGAATAAATAAATATCAATTTACTTTTCAAATTATCAATTGATTCTAGTAAGTTTCACTGTGTGAAATATAAAATCAGCACATATAAATATAAAATATATAACTATATATAACATAATATAATGGCACATGTTTTGCATTGTTCTGTTTTGGTTAGGGTATCAAAAGCAACTCTGTTTTAAAGTATTATTCCATTATCTCTACCTCAGTGTTTGGTAGAGTTAGACTTAAACCTTTAACTTTTGTAGATTTACAGACTGAAGGCAAGAGGAAACATTGCCAATTTATGGCCTAATATCAAGGAGAAACATATGGACTTCTCCTGGAGCTATGAAAATATTTGGTGATAGAAAAGCATTAGTCTAAGTTCCTGCCTGGTTGGAAGGTAGATAGGCCAGGACATTAGGTAATCATGCATATGAACAATTTTTTCACCTTCTTGGCTTTAGCTACTTTTGAAATGGTAGGTATAATAAAAAATTATATTTTGATAAAAACCTTCTAGTCTGAAAAGTTCTGTCTGAAATATTCATCTTTCTATGATCCCTTGGAACTAAGATTTGTTTTGTTCAAGTAAAACAATTTACACTATCAGGGTAAGATATTCTGGTTGGTCTGATATTACATGGAAGAATGGTAAAGTGTCAAGTAGACATTTGTGCCAATGGGACTTCATTTGGGAAAATTTCAGCTGCAGAAGTTTAGAAGTAGCTCTTAAGCAAGGCTTACTTTGAATCTGTTAGCTACACAGAGCTAACTCAGTTGGATAAATAAGTACTTGAAAAAGCCATCCCCTTTAGTCCTAGCTAAAAATGCTTCAAAGTATGATTAAATCTAAAATGAAAAAGATTTAAAATAGTCATTGACAAAAAAATTGCAAACGTGAGCAATCAATTGAACAATATAATTATTTTCCATTATACACAGAATGTTAGGGAAAGCAGATCAGTAGCATTGTTAGGAACAATAATGTTTCCTTGTTACAAATAGGCACCCAAGGATATAATCCTGTATATATATTGCATCATTAACTACCTAAATTTAGAGGACATTATATGCTTCAGCAGCACATATATCAAAATTACACCAATACAGAGATTAACATGGCAATCGCAAAGGATGATATGAAAATCTGTGAATTATTCCATAATTTTCATTCTTCAGATGCAAGAAATGAAAAACAATTATTAAAAAGTTGATTACAAAATTACAAGTGTAACAATACATGTAATTCATATAAATAAAAGTTAGTTTGACATCAGTGTATTAAATCTTCACCTTAGAAAGGCCTTTACATTGCATAATCTTTATAAAACTTTTAAAATTAGACAAAATTGTGATTTTATTCCAAAGAAATATACTATAAAGACCTAGTAAAAAAGGAATCTTAAACTGTTTTGGTATGGAATGCAATCTGAAAGGACACATATATTAATGAACCTATATATTATAAAACAATGTAGTATTCAAAGTCTTATATCTAGGAAAGAATAAAATAGATTATGGGCATTATACAAACAGAATACAGAATATTTTAAAGTATAATTTTTCAGATAAGCACCAGAAATAACTTTAGTTTCTTTAGTACTCATTTCAACAGATAAATTAAAATTATATCAGAATAAAAAAAGCAAAAACTCGAGGGGGTCCAAGATGGCGATGGGGAAGTAGGGGAATGTCACAGCTCTCCCCAACCAAAAAGAGAGTTCGAGTTCCAACGTTTAATCTCCCCAAGATACCCACAACAAAAAAATCAACATCCAGAGAAAAACAGGAGTAAAAAGAAGAATTTCACAACAGAGAAGCATGAAGACCCCTCCCCCAACGTCTAATGGTCACAAAGCAGCATGCCAAGCCATGGCCAGCCTGGCCTGGTGGGAGCTGCCGGTGGCCCAGAGACACAGGGAGCTGTGTGCAGATCACCCGCACCAAAGCCCCTTGAGGTACCAGTGTCAGAACGCTGATCGTGACGAATGAAGAAACCTCCGAGCAGGGAACTTACACAAAGATCCCACCCCTTCCCCTCACTCTCCATTCGAGCAGAGAGGCTCCATCCCACCAAAGCCACTCAGCCCCATGGCAGGAACCTCAGAGATACATGAGATGCCCACAGAACACCAGAGCAGAAGAACTGAAAGGAACTGATGCTGATCAAGAGAGCTCAAACAGAGACAAACCTCAGAGATCAGCACCTGCACAGAGGCCCCTTCCCCACCCCTCGGGTGGAGGACGGAGGCCCATCCCGTGGAATGGACCCAAACAGTATCAATGGAGGCAGTGACAGAAAAGAAACACACGGAGCCACCACCTCTCAGATTAGCCCACAGCTACCTCAATTGAACTCTCACTGCAACGGCAACCAGCAACCTACATCACACAGAGACAACTAGCTCCAGGGTGAGTACCCCGCAGGGGACAGTGTATTCCTCAAGGGAGACCAGAGCTGGTGGGAATCCCCAGACCCCCTACCCCAAAACCTGCACCACAGGACCCACTAAAACTAGAAACTGTTCAAGAGCTCCACCAGCCCATGGATCACACTCAGCTGGCAAGGCTTGAACAAGAGAGACCCTGGAAGGAAGCTGAAGTGCCCAAGCCTGGAACAATGCCACTGGGTCAAGACACCCAAAGGTGGAAGAAATTTGAACTGTGTACTCCAAGCTGCGTAATCTAGGTGGGATACATAGCAGCACATGTCCATCAGGTGTGCCCCAGGCTGGGGTCTGGGACCAGGCCTGGGGATCTGGTGCCTGAGCAACATAACTAACTCCTCCCAACTGAAATCAGAAGGTGAGTATACGCTTCAGCAGAGGGGAGAAAAACAGGGGAAACGCACCCCTGGTAACCATGCCTGTGACAGCAAAAGACACAGGGGGTTCAGGACAAGAGAAGCCCAAACCCCACAAGAACCCGACCCATGTATTCTAGGCTGGGAATTGAACAACACAGGCCTCCAGCACCTGATGATAGTCAGGAGCTCAGGCTGGTAAGTTGCTCAGCAGTACAGTGCTTGTCTTATGTGCAAGAGGCCCTGGATCTGATTCCTCAACAAAACATAAGCAGAAAGGGCCAGATGTGGTGCTATGGGTCAAATGGTAGGGTGCCAGCCTTGAGCTGAAGAGCTGAGGGACAGCACCCAAGACCAGAGTTCAAGCCTACAACTAGCCAAAAAGTAAAACAAAACAAAATATCAGGAGACCATAGCAGACTCCAGCATCTGGGAGAGTACATCCAGCACATCCGAACTCGCCAAGAGCACCTGTAGGAACAAACAGGAGCAATCTAGGCTGCTCAACCCTTCTAAAGGCGGGAACTGCCAGTGATCTACAGCAGAGAGCTGAGAATCCTGTGTGGGTCAGACCAGCAGCTGGAGGTCGGCCCCTAACAGAACTGAGATCAGGTACAGACTCTCTCTACCAGCACAGAAACAGTAATCAAGCAAAGACAGACACCTATTGACCAAAACAAAATTTCAGATTAGTCTGCAATAATCCCTGAATCCCCATGAGAAAATCACAGAGAAATATTACAAGGTTTATCAACACCTAGGATAGCAAGCTATCTCTAAAAGCCAGCAGCAATCCAGGGGAGAAGAGCCCCAGTGGGAGAAAAGCAGGAATGGAAGACAAACACTATATCCAAGATATGCTGGAGGCAATGACTCAAGAATAAAGTGAGAAATAGACCAGAATTTGAAAGAACACTGGGTCGAAATACCAAAAGAGGTGCAGGACATCAAACAGGAGATGCATGCAAAAATAGAGGTAGCACACACCTCACTAAGCTGTGAGATAAGTGACAAAATAGAGGCAGTACATACCTGATTAAGAGGTGAGATTAGTATTTTGAAAACCAACATTGAATCCATTGAAATCAACAATGAGTCCCTTTCCTCCATGCAAACCACAATGGAAACCACAGTTAACAGAGTGAACAAAATGGAATACAGAAGACAGAATACATCAACTGGACCAAAAAATGACAGATATTGAAAAATCACTTAAATTATACCAAAGGGAAATTCAAGGACAAGCAGATAGTGCCAAGAAATTTAACCTTCATATGCGAAGATGAGGAATATCAAAGCAAGGGAATGCAGCACCTATTCCACAAGATAATAGGTGAAAATTTTCCCCATCTCTAAAAAGAACATCTTACCCACATAACAGAAGCATATAGAACACCTAACAAGCAGGATCCCAGGAGAAACACTTCTAGACACATTATAGTATAAATGATAGATCTGAATGATAAGGAAACAAACTTGCATGCAGCAAAAATGAAGAAGGAGCTATACTACTATAGGAAAAATATTACAATCACTACAGATCTCTCCACACAAACACTGAATGCAAGAAAGGCCTGGGAAAGTACCACATGAGCACTGAGAGCCAATAACTGCCAACCCAGACTGATATACTCGGCAAAGCTAGCATTCACATTCCATGCAGAAATGAAAATTTTTAATAGCAAAGAAAAAACTAAATTAATACATAAACATTAAGCCAGCATTACAAAGACTACTAAAAGGAGGAACACAACCTGAGAAAAGCAACCAGGAACAGGGACCTGCACCCAGACAAGCATTAATAGAAGTCTATCTGAGCAAGGACAGAGGAAAAGAAAGAAGAAAAACAGTGACAATAATGCATCTCTCTATTCTATCTCTTAAGATTAACGGACTTATTTCACCAATCAAAAGAAAAAGAACTGCAGATTGGATCCTAAAACAGGACCCATCCATCTGTTGCCTTCAGGAGGCCCACCTCTAAGCCAAACATGCAAACAAACTCAGAGTGAAGGGTTGGAAAAGGATCTAACAATCAAATGCCCCTAATAAGAAAGCAGGTGTAGCAATCCTTATATCTGATCAAATAAACTGGTCATTAAAATCATTACAGTGTCAAACCATCCCTGCATCTCTGGGATGAAGCCTAACTGGTCATAATGTATGATTTTTTTATGTGTTTCTGGATTCTTTTAGCTAGAATCTTGTTAAGGATCTTTGCACCTGAGTTCATCAAGGAAATTGGCCTGTAATTCTCCTTTTTGGTTGGGTCTTTGCATGGTTTGGGGATGAGTGTGATATTGGCTTCTCTGTTTCTCTGAAGGGCTTGAAGAGTGTGGGTATTAGTTCTTCTTTAAAGGTCTTACAGAATTCTGCTATGAATCCATCTGGTCCTGAGCTTTTTTTTTGTTGTTGGAAGACCTCTGATTGCTTCCTGTATCTCGTTATAGGATATTGGCTTATTTAATTGGTTCACTTCTTTGCTCAGTTTGGGCAACTTGGATTTCTCTAAAAATGCATCCATTTCTGCCAGGTTTTCTTCCTTTAGAGAGTATAACTTTTGAAAGTAGCCCATTAGGATTGTTTGGATATCTTGGGTACGTGTTATGATTTTTCCCGTGGCATCCCTAATCTTGTTAAAATGGGTTTCCTCTCTTATTTTTTTTAATTAATCTTGCCAACGGTCCATCAATTTTGTTTATTTTTTCAAAGAACCAGCTTTTTGTTTGGTTAATTTTGGCTGTAATTATCTGATTTTCTAATTGGTTAATCTCTGCTCTTAATTTGGTTATCTGGCTCCGTCTAGTAACTTTAGGTTCCATTTTTTCATGTTTTTCTAGCTGTTTTAATTGCAACATGAGATTATTTACTTGGTCTGTCTCCATTTTCTTGATGTGGGCAATGAGGGCGATAAATTTACCCCTCAGGACAGCTTTTGCTGTGTCCCACAAGTGTCTTTGCGAGGTTTTTTTTTTTTTTTATTTTCATTGAGTTGTAGGAAATGTTTTATTTCTTCTCTGATCTCTTCCATTACCCAAGCATTGCTAAGAAGTGTGCTGTTCAATTTGCATGTATTAGAGAAATTTCTGCCGTATGCTTTGTTATTGAGAACTAGCTTGATTCCACTATGGTCAGATAGGATACAGGGGATTATGTCATCACTTTGTATTTGCTTAAGTTCCTTGCATGAACTATGATATAGCCTATTTTGGAGAAAGTTCCATGAGCTGCGGAGAAGAATGTGTACTGTGTTGTGTTACGGTGAAATACTCGGTAGATATCAGTTAATTCCGCTTGAAGTATGGCCTCACTTAATTTGGTAGCTTCTTTTTCAATCCTCTGGGTGGTAGGCCTGTCCTTTGGTGAAAGTGGTGTGTTGAGGTCTCCTAGTATTATCGTATTGGGATCTATTTTATTCTGTAAGTTAATAAATGTAATCCAACTCATCAACAGAGCCAAGGTCAAGAATCACATGATTTTTGCCACAGATGCAGAAAAGACCTTTGATAAAATTCAACATTCATTCATGCTAAAGGCTCTGGAGAAAATAGAAATAGCAGAAACATTTCTTAAAACAATTAAACCAGTTATGACAGACCAATAGCCAATAATACACTTAATGGGGAAAAGCTACAACCAATTCTCCTAAAATCAGGAACAAGGCAAGGATGCCTACTGTCTCCACTGCACTTCAATATAGTCCTGGAAGCCTTAGCCAGGTCAATAAGGCAAGAAAAATACATGAAAGGGATCCGCATAGGGAAAGAAGAGACTAAACTATTCCTTTTTGCAGACAACATGATACTATACCTTCATGATCCCAAAAACTCCATCCCCAAACTCTTAGAAATCATAAATCACTTCGGCAAAGTAGCAGGATACAAAATAAACCCACAAAAATCAGTTGCCTTCCTGTACACTGATAATGTACAAGAAGAGAGGGAAATAAAGGGAGTAATCCCATTCACAATAACCTCCCCCCAAATAAAATATTTAGGAATTAACCAAAGATGTAAAAGAACTATTTAATAAAAACTATAAAAAGATAAAGACAGAAATTACAGAAGACTCTAGGAAATGGAAAGACCTCCCATGCTCTTGGATAGGCCAAGTTAATATAGTGAAGATGGCAATACTGCCAAAATTAATATACAAATTCAATGCATTCCCTATTAAAATCCTAATGACTTACATCACTAAAATACAGAAAACAGTCCAAAAATTCATATGGAACAACAAAAGACCTAGAATAGCCAAACCAATTCTAGGGAATAAAGGCAAAATGGGAGGGATATCCATGCTGCACTTCAAACTATACTACAGAGCTATAATAATAAAGACAGCATGGTACTGGCACAAAAACAGACCAGAAGACCAATGGAACAGAATGGAAGATCCAGAAATAAATCCACAGGCCTAGAGTCAGCTGATATTAAACAAAGGAGCCCAAGACATACAATGGAAGAAACACAGCCTCTTCAACCACTACTGATGGGAAAACTGGGCTGCCACATGCAGAAAAGTAAAAGTGGACCCCAGCCTATCACCATGCACCAACATCAACTCAAAATGGATTAAAGATTTAACATTAAAACTGAATCTCTGAAACTACTGCAGGACAGAGTAGGAGAGACACTTGAACCAATAGGCACAGGAAGGAACTTCCTGAACAGAGTCCCAGGATCACAACAAATTGGAGAGAGACTCAACAAATGGGCCAACTTTAAAATATAAATCTTCTGCACAGCTAAATCTATTGCAACCAAGCTAGAAAGACAAATAACTAATTGGGAAAAAATATTTACCAGCAATATATCAGACACGGGGTTAATATCCAGTATATACAGGGAACTCAAGAAACTAATCCCTCCTAAACCTAACAAACCAATTACTAAATGGGCAAGGGAAGTAAAGAGAGACTTCTCAGAGGAAGAAATAAAAATGGCAAAGAAAGACATGAGGAAATGTTCATCATCCCTGTTGGTGAAGGAAATGCAAATAAAGACAAAGATACCACCTTACCCCAGTCAGAATGTCACACATCCAGAAATCATCCAATGACAATTGCTGGAGGGTATGTGGAGAAATAGGAACCCTATTACACTGCTGGTGGGAATGTACACTTATACACCCCCTTTGGAAAGCACTCTGGAGGGTCCTTAGAAAGATAAAGATTGACCTCCCTTATGACCCAGTCATACCACTTCTAGGCATCTACCCTGAACAATAGGAAACAATTGTTCACAATAGCTAGGATATGGAAACAACCCAGATGCCCCAACACAGATGCATGTATCCAAAAATTTTGGTATCTACAAACAATGGAATATTATGCAGCCATTAGAAATGACAAAATAATGGCATTTGCAGGGAAATGGATGGAGCTAGAAGGTGATCATGTTGAGCAAGGTAAGCCAAGAGCAAAGAGACAAACGGTACATGGTCTCCCTGATAAGTGGATGCTAAATCCAAAATGTTAGGTGATACGACAAAATTAACAGGACTTAAGAAACAAAGAACTCCCACTCATCTGGTCGAAACACTACTAAATATCCCCATACTGCTGATCACATGTATGTTGTATTGTGTACACTGTTATATGTTATAGACTGTGATAGACAATTTGCTCCAGGAAATTTAGAATGAACTTGTGAGTTTAAAGGAGCATCATTATTTCACAATACTGTGAAATTTGGGAAGTTATGTAATCACTTAATCACAATTTTTCAAAAAAAAGAACCTTGGGGAAGTAAGGAGGGCAGGGATGGTAGGAGGAAAACAATGAAGGGGGTAACAATGCTCAATAGGAAGTGTACTCATTACTTTGCTCATGTAACTGTAACCCTCTGTATAGTATCTTTACAATAAAAAATTTTAAAAAAAGATCCAATCAACAGTAAAAAAATAAACTAAAATCAATACAAAAAGACAAGGATGGACACTACATATTAATACAGGAAACAATACAAGAGGGGGATATTACCATAATCTACCTAACATTCCCCAAACATTGGTGCACCCAAATATGTTAAGCAAATACTCTCAAACTTACAGAATAAAATAGATCCAATATGATAATACTAGGAGACTTTAACACCCCACTCTCACCAAAGGACAGGTCTACCAACCAGCATATTGGCAAAGAAGCTATCGAATTAATGAGGCCATACTTCAAGCAGAACTGACATTTACCAAGTATTTCACCCTAAAAACAACAAAGTACACATTCTTCTCAGCAGCTCATGGTACTTTCTCCAAAATAGACCATATAATAGTTCATGTAAGAAACTTAAGCAAATTCAAGGGATTGACATAATCCCCTGTATCGTATCTGACAATAGTGGAATCAAGCTAGTTCTCAATAACAAAACATACTGCAGAAATTACTAAAATACATGGAAATTGAACAGCTCACATCAAAGCAATGCCTGGGTAATGGAAGTGATTAAAGAAGAAATTTAAAAAATTCCTACAACTCAATGAAAATGAAAATGCATCGCAAAAACCTTTTGGGACACAGCAAAAGCTGTCCTGATGGACAAATTTATTGCCATCAGTGCCCAGATCAAGAAAATAGAGACAGACCAAGAAAATAATCTCATGTTGCAAATAAAATAGCTAGAAAAACATGAAAAAATAGAACCTAAAGTTACTAAACACAGCCAGATAGCCAAACTAAGAGCGGAGATTATCCAAATAGAGAATTGGAGAATCATAGCCAAAATTAACCAAACAAAAAGCTGGTTGAAAAACAAATAAAATTGATAGATATTTGGCAAGATTAATTTTAAAAAGAAGAAAGGAAACCCATATTAACAGGATTAGGGATGCTACGGGAAAAATCACAACACGTACCCAAGATGCCCAAACAATTTTAACGGACTACTTTCAAAAGTTATACCCTCTAAAGAAAGAAAACCTGGCAGAAATGGATGCATTTTCAGAGAAATACAAGTTTCCCAAATTGAGCAAAGAAGAAGTAAATCAATTAAATAAGCCAACATCCTACAACGAGATACGGGAAGCAATCAGAGGTCTTCCAACAACAACAAAAAAAGCCCAGGACCAAATGAATTCACAACAGAATTCTATACGATCTTTAAAGAAGAAGTAATACCTATACTCCTCAAGCTCTTCAGAGAAACAGAGAAGGAGGGAGCTAACCCAAACACATTCTACGAAGCCAATATCACATTCATCCCCAAACCAGGCAAAGACCCAACCAAAAAGGAGAATTACAGGCCAATGTCCTTTATGAACACAGGTGCAAAGGTCATTAACAAGATTCTAGCTGACAGAATGCAGAAACACATAAAAAAAAAACCATACACTAAAACCATGTAGGCTTCATCCCAGAGATTCAGGGATGGTTTAACATACGTAAGTCAATAAATATAATCCAACACATCAACAGAGCCAAAGTCAAGAATCACATGATTATCTCCACAAATGCAGAAAAAGTTTTTGATAAAATTCAACATTCATTCCTGCTAAAAGCTCTGGAGGCAATAGAAATAGAAGGAACATTTCTTAAAACATTATAAGCCATTTACAACAGACCAATAGCTAATACTATACTTAACGGGGAAAAGCTACAACCAGTTCTCTTAAAATCAGGAACAAGCGGACTGGGAAGGTGGCTCAGTGGTAGAGCACTTGCCTTGCATGCCTGAGGCCCTGGGTTCGATTCCTCAGCACCACATAAGCAAAAAGAAAAAAGCCAGAAGTGGCGCTGTGGCTCAAGTGGTAGAGTGCTAGCCTTGAGCTGAAGAGCTGAGGGACAGCACCCAGGCCCAGAGTTCAGGCCCCATGACCGGACACCCGAAAAAAAATCAGGAACAAGGCAAGGATGCCCACTGTCTCTACTCCTGTTCAATATAGACCTGGAACTCTTAGCCAGGTCAATAAGGCAAGAAAAAGACATTATAAGGATCTGTATAGGGAAAGAAGAAATTAAACTATCCCTTTTTACAGATGACATCATACTATACCTTCACGATCCCAAAAATTCCATCCCCAAACTCTTAGAAATCATAAATCACTTCGGCAACGTAGCAGGATACAAAATAAACCCCCCAAAACCAGTTGCATGCCTGTACACTGACAATGTACAAGCAGAGAGGGAAATAAAGGAAAGCAAGCCCATTCACAATAACATCCCCCAAAATAAAATATTCAGGAAGTAACCTAACCAAAGATGTAAAAGAACTATTTAATGAAAACTATAAAAAGTTAAAGAAAAAAATTACAGAGGATACTAGGAAATGGAAAGACCTCCCATGCTCTTATATAGGCAGACAATATAGTGAAAATGTCAATACTGCCCAAATTAATATACAAATTCAATGCAATTCCTATTAAAATCCCAATGATGTATATCTCTGAAATATAGAAAACAGTCCAAAAATTCATATAGAACCAAAAAAGACCTAGAATATCCAAAATAATTCTAGCAAATAAAGACAACATGGGAGGTATACCCATGTCAAACTTCAAACTCTACTATAGAGCCATAATAACAAAGACAGCATGGTACTGGCACAAACACAGACCCGAAGACCAATAGAATAGAATAGAAGATCCAGAAATAAATCCACATGCCTACAGTCAGCTGACATTTGACAAAGGAACCAAAGACAGACAATGGAAGAAACACAGCCTCTTCAACCACTAATGCTGGGAAAACTGGGTGGCCATATGCAGAAGAATAAAAGTGGCCAAAAGCATATCACCATACACCAACATCAGCTCAAAATGGATCAAAGACCTTAGCATTAAACCTGAATCTCTGAAAACACTGCAGGCAGAGTAGGAGAGACACCTGTACTTATAGGCCCAGGAAAGAATTTCATGAACGGAGTCCCAGGGTCACAACAAATTGGAGTGAGACACGACAAATGGGACTACCTTAAAATAAAAAGCTTCTGCAAAGCTAAAGCTATCGCAACCAAGCTAGAAAGACAACCAATAAATTGGGGAAAATATTTACCAGCAATATATCCGACAAGGGGTTAATATCCAGTATATACAGGGAACTCAAGAAACTAATCCCTCCAAAACCTAACAAACCAATTACTAAATGGGAAAGGGAACTAAAGAGAGACTTCTCAGAAGAAGAGATAAAAATGGCAAAGAAACACATTAGGAAATGTTCACCATCCCTGGTTTTGAAGGAAATGTAAATAAAGACAATCATGAGATACCACCTTACCCCAGTCAGAATGTCCCACATCCTCAAGTCAGCCAATGACAAATGCTGGAGGGTATGTGGAGAAAGAGGAACCCTACTACACTGCTGTTGGGAATGTACACTCATACAACCACTTTGGAAAACAGTCTGGAGGGTCCTAAGAAAGCTAAATATTGACCTCCCTTATGACCCAGTCATACCACTTCTAGGCATCTATCCTGAACAACAGGAACCAGTATACAAGGACACATGCACCTCCATGTTTATTGCCGTACTGTTCGTAATAACCAGGATATGGAAACAACCCAGATGTCTCACCACAGATGAATGGATGCCAAAATTGTGGTATCTATACAAAATGGAATATTATGCAGCCATTAGAAATGACAAAATAATGGCATTTGCAGGGAAATGTATGGAGCTAGAAGGTGATCATGTTGAGCAAGGTAAGACAAGAGCAAAGAGACAAACAGTACATGTTCTCCCTGATAAGTGGATGTTAAAACCAAAATGTTAGGTAATACGACAAAATTAACAGGACTTAAGAAACAAAGGACTTCCACTCATCTGGTCGAATCTCTACTAAATAACCCCATGCTGCTGATCACATGTATGGTATATATGTGTACAATGGAGGGGAACCAGGAAGATGACATAGAAGTAGAGGGAATCAGGGAAAAACCTGTCAGCTGCACTGGACACTGACCAAAATGAACTAAGCAAGTTAATGGCAGGGATGGGAGGGAGAAACAATTGGGAAAAAGTGAACAGCTGATGTTATGCAAAACAAAAGAAATGTACATACCAACCAATGTGGAAGGAATAACTGTATGGCAAAGCTCATAGAACTCATAAATGTTATAGACTGTGATAGACAATTTGCTCTAGAAATGTTAGAATGTGTTTGTGACTTTAACTGAGCATCACTATTCCACAATACTGTGAAATTATGTAACCACTTAAGTACAATAAAAATACCAAAAACTCTCCAGAAATCATTATAGATGTATAAAACTAACTCTTGAATACATTTTGACATCAAAGTCATGCAATTCACTTGGAAGACTTCCATGGAATCCATTAATTGTTACAATAAGCTATTGTTGTTATTTGGATCATGAAAATATTTAGTATGGAAACAAAGAATGCAATGGCATTTTTGAAATTTAATAAACTTAACCGAACAATTATGATTTAGGAGAGCAATTTGTGCAGCTTTGTAAAACTTCAAAGAGATAGTGGTACATACTTATCCTTTTGTCAATATCAAATACAGTTTCTTCCAAGTTGTTCTTCAGACCTGATTTGACATAATGGTTCAACAGAAGCAGATCCAACATGTATTTGCTATCTCTATTCCCAGCAGCATGAAGCAAGGGGGCCATTGGTATCTGAATCATGATGAAGTAAGAAAAAAGCCACTCTAGTATTATTCCAGATATAATCACTGCGCAGGGTTGTCCACCCATCTACAGTTATTGCATGAATATCTGCTGTAGGCTTCCTAATGAATATGGGTATACTCATCGTCATCTCTAGTATTCACATGAGTGGCTTTTTTGGAAAGTAGTCTCCGCACTGTAATAACCTGATTATTTTCAGCAGCCCAAAGAAGAAATTTGCATGGGTCCTTCTCCATTTTTTTTGCAATTGATATCATTCCTCACTTTTTCATCATGTTCCTCATATTCCTAAGAATTGCCTAACTAGAGGCTTTGAGTGACAGTGAGAATGAGGTGTCCATGTATTTCCCTAATAGTTCACATTAGTTGAACTGTTCAGAAAAATCCGGTTAATTTTCTGCATCTGTTTTTTCACCGTGATTTATTTTCCCCTTTTCCATTTTTACTATTCGAAATTATTCTAACTGGAGAGAATGGAATTGATGAGAGCAGAGGAAAGATTTTCTTCCATATTCAAAGATACAGACTGAAAATAAGGACCAGTAGTGTCTTCATGTGCAGCTTATTCTAGGAATGAGAAAAGATGAAATAATGCCCTCTATATAAATCATTTGGGAAATGGCAGAGCAGAAAGTAAAATGATGCAACCAAAAATATAAAAGCAAAACAAATTACAATAATTATAGAGCAATCCTCTTATCTATGAGAAACATTAAAGAGAGAGGAAGAGAGACGATGTGCAATGACCTAGATTGCCACAAATGCATGCCTCTGATTAATTTATAGAGCAAACATAATTTTATGTTTTAAAAAAGATGGAAATAAAATTTGTGTATTTACTTGAATTTGGTAAATACATTTTTAGCAGCCTCCATGAGGAGACGTAGGTTTAATCTTATTGCAGACAAGAATCTAAATTCTTGATAATTCTAGGAACAGATCTGAATGAAATCAGTTGAATCACACTTTGCATGTACAATGAAGGAATAGGTCCAGGCTAGGAAAGCAGCAAAAGGAGGTAGGCCGATTGTATATGTGACAAAACTTTGTGGAAAATGGTACTGAGCATTACTTATGTTGATTCACTTGCACTGGAAGCATGATTCTGGACAATTGCTTACTGATTCTCAACTATTGCTTTGATCATTATATTCTCCAAAAAGACAAAGTGAGATTTAATTGATAGCAAAGAACTACTAATACATTTTTATTTCGCATTAAGCACCTTCAATCATTGAAACCACATGAAGAAAATAGACAGGCCTATTTTTTTAGATGAAAACAAGTGTCTTTAAAAAAAAAAGGAATGTACCTTTTCATGTAAAGGACTTCTATTTTAGTACTACATTATACATTTTTTTTTCTAATTTTGGGTACCAATAAATAATGGATCTATTAGAAAGCTCTTAAAACTCATATGTCCAATTGTGAGTTCTCTTATACTATATCATGGTATTTTTTGTGTATGTTCTTAAGAAGAAATTTACATTACTAACTTGAATTTCTGACAGGACAAAATCATCACTGTACATCTTGCTTCTATACTCTCATTTTTAAATTACTATCTAAGTATGTGCATTAGATAACTATAGCGGAAAAAGCAAAAGCCACACTGGTGGCTCATGTCATTAATCGTAGCTAATCAGAAAGATGAAATCTGAGGACTGTGGTTTGAAACCAGATCAAACAAAAAAAAGTCCATTAGATTCTGCTTTGAAAGAAACCAACAAAAGCTAGAACTGGAGCTGTGGTACAAGCAGTAAAATGATATCCTTGAGAAAACTAAAACAAAAAAATAACAAATTCTGGGACAGAGACAGGCCCTGAGTTCCAGCTTTAGTATTAGCGCCAAACAAATAATTGAATTAATTAGTTAATTAAGTAATTAAATATAAATAAAGTGGTCACATGTGGATAGGCAGGTAAAATATAACATTTGTGGTGCCTGGATTGTGTTTTATTTTGTAGTAAGGCAAATTATCATTTGTACTAATCATTAATTTTTTATTTGAACTTTTTTGTACAATAAATCATGAATTTAGCATGCATGTATAGGTGTGTATACATGTATGCATATGTGTGTATGTGTATATGTGTGCATGTCCTGTTGCAAGGTTGCTTGCCAATGTGGACAGGGTGAGGCTGAAAAGAGCTAACTTTGTTGCAATGTTTTTATTTATCAGAATTCTGTCATGTCATTTCAGTTGGACCACTCTTTTGTACATTTTATTTGTCAAATAATATCATCAGAATCAAAGTATTTACCATATTAAGTTAGATAAAAGAGACTGCTTTCAGCTCTTATTATATGTTAGGTGAGAAGATTCAGACATATTTAGGTAGTAAATTAGAGCTATATGATGACTGTCGTTACAAAATAAGTATTTGACCTCTTAAATTTGTTATACTTTTAACATATGCTCATGGAGTGAGTTTGACCAACTGGACCAAATAGGTATTGCTTTCTGGTTATTCCCGTGAAACACAAAGTGGATAAACTCTTTCTGGCTTTCTATTGAAAATAACTTTCTTTGTAAGATCATATCTATTCACACTACGAGGTAATCAACCCAATATTTATCAATTTTGAATATCCCATCATATTGACTGAAAATCGGTATTGTTGGTATGCTTGTTAGATATTTCTTTCAAAAACAAACGAACCAAAAGCATGTGTCATCTCCACAAAGTGGATGTATCTGAAGTTGTTTTGTACATGCAAAGGGCTAATGGCTCTTTTGTGGGAGTAACTATCGCAACTTAACAAATAAGGCTTTTCAAATATCTTTTCCAATATAAATAACATCCCAGAGCGAGTCTTGCAATTTCAGAAAACCCTTTGAATATTTTAGTATAATTTCATTTCATTGACTATAGAGCTAAAGACATTTCTGAAATAAATATTTTTAAGATCTGAAAAAGGAAATGGGTATATAGACATTTTATGCATAATCTTATGAAAATCTAGTTTTTATGAAACTAAATGAAATAGAATAAAAGAATGTAAGTGAATTTGGTAAGCTAATTATTAGTTTAACTTTGTTTTCTATTAACACAGTCCTTTGAATGTAGATGATGCAGTTAAATTATTTCTTTGTGTTTCTGTACTTCAGTTATTTTTCAGATCATTGTAGTTATGGGAGGGAATTTGGAGTATAAATAAAGGTCCTTTAAAATGATTAGGATTAATCTTGTGCTTTGTGTCCTACTCCCAAGAAAATGAGTTATTTTCAAGTGTTAATAATTTATAATTGAATCTTCATTTCATAAGAAAATTTTTAAAATGCAGTAGTATTGATGACTTTTTAAACCAATTGTATTGACAAGGTGGAGAGTCTTTAATTCATGCTTGGGTCTTGGGTCTATGATTTTTAACCTCTTGTTCCTGACATTAATGATAGTTCAGACTGCATTTTGGGGTATATGAAAGGTAAAATATTTATCTGGGGTCAAAGGTGATTTTTATATCAGTCTTGATTTAATAACATTTTATTTATTTTATATTTTGGTTGTGGGGCCTAAATTCCACTTCCAGCTTTTTCTGTTTATGTGGTGCTGAGGAATCGAACCCAGGGCCTCATGCATGCAAGGCAAGCATTCTACCAATGAGCTACTTTCCTAGCCCTTAATAACATTTTAAAGTAGTACATTTTCCTCAGAATGTTGGGTATAAAAAGCAATCAAAATACTTATAATGGTAAACAACCTAGGTGAGCTACAATGTGGAAATGATTGGTCCATAACACCTGCAGTCTGTTTCCATCGGGAATTGGGCAGGACACTCTTTCGGTATGACTGTGTTAAACAGAGATGGGGTCCCCAGGCAGTGCAGTGTTGAGTGAAGGGATAGAATATGATTTCTACTATTTTGAGCTAGAAATCAAGAATGTTATACTTTAGCAGTTCCTTTCATCAGGGATGTTTGAATTGATTATGAGCTTGGAATTTTCATATTATAGCTACCTATTTTCTAACAAAGATAATGTCACATATTATTAGAGTGTACACAATAATTCTATGAAAATTTCCTAGAATTAGTAGACAAAGTGCTGGTATTTTAGTCATAAAATAAAATGAGGTTATTTGATAGAGTGGGAGATGGGCCTCAGGCTAACACTTACCAGCGTGCAATGCTGTACTAGTAATTCCAATTCTGAAGATTTCAATAACATCATCAGAGAATTAAAAATGGAAGTAGTTCCACTTTATGGGATTATTGTGAGGATTAAGTTTGATACCATAGGTAAAGTACTTGGAAAAACTATCATTCAGCATTTGATACTTTCTACCTGTTATTTTATCATGTGATGAATTCTAACATTTTTTACTGTGATTTTTATATTGTGTCTATTTACAATATGCAATGTGATATATTGATATTCATTGCATTGGTCTGTTTTTTGGCATTATGAGGAAACTGCCTGCAAAGAAAATTTCTGAGGAGGAAACTATTATATTGATTCATGGTTTAAGAGAATGCAGTTTAAGATCAGATGTCTCCATTGTTTTTAATTATATTTTTAATTAAATAGTTGTTCAAAAGAATTTCCATTCCACAAATCAGGTTATAAGTACAATGTATCTTTACATAACTTTCACATTCTCTTCCAAACCTCACCCCACTTTCATGTTTTTTAGTTGAATATTATGCCTTCACTCTCTTCCTCCATAACTCTCTTTATTCCTTCCCTTTGACTTCCGCTCACATCTTCCAAGTGATAGATATCTGGTATTCATTTTGTTGGATTAAAAGTTCAATTTTATAAGAAATTACACCTTTTAAATACTCCTCTGCAAATAGCATGCTTTGGTTAATACTGTTGTGTAATTGTAACCGCTCTGTATGGTATTTTCACAATAAAAAAATTACTGATTTATGGTCAATAGATTTGAAAAGGATGCCATGACTTTATGAAATAAAAATAGAATCTTAAATGGGTGTAGTGGCACTATTGCCTCCCTAGATTTAAAAAAAAGTTCTTATACTACTACCTAAATCCTTATACAAAAATTTAAAAATTTTAAATAAAAAATGATTATGAAACTAAATGTGAGATATAAAAACATATAAAACATAAACATAAAAATTCATGGCATTGGATCAGAAAGGTTTCTAAAATATGACATGGAAAGCATTAGTGGGTAAAGAAAAGCAAGAATGAACTGGATAATATCAACTTATAATCTTTCATAATTCAAAGGACAATGTAAAAGAAGTGAAAACATATCTAACAGATAGAGGACACATATTTGTTAATGCTACAATGTTAATTCTACAATGATTCTGAGTCTAAGTATTTTCATATCTTCTAATTCCATATATCCTTATCCAAAATAGGATATTTCTTTAAAGAACATATGTAAATAGTAAGAGCATATGAAATAAGTTCCTCTTTAGTATCCAAGAATAAATAAAGAGAAAACTCACTAGTAGGACCATCATCTAAAAAGATGGCACAAATATAGTAATACACTTGTGGAGAAATTGATATACTCCACATAGCAAATGAATTTGTATAATACTTCAATCATTAAAGCAAGCAAGTTTTCAAAAGGTCAAAGAGAATTGAATAGGTTCTATCCATTACACGTCTATGTATGTATTAAAGAGAAGTAAAAAACTTGTTTGGACAGGGAATGTGGTTGATTGAGAATGGACTTGAGTACTCTGTGTGAGACCCTGGAAATAATCCCAAAAAACAAATTTTGAAAAGGCTCACTATAGAGGATGTATGCCTGACAAATTCCTGTAAATGAATTTTATATCTACTTTAATGTCTGTTCTAAAATTTACAGCATTTCTATTTGAAGAAAAGCAAATTTGTGAAAATTAGGCTTGGAAAACCTATGATTGTACAATTCATTTCCAAAGCACTAAAATGCATACAATAAAAGGAGATAATATATTTCAAGTGAATTACATGTCAGCAAAAAAACTATTGTTAAAATACTTCACACAAAATGCGGAATACCTCAAAAGATATTTTCTGTGTTTGCTTAAAAACTTAGTAAACTACAACATTTAAAACAATAATATGATTTCCGTTCATTTTGAGGATTTTTTGTCTGTTTATTTTGAGTTTATTCAGAGCTAACTCAATTAAAAAGTGTATGTGATAACTGGAATAACTAGAAATTAAGCAACACTTATAAATAATTGATAACCTTTTCTGGAAGAAACTTTTGGCAAATGACAGAAGACACAAATCTATGCATCTGCATCTTATGAAAGCCATGTTACTTGGTCAATCCAATTGTTTTTCTCTACTTTGCTAGGGAAAAAGTATTCTCAAGATAAGAGCCAATAGCAGTGAAAAGAAACAAAATACAATATCATCTTGATTTATTTGTGAAAGTAACAAATGAAATAAACAATTCCGCTTAAGGGATTCTAATATTAGTATCTATGAAGATGTTCCTGAATGTCAAAATCCATTGAATTTTGGGAATTTTAATTTCTATGAACATATGAAAACTAGAACAAGAAAAGATATATAGTCTTAGAGCAAACCAGCCTTGGAATAATTTTCTCAATTGCTTGAAATTACATAAGAATTGATATTCCTTTCCATTGGAAACATTTAAAAATGTTTATCATTTATTATAATTCAAATACGAAGCAGGAGTATTTTATATAACCATTATAAATATCACTCTATTACTATCATAAAATAGAATGACAAACCACTCCCAATATATTACCTACCGATCATTATTCTTAATTCCTAATCATTACCTAAATATCTTAAACAATCTAAATAGTCATGTCTTTAACATAGACGTAAATATTCTATACTTTTTACTTGACATTTTCCAGGGGCATTTATTCATGTTTCTAAGAAATGTTCACAGCAGTTAAAAGATGCTTTTGTGAAATTAATGTGATACATTTTGTTGTTGTGGGTGTTGTTTGCAGGCCTGGGCATTATCCCTAAGCCTTTTTATGCTCAAGGACAGCAATCTCCAATTTGAGACACAGAGCTAATTCATGTTTTTAGTGGTTAATTAGAGGTAAGAATCTAAGAAGTAGTTTTCTGTCTGGGCCACTTTCAAACACATTTCTAAGATCTCATTACCCAGGTCGAATTATAAGAGTGAGTCACTGGCACTTGGTGTGATGTATCTTTTTTTTATTTTAATTATGTTTTAAGATTTTTGTTTCACTATAGTGTACATCATTCTACACATAAATTTAGATATATGTATATATTTCTGATGACAATCTCTAAAAATATATGTCATTCTACACATAATATTAATGTTTATATATACATATATTTCTGAAGACAGACTTTCTAAAAAATTTTGCTATTTTTGACCTTTTATATTTCAAAGATATGCAGTCTATTTTTGTGAAAGTTTCCTAGAATAAAATAACTAATATTTCAATGGAAAGTATAGCTTTTACTTTCAAGGGAATTTTAGATGTTCTTATGACATTGTAGTAACATTTACAGTATATTACTTGAAAAAGTTCTGTCCAAACTCTTAAATATTTTTGTGTAATGAGGCAGAGAGAGGAAGTTAATTCATACTGGTTATGAATTAGGAATGCTTCAAAAATCTATTCCATAATCTGTTATAAGCTCACAGTCAAGCTACTTGATATGGATTAGTTTTTTGTTTCTTTATTTGTTCAAAATTTTAATATGGTCGCATGCACAGTGTTAACATTAAAAATATTAATCAAAAGACAAATAATAGCAAAATCATAGGAACATATAAGACTTTCATTAATTAGCACTTATGATGCTAATAATAATTTTGATAAAGATGATGATGATGACCACAGTGTAGCCTGACAATGATAAGGTGATTGAAAAGGAAAAAACTTTACAATTCCTTGAAGTAGATTTCCCACAATGAATACATAGTTTTAAACTGAATTGGATTACATACAATAATAACAAGAGGAGAGTTTCAATACCAGGAAATAAAATTACATTAATAGGTAGAGACAGTAAAAACCCTAATGTTATTTCTGCAGCCTCTCTAATGCATACTCACTTTTCTTTTTTATTGTGAAAATACTGTACAGAGGGGTTACAATTACTTGGCAAGATAGTGAGTACATTTATTATCAAGCATTGTAGCCTCCTCCTTTGTTTACCCTTCCCATCGCTTCCCATCCTCCCTTCCCCCCACCCAATCCTCCGCCCCACCCAAGTTGTAAAGTTCGTTTTTGACATGACAGCTTGTACTTTTTATTGTTGGAACAGGTCCACCTGTGTCCTTATATAAACGACTTGTTTTTCCCCTTCCCCTCCACAAATTATACCGACATAAAATACAGTGAAAGCACGGGTTATACTGTGGGGGAGGGACATACAAAGCAACAAAGAAATAATTTTATAATTGTGTTAGAAACAAATGCACGAAAGAAAAAAACATTTAAAATACCTCTTAGGTTCATTTTCCTAACATCACATTATCTGATCTTTTCTGCTTGACTCATACATATACTAGATATTGCAAATAAGGGAAATCATGGGACCTATGTTTCTTTGGGCTTAGCTTACTTCACTTAATATAAGTTTTTTCAAGTCTTTCCATTTCCTAACAAATGGGGCAATGTCATTCTTTCTGATGGAGGCATAGAATTCCGTTGTGTATATATACCACATTTTCTTGATCCATTCATCTACTGAGGGGCATCAGGGTTGGTTCCAGATCTTAGCTATGGTAAATAATGCTGCAATAAACATAGTTGTGCTGGTAGCTTTAATGTGCTCTTGTTTGTAAACATTTGGGTAAATGCCCAAAAGTGGGACTGTTGGGTCAAATGGAAGCTCTATGTAGAGTCTTTTGAGGAACATCCATACGACTTTCCAAAGTGGTTGAACAAATTTACACTCCCACCAACAATGAAGTAAGGTTTCCTTCTTTCCACATCCCCTCCAGCATCTGTTGTTATTAGAGTTTTTGATTTTTGCCATTCTAAATGGGGTGAGGTGGTACCTCAATGTTGTTTTGATTTGCATTTCTTTTATGGCTAGGGAGGTTGAGCATTTCTTCATGAGTTTATTGGCCATCCTTCTTTGTTCTTCACAGAAGTTTCTCTTTAAGTCTTTAGCCCGCTTACTTATTAATGGACAATTATTTCTTTGAGGATTTGTTGTTGGGAGATATAATTTTTTGAGTTCCAAGTATATTTTAGATATGAAACCCTTGTCCGTTGTATGGCTAGTGAAGATCTTCTCCCAATCTGTGGGCTTTTTATTGATCTTGCTAGCTATGTCCTTTGCCATGCAGAAGCTCTGCAACTTCATGCAATCCCATTTGTCCAACCTTTCTTTGATTTGTTGTGTTTACAGGTCTCTATTAAGAAAATTTTGGCCTGCGCCAAGGAGACCTAGGGTTTCTCTTATTCCATCCTCTAATGTTTTCAGAGTGTCTTCATGACTCCTAGGTCTTTGATCCATTTGGAGTTGATTCTGGTGCAGGGTGATTTATAAGGATCTAGCTTAATTTTCTACAAGCAGTTAACCAATTTTGCCAGCACCATTTACTGAAGAGGCTATCTTTCTTCCATTCTATTTTTTTATCTCCCTTATCAAAGATTAGATGGCTATAGGTCTGTAGGTTCATTTCTGGGTTTTCAATTCTATTCCATTGGTCCTGAGGTCTGTTCTTGTGCCAATACCAAGCTGTTTTGATTAATATGGCTTTATAGTAGAGTTTGAAATTTGGTATTGATTTTCCTCCAGCAGTGTTCTTTCTTTTGAATTGCGTTCTTCTAATTCCTTGAAGAATGACGTTGGAATATTGATAGGTATCGCATTGAATTTGTAGACAGCCTTGGAATATATTGCCATTTTCACGATGTTAATCTTTCCAATCCAGGAGCTTGGGAGTTTTTTCCATTTTCTATGTTCTGTTTTGATTTCCTTTTTCAATTTTTTAAAGTTTTCGTCATAGAGGTCCTTCACTTCTTTGGTTAAGTTAATTCCTAGGTATTTATTTTTTGTGGGGCTATTACAAATGGAGTTGCATTCCTAATTTCAACCACACTATTCTCATTGTTGGCATACTGAAAAGCCATTGATTTTTGAGGGTTAATTTTAAACCCTGCTAATTTGCAAAAGTTTTGAATCAGCTTGAGTAATTTGGGAGTGGAATCTATGGGATTCTTTAAGTACAAGATCATGTCATCTGCAAAGAGAGAGAGTTTTATTTCTTCTTTCCCTATTTGGATCCCCTTTATGTTTGCATCTTGTCTTATTGCTGTAGCTAGACATTCTAATACTAGGTCGAAGGGAAGTGGAGATAGTGGACATCCTTGTCTTGTTCCTGAGTTAAGAGGAAATGACTTTAGTTTTTCACCATTAAGTATAATGCTGGCTGTAGGTTTGTCATATACAGACTTTATTGTATTGAGGAATGTTCCATGGATTCCTAATTTTTCCAAAACCTTCATCATAGAGGAGTGTTGGGTCATGTCGAATGCTTTTTCTGCATCTATTGAGATAACCATGTGGTTCTTATTCTTGCTCCTGTTGGTGTGATGAATAATATTAATTGGTTTGCCTATATTGAACCAGCTTTGCATCCCTGAAATGAATCCTGTTTGATCATTGTGTATGATTTTTTGGATGAATTGTTGAAGTCTATTGGCCAAAACTTTGTTGAGAAGTTTTGCATCAATGTTCATCAAAGAAATGGGTCTAGAGTTCTCTTTCTTTGAAGAGACCCTGCCTGGTTTTGGGATGAGGGTTATGATGGCTTCATAGAATGTGTTCGGTAGTGAACTTTCTCTTTCAATTTCATTGAAGAGTTGGAGGACTATTGGTGGGAGCTCTGTTTTGAAGGCCTGGTCCTGGACTTTTCTTAGCTGGGAGGTCTCTTATTGCTGTTTCTATTTCAGTGCTTGATATGGGACTGTAAAGATGGTTTAACTCATCTTGGTTTAGTTTTGGCATGTCAATAATTGCTAGGAAAAGGTACATTTATGACAAGTTCTCAAACTTATTAGTATAAAGTTTTGAGAAGTATTCCGTTAACATGTTCTGAATCTTGGTTGTTTCCGTTGCGATGTTTGCATTCTCCTCTCTGAGTTTATTTATTTGGGTGTGTTCTCTTCTTTTTCTGATAGGATTTGCTAAGGGTTTGTCAATTTTGTTAATTTTTTCAAAGAACCAACTCTTTGATTTCTTGATTCTTTTTATACTTTTTTGGATTGTAATTCATTTCATTCTGATTTAATTTTAATTATTTCTTTCCATCTACTTGATAGGGTTTATCTTGCTGCTCTTTTTCAAGGAGGTTCAGATATCTCATAAAATTGTAGGTTTCAGATCTCTCCAATTTGTTGATGTAGGTGTTCAGAGCTATAAACATGCCTCTAAGTACTGCCATAGCTGTGTCCCAGAGGAGCTGGTAATTTGTGTGCTTGTTTTGTTGAGTAGCATGAACATTTGAATTTCCTTTCTAATCTCTTCCTTGACCCATTCATGATTCAGCAGTGAGTTGTTCAGCCTCCATGTGACACCGGACTTTCTTTGGTGGCTTTTGGTGTTGAGTTCTAATTTTATTCCCTTGTGGTCAGAGAGAAAGCAAGGGATAACTTCAATGTTTCTGAATTTGGACAAGTTTGTTTTGTGGCCTAAAATATGGTCTATTTTAGAAAATGTTCCATGTGCTGCTGAGAAAAACATGTATTCTGATGCTGCTGGGTAAAATATTCGGTAGATGTCTGTTAAATCTAGTTGATCTATGCAGTTGTTTAGATCTGTGGTTTCTCTGTTGAGTTTTTGCCAAGTTGATCTATCTAGTGGGGAGAGTGGTGTGTTAAAATCCCCAACCATTACTGTCTTTGCATTTATGTGGGACTTGAGGGAAAGTAGTGTTTCTTAGATAAATTTGGGTTCTCTGTTGTTTGCAGAACAGATATTTAGAATTATAATATCCTCCTGAAGGAGAGATCCCTTAATTAGTATGTAGCTACCTTCTTTATCTCTTCTTACAAATTTTAATTTGAAGTCTATTTTATCTGGTATTAGGATTCCAACTCCCGCCTGTTTATAGGGGCCGTTTGCTTGGTAGATTTTGTTCCAATATTTAACATTGAAAATATGTTTGTTCTTACGGGCAAGATATGACTCCTTAACGCAGCAGATAGAAGGATCTTGTTTTATAATCCAACTAGACTGTCTATGTTGCTTAATTGGAGAGTTAATTCTGTTAATGTCAACAGATAGGACTGAGAGATATTTCGGAGTTCCTTCCATGTTATCCACCTTCTTGGACGCTGCAAAATCTGGGTCCTTCGTATGGTTCTTGGATTATCAGTTTGGGTGCAGTTTCTTGGTAGTTATTGTGGTCTTGTTGGTTTTCTATGTGTAGGACGTCTTTAAGAATCTTTTGTATGGCTGGTTTGGTGGAGATGTATTGTTTCAATTTTTCTTTGCTATGGAAGGTTTTTATTTGGCCTTCAGTTATGAAGGAGAGTTTAGCTGGGTACAGTATTCTTGGTTGATAGTTATTTGTTTATAAGGCATGGCATACATCATTCCAGGCTCTTCTTGCTTTAATTGTCTCTTCTGAGAAATCTGAGGTGATTCTAATTGGTTTCCCTTTATAGGTAATTAATCTTTTCTCCTTAACAGCTTTAAGGACCTTTTCCTTGGTCTGAATTGATCCTGTGTGGATTATAATGTGATTGTGGGATGTCCTATTCTGGTCTGGTCTATTTGGAGTTCTAAAAGCTTCTTGTATTTGAATAGGCCTATCTTTTTGCATGTTTGGAAAGTTCTCCGCTAGGATCCTGTTAAACAAATTTCCTAGACCATTAACTTCTGTTTCTAGGTGCTCCCTGCACCCATTTTCCTTAGATTATGCCTTCTTAGGTGTCTTCCAAATGTTGGATAGATCTCTCATATTTCTTGGATTTTTCTTGGATGGTTGTATATTCTTTCTCTATAATGTGTTAGCTGTCTTCGATCCCCAAGATGTGATCTTCTGCATGGTCTAACCTGCTGTCAAGACTTTCTACTTTGTTTTTTTATTTCTTTTCCTTCTAGTTGGTCAGTTTTGATGGCTTCAAATTCTTTGTTGATGCTTTGTTTTAGATCTTGTATGAACTTCTTTACTTCCTTACTATATATTAATGGGCTACGATCCACAAAGAAGCATTTGGTAAACCAGAAATTACTAGGTTTAGTAAGAGATGAAGGTAAAAAATAAGAATAGAGTGATGTGGGAAGGCACAGGGTGTGTTAACTAAGTCATAATCTCAAAGCAGTAAATAGGTTGGATGGGATGAAAGTAGACAGAGAGAAAAAAAAAGAAGAAAGAGTAAGGGAACAAAAAGATGCGAGAAAAAATAGAAAGGTAAAAATTAGAAATATTTTACAGGTTTCGAAAACACACTATTCAGAGAAGAACATGAATATAATGAGAGAAGAGGAGGGATATAAAGGAGATGTGAAAAACTTAAAAATAAAAATAGTTAAAATATTATATAGGTATAAAGAGGTAGTACTGCTATTATGGAATTTAAGTCTCAGAGGTTTTGAATTGAGTAATAAATTTGTGGATTAAGTGTGTACAGAATGGGGGATAAGGTCTAATAATCAACTATGGGTTTATCTGATGATGTGCAGAACAGCAATTAAGTCACATAAATAACAAAAGAGAAGAAAAGGTGAAAAGGATAAGAACAAAAAAAAAAGAGATCAGAAGTTCAGTACAGCTAAACAAAAAACAAAACAAAACAAAAAAACAAAACAAAAAAAAAGAGAAGAAAAACGTACACACACTTATACCCCTAAAATAAAATTCTAAGAGGAAAAAACATTACTAGAAAACAATTTTTTCAAATAGGTAAAAATTAAAGATTAAAATAAATGTTTAGAAAAAATTTTTTTATAAAAGATACAACAACAAAAAAAAAGTTCTTTGATTTTTTTGGGAGGGGTGGGAAAAATCCTTTGTCTCCCTTATGTCCGTAACCAGCCTCTTGTTGGAGTCTCTGGTCTGCTTGTGTTCCTGTGGCTTGGTTGGTTACTTAAGTCAGTTTCTTTGAACAGGCAGAAAAATGCTCTGCGATCCTCCTCCAGGTTAGTTCAATAGGAGGAGATGGCTTTTTCCTGGAGTGTGGAGATGCTGTGATTAGGCTAGGTTCTGGGTAGAGTTGAGGCCTTTCAGCAAACAGTAGCTTTTCCTGGGGGCTCATTTGTGAGAAACTCACAGAGCCCAACCTGGAGCCACTCTCACTGTTTTTGTTTACTGAATTACAGTTGATTGTAAAGGGAGGAGGAGCTAAAGGGAGGAGGAGCCTCTGGGTCTGATTACCTGGTGAAGAAAGCCACTCCTGGTGCTGGCACCCGAGCTGGGTGACTTTTTCCTGGGTGTAGCTGAGTCTGGCAGGTCAGGTTACGCTCTTGTGACTTGCTAGGTGACACTAGATTTATTCCCGGGCTTAAATTGCAGTTAGCAGCTCGGCCGAGTTTTGTCGGTATCCAATATGGAGATCTCCGGTACTGGGGGGGGGGAGGGGTGGCCTTCCCTCCTCTGCTCCCTGAGAAGGAGTCAGGAAGTCAGTCTTCTACTCATGCCAAGTCTTGGTTCCTAGGTCATCTCTGGTCTGGGAACTGCAGGATGAAGATGTCCGCTCCTTGTCTGTTCTTGCTGGTGTTGAGTGGAATTCGCTGGTCCGCTGTGTCTGACTCCTTCCTCCTGGACTATCTGTGATTCAGGTATGGTGTCTGCAGTTGCCGCCGCCACCCTGTCATTGCCGCGGTGGCTGCTGGCAAGTGCTCAGGGCTTTCTCCTTTCCTGTATTTTCTCTCTCTGGCACAGCTCTCTGTCCTGTGATGGCACACTTGGTGTGATTCTCTGTCTTAGGACTCTTCACTGGAACTCTAAAACTGCTTTCTATGCAAGAGCTTGTTTAGCCTCCAGCTTCTCCTCCGCCATCTTCCCAGAACTCATGATAAACCTACTCACTTTTCTTGGTGGTATTGTGTTCTTATAAATAAAATCATTTACTTCCACATTTTGATATACTAAGATATAGTTTTCAACCCAGTATGATTAATGCAAATAACATTCTCCTATAGGTAGTATTCAATAACCAATGTTTCCAATAATTTATTGAGTATGTCCTTCAGTACAGCTGTGAACACATGGCACAATTTACATAATACCACTTATATATCTGTAGTTACCATTAAAGGACCCAGGCCATAGAGCCAGGAGTTAAAATTTATTTTTATTTCTGCATGAAACAACTTGTGACTTTATACCAACAAACTGAATTTGACTCTTTCCTTATGCGTAAGCTAAAGTGGAAAATGTAAGGACTCTTCACTTTTTTTCTTGCTCTAGAAGTCAACAAATATTCTTCAATATTTCTGGTAGATTACATCCATTTACAGATGAGAAATGTAAGGCCAACAGTCAATGTAGTGAGTAGCTTCATAGAATGTGTTCGGTAGTGAACTTTCTCTTTCAATTTCATAGAAAACATGGAGGAGATATTCGTGTGAGCTCTGCTTTGAAGCCCTTGTGGAATTCCTCTGTAAAACCATCTGGTCCTGGACTTTTCTTAGCTGGGAGGTCTGTTATTGCTGTTTGTATTTCAATACTTGATATGGGCCTGTTAAGATGGTTTCATCTTGGTTTAGTTTTGGCATGTCAATATTTGCTAGGAAAAGGTCCATTTTTGACAAGTTCTCAAACTTGTTACCATAAAGTTTTGAGAAGTATTCCCTTATAATATTCTGAACCTTGGTTGTTTCCATGGTGATATTTCCATTCTCCTCTCTGAGTTTATTTATTTGGGTTGGTTCTCTTTTTTTTCTTATAAGATTTGCTAAGGGTCTGTCAATTTTGTTAATTTTTTCAAAGAACCAACTCTTTGTTTTGTTGATTCTTTCTATAGTTTTTTTGGATTCTAATTCATTTAATTGATTTAATTTTAATTATATCTTTCCATCTACTGGATTGGAGTTTATCTTGCTGCTCTTTTTCAAGGGGGTTCAGATGTGTCATTAAATTGTAGGTTTCAGATCTCCCCAATTTGTTGATGTAGGAGTTCAGAGCTATAAACTTGCCTTTGAGTACTGCCTTAGCTGTGTCCCAGAGGAGCTGGAAATTTGTGTGCTCATATTTGTTGAATAGCATGAACATTTGAATTTCCTTTCTAATCTCTTCCATGACCCACTCGTGATACAGCAGTGTGTTGTTCAGCCTCCATGTATTACTGGACTTCTTTGGTGGCTATTGGTGTTGAGTTCTAATTTTATTCCCTTGTGGTCAGAGAGAAAGCAAGGGATAACTTCAATGTTTCTGAATTTGGACAAGTTTGCTTTGTGGCATAAAATGTGGTCTATTTTAGAAAACGTTCCATGTGCTGCTGAGAAAAACGTGTATTCTGATGCTGCTGGGTAAAATATTCGGTAGATGTCTGTTAAATCTAGTTGATCTATGCAGCTGTTTAGATCTGCGGTTTCTTTTGAGTTTTTGCCCAGTTGATCTCTATAGTGGGGGGAGTGGTGTGTTAAAATCCCCAACAATAAATGTCTTTGGATCTATGTGGGATTTGAGGGAAAATAGTGTTTCTTGGATAAATTTGGTTAATCCATTGTTTGGCGAATAGACATTTAGAATGGTAATATCCTCCTGAAGGAGAGATCCCTTAATTAGTATGTAGCGACCTTCTTTACCTCTTTTCATGAATTTTAATTTGAAGTCTATTTTATCTGATATTAGCATTGCAAGCCGTTTGCTTGGTAGTTTTTGCTCCAGTCTTTAACATTGAAAATTGTTTGTTTTTACGAGCACGATGTGACTCCTGAGTGCAGCAGATAGAAAGATCTTGTTTTTTAATCCAACTAGACAGTCTATGTCGCTTATTTGGAGAGTTAATCCATTAATATTGATAGATAGGATTGAGTGCTATTTGGGAGTTCCTGCCATGTTATCCACCTTCTTGGGGGCTGTGAAAACTGGATTCTTCCTATGGTTCTTGGAATTTTAGTTTGAGTGCAGTTTCTTCTCCTTTATTGTGGTCTAGTTGGTTTTCTATGTGTAGGACAACTTTAAAAATGTTTTGTAGGGATGGTTTGGTGGAGATGTATTGTTTCAATTTTTCTTTTCTATGGAAGGTTTTATTTGGCCTTCAGTGATGAAAGAGAGTTTAGCTGGGTACAGTATTCTTGGTTCATAGTTATTTGTATTTAGGGCTTGGCACACATCATTCCAGGCTCTTCTTGCTTTGATTGTCTCTGCTGAGAAATCTGAAGTGATTCTTATTGGTTTCCCTTTATAGGTGATTAATCTTTTCTCCTTGACAGCTTTAAGGATCTTTTCCTTGGTCTAAGTTTATCCTTTGAGGATTATAATGGGACAGTGGGATGTCCTATTCTGGTCTGGTCTATTTGGAGTTCTAAAAGCTTCTTGTGTCTGAATAGGCCTATCTTTTTACATGTTTGGGAAGTTCTCTGCTAGGATCCTGTTAAACAAATTTCCTAGACCATTAACTTCTGTTTCTAGGTGCTCCTCTACACCCATTATCCTTAGATTAACCATTCTGATCGTGTCTTCCAAGTGTTGGATAGTTCTGTAATAATTCTTGGACTTGTCTTGCATGGTTGTATGTTCTTTATAATATCTAGGCTGTCTTCAATCCCTGAATTTCGATCTTCTACACAGTCTAACCTGCTGTCAAGAATTTTACTTTGTTTTTTATTTCTTTTGCTTCTAATTGGTCAGCTTTGATTGGTCAAATTCTTTGTTGAAGCTTTGTTTTAGGTCTTGTATGAACTTCTTTACTTGCTTAATTTTGTGTTCATTGTTTATTCTCAAATCACTTAGTTGATTTGTTATGGCTTCCTTGGACTCCCATTCCTTCTGTTGGTTTCCTTTCAGCAATCCCTTTGTGGTCTCCCTGAATTCCTTCAGCTCTTTGTTAATGGATTCCATCATTGCCTTTAGTGATCTTTGTGTATTCTCATCCTGCTCTCTCAATTCCTGTATTACTCTTTCCTTACGTTCCTCCCAGTCCCATTCCTGCCATTCCTGTAGTTCTCTTAGAGTATTCTCAGCCTCTTAACGCCATTCCTGCCTTTCTCTTTGAATATTCTCAAGCTGCTCACACAAATCCTGTATCAGTTTTTGAGTAGCTTCCTCATGCTCATGATATTCCTGTATAAACCTTTAGATTGCCTCCTCTCTCTCCCTATCACGCTCATACAGAGTCCTTTGTAGGTTTTCAATCTTTTACTGCATTGACTTTTGTTTGCCTCCTCTCTCTTCCCTATCATGCTCACACAGAGTCCTTTGTATGTTTTCAATCTTTTCATTTATCATGTTTGCCAGCAGTGTTTGTAGAGCTATTTGGGAACGCTCCTCTGGATTATTCATTATCTGTTCTGTCTCCTGATTATCATGAATGGGAATTGCGATACTCGTACTTGCCATTTTGCTTGTGTTTTTTCGGCTTACTCTGCCCATTTGGGATGAAAATTAAACCAGTTTTGTGCTAGAACTCTATTTTAATGCAAGCATCAACCAAAGTCTGAATTTGCACAGTCAATAGTCTGCAGATGCAATCTAGTTCAACAGATACATCTATGCAACATCAAACAACTATATATTAATGGGCTACGAACCCCAAAGAAGAATTTGGAAAACCAGAAATTATTAGGGTTAGGGAGAGGTGTGGGTGAAAAAATATGAAAAAAGTGATGTGGGAAGGCACAGAGATAGTTAACTTAACTAAGTCATAATCTCAAACAGAAAATAGGTTGGATAGGATGAACGTAGAGAGAGAAAAAAAGAAGAAAGAGAAAGGGAAAAGAAAAGAGACCAGAAAAAATAGAAAAGTATAAATTAATAATATTATGCAGAAACGAAAACAAACTATTCAGAGAAGAACATGAATATAATGAGAGGAAGGGAGGGATATAATGGAGATGAGAAAAACTTAAAAATAAAAATACTTAAAATATTATATAGGTATAAAGAGGTAGTACTGCTTTTAAGGAATTTAAGTCTTAGAGGTTTTGAATTGAGTAATAAATTTGTGGATTAAGTGTGTACACAATGGGGGATAGAGTTTAATAGTCAACTACGGGTTTATCTGAGGATATGCAGGACAACAATTAAGTTACATAAGGAAGAACGAAAGAGAGGAAAAGGTGAAAAGGATAAGAAAGGAAGAAATAAGATCAGAAGTTAAGTAGAGCTAAACAAAAAACAAAAAGAATTTTTTTTAAAAAAAAGAAAGAAAAACCCAAGCAACACATGTATCCCTAAAATAAAAATTATAAGATGAAAAAAAAGTTACTAGAAAACAATTTTTTTCCAAAAAAGTAAAAATTTAAAAAAAAGTTTTAGAGAAGAAAAAAAGATTTATAAAACATACCAAAAAAAAAGAAGAAAAAAAAATTCTTTCATTTTTTGGGGAGGGGTGGGCAAAATCCTGTATCTCCCTTTTTTCTGTAACCAGCCTCTTGTTGGAGTCTCTGTTCTGCTTGTGGTCCTGTGGCTTGGTTGATTTCTTAAGTCAGTTTGTTTGAACAGGGAGAAAAATGCTCTGCTTTACCCAGGATTTTGCGATCCTCCTCCCAGGCTAGTTCAATGGGAGTAGGATCTGCTTTGAGTATCACAAAAGAGGGAGATGGCTTTTTCCTCAAATTTGGAGATGCTATGATCAGGCTAGATTCTGGGTAGTGTTGAGGCCTTTCATCAAACATTAGCTTTTACTGGGGGCTAGTTTGTGAGAAACTCACAGAGCACAGCCTGGAGCCATTCTTAGGGTTTCTGTTTACTGAATTTCAATTGATTGTCGAGGCTGCTAAAGGGAAGGGCAGCCTCTGGCTCTGACTACCCGGTGAAGAAAGCCACTCCTGGGGCTGGTGCCCGAGCTGAGTGACTTTTCCCTGGATGTAGCTGAGTATGGCAGGTCGGCTTAGGTTCTTGTTACCTGCTAAATGACTCTAATTTTATTCCAAGGCCTTAGTTGGAGCTCGCAACTCTACCAAGCTTTGTCGGTATGCAAGATGGAGATCTCCAGTACTGGGGGGGTGGAGGGGTGGCCTTCCCTTCTCTGCTCCCTGAGGAGGAGTGAGGACGTCACGCTTCTACTCATGCCAAGTCTTGGTTCCTGGGTCTTCTCTGCTCTGAGAACTGCAGGATGAAGATGTACACTCCTTGTTGGTTCTTGCTGGTGTTGAGTAGAATCCGCTCGCCTGCAGTGTCTGGTTCCTTGGTCTTGGGCTCTCTGTGATTCAAGTATGGTGGGTTTGGCCACCGCTGTCACTGCTGCCTCCGTGGCGATGGCGGCTGCTGGCAAGAGCTCTTATCTCTCTCCTTGCCTGGATTTTCCTTCTCTGGCCTAACTCTCTGTCCTGTGATGGCACACTTTGTGTGATTCTCTGGCTTAGGACTGTTCACTGGAACTCTAAAACTGCTTTCTATGCGACAGCTTGTTTAGCTTCCAGCTTCTCCTCCACCATCTTCTGAGGCTTTCACTTCTAATATCACTGTTTGTCTCAAAATGCTTTAAATTCTACACCCTCTAAGGTGGGCATAGGGTTATACTGTGGAAATTTTCTCCTTAGAGAGTGAGTATTACCCTATTGTTTAACATAGACAAAGTACCTTGATACAGACACTGGGTGTGTGCAAACAAGAAGTGATAGATGAACAATATTATTAGTAGTTTATAAAGATGAAATTGAAATAGAGCAACTATGAACTCAAAAGGAATGTGCAAAAAAGACAAAGGCACAAAGTAGAATGTGTCAAGGAAATGCTGAAGTATAATTTCAAATTACGTACTCAAGTTTGAGGGTGTGTTCAAAGTACAGCTTCAGACAATGCAGTTGGATATCTTGGGCGGAAAACTGCTTTAAACTATTTTGGGATAACTCTCCCAGTAGAAGTCCCTAACTCTGACTCTAATCACATCACAACATCATCAACTTAGGGACTATTTTCCAAGTGCAAAATGTGAAAAAGAGGGCTCATCACAGTTAGTGTTCTGGTTGAAGTAATGGCATCACATAACTTTTCTTATAAGTCTTCATTTATTTTGGAGCTTTAAAGTAGGAAAAAGCTAAGTAAATATTTTGCATGTATCTAAATTAAGTGGGACACATTATATTGGTCTCTTTTCAACTGGGAAGTTATAGATTATGTCTTTTTATACTCTAACTTGAAACAATGGTCTGCTGTCAGTTATTTCTTCTCTTCGTCTTCTTTTGCCCTTCCACTTACATGATTTTTATTTAAAGAGACTTAATTGAGCTTGCATTTCTAAATTCATCAAAATTATCTGAATTTCTTCATATTTCTGGAAGCCTCCAAAAGCTTTCTCATGGTAATATTTTGTCACTACCATTTTTATCCTATATGATGTCTTCCTGCATAACTCAGTGCAAGAAATACATTAGACTTATCCAGGTATCTCAACACTTGTACCACCATAAAAACTATCTTACTTAGAAATCGTGATTTTAGTATATCTGGGGAGGTGGCATCTGTCATTTTTTTTGGGGGGGTCCAGTCGTGGGGCCTGAACCCTGGGCCTGGGCGCTGTCCCTCAGCTCTTCAGCTCAAGGACAGCGCTCTACCACTTGAGCCACAGGGCCACTTCTGGCTTTTTCCTTTTTGCTTATGTGGTGCTGAGGAATCGAACCCAGGGCCTCATGCATGCAAGGCAAGTGCTCTACGACTGAGCCACCTTCCCAGCCCCTTGCATCTGTCATTTTTGAATGACCCTAATGATACTTACATGCAATCATGATTTAAACCAATATGCCACTCAGAAGATGAACGAATCCATTAAACACACACACAGTGGAATTCTAAGCTACCAATTCATAAGCAAATGGAAAGACTTGAAAAAACCTACTAAGAAAAATAAGCAAGACACAAAGAAACAGATCCCATGGTTTTTCTCATGTGTAATAATTAAGTAATGTCTAAGGTAGTCCTAGGGATGAGCAGAATGGCTCAATAGCTATGTATAAATATACATATAAGAGGATGCTGAGCAAAATGAACTCCTAGACATGGAACCAGAGGTGTTTCTTTGTGGTTGTTGTTTTTATTGTACTATGTGATTTCTTTTTTCTTTTGTGTTTTCCCCTATGGTTTATTCCCTGCTGTATTTGATTTCAGTATCCTGTGTATTATATACACATGTATATTAATTTGGCAAGGGAAGAGGAACAACAAAATGGCGAGACAAAGGACAAAGGACAAACCAATGCAACAGCAATACTCACAAGACAACATGTAGGATATTCACATTACAACTTGTGAGGGGTATTGGGGTGAAGGGAAAGTGTGAGAAAAATGAGGGATGGCATAAAAAGTTCGACTTGTTAGATATTCACTACTTTACAATTACTGCAACCCCTTCTATATATCACCTTGACAATAAAATTAAATTTAAAAATAAGCTACATAAAATATAATTTCACTGTATTTCTATAGTAAATGATATTCTATATGTATTACATTTTTAAAAAATGAACAATATTTGGCTTCTAATTTGAATTAATTGCCCCTTTCTTTTTCAGAGGGTCATCAACTTGAATGTAATCAAACTATACAAAATTCTCAGAATATACTTGCAATTACTTAAAAAAAACATTTTAGTATTGTCTCATACTAAATAGAAAATCAATTCTCTGGAAACTCCTAATTTTTAAAACTGAGTATTTATTAAGAGGACAGAATATATCTGTTCTACTAACTACTCATTTTCAAATTCTGAGCATGCCATACCAGAGACATTTAAAACAGTGCCTGTATGCATTTTATTTAATTCTTCAATAGACACAGTTTCCAATGGGGAATTACATATTTACAGGTCAACAGAGAAACTAGCCACATTCTGGTAGAAGATAAAACTATGAAGTACCTATAATAATTAATTTCTCTAGAGTAAACATTTTTTCATCATAGTAAGCTATTATTTCAATGACAATCAATCCCAACATTTTATGCAGTAAAGTCATTCTAACCCAACAGTTTACACTTTGTAAGCTGCACCTTAAAATTCCCTAAATTCACAGCATGACTAGCTTATCTCTATTGTGAAAAAAATTCTACACTTCTGCTAATATTATGCCTTTTCTATTGTGGAAAGAACACTACACTAAACTTTGCTGCATCGTTTTCCCTCAAGTGGTATTCTTCAGATCAGAAAACTTGAAAATATTATTTATACATATCTTTTCATCTACCATAGATATTCAGGAGGCAAAGATCTGTATATTTTGGTTCAAAGCCCACCCAGGCAGGAAGGTTCCTTAGATTCTTATCTCCAATAAACTGCTCAGGAAGAGCCAGACACAAGTAACACTGAGGTTCAACTGGTAGAGCAGTATCCTTGAGCAAAAAACAGGCTCAGGGACAGTGCCCAGGCCCAGACGTCAAGCCCTAGGACAAACAAAACAACAAAAACAGAATGAAAACAAACCACAAACCTAGCATTTTTCTCATTGTATACATAGATATATAAATAAGGAAATTTCTTCCTATGTTATGTACAGGTAGAAGAAAAAAGATTTCAAACAATAACTCTCTTCATACCATGTTACACCAAACTCTCAAAACATTGCTCTTTTTCTAAATTTATAAATTAATAGCTTCCATTTATTCTCAACTCTTTCTAGATTATTCACATTATCATGTTATACATGAACTGTTGGAATTAACTATTAACTAAGTCCTAATTACAACTCTCTTGAAAGAATATTCTAGACAAATAAAACGTCAGAATCATTTGTGAATTTGTAAATTAAAACTTCTACTTAAAAAGTATTTTGTAGTATCCTATAGAATATGAAATTACAAGCAAAAGATATTTATTTCAAATCTAAATTCTAATTTAGTAAGGTCTACAAAGTCCTACACTAGATAACTTTGCTGTTTCTCCAGGCTTAAGCTTTTGTAATCCTTCATTATTTCTTTGGAATCCAACAGAATGATGATAAAGTTTTCAAATTTTTGGTTCGGAATCCTGACGTATTTTGTATCTAGAAGTATTCTGTAATGAAGAGAACATTTAAAACATGACTGAGGATGATATAGGAGTTGCATTTCAATAAGAAACTTGACTTCTCAAAACATAATGACAAAATTAGCCCAAAATTCCAACTGTGAGTTCCTTTCTTGTTCTTTGGTTGGTTTTACGGAGGCAAAATTATACTACCTAGTCCAGGGAAAGTATTACTATTTAATCGACTCTCTAATCTCCTGTATTAGTCTGAGTGCTAGAATTCCAGACTTCTATCACATTGCCCTGCCATATTTTCTTGGCTTATTTAATCGAGAAACTTACTAGTAATTCTGAAATTCTCCGATGATCTTATCCACGACTGACTGCTCAAACTGTTCTAACATTTGACACAGGATATGAACATTTTCAGATGCACCTGCAGGGGTGTCTGATTCATTCTTCCATGGATCCAATCCATTTAATAATTATTACTTGACTCTTTTACTATCTCTGGTCACTACCTATGTAATAGTCTCAATCTTTTGGGGGGAAAGTTCACTTGACGACTTTCTAATATTAAAAATTATCACTTGATTCTAGTCTTACTCAGGACATATTTTCTATTATTTTCTAACTTTTCTACACATTGTGAGAGTTGTTTCATATGTGTGTTTGCACATATAAGTGCTTCTGTGCGTATGTAAATGTTTGTATGTATGTATGCAAAAACCTCAGGCTATTATTCAGCACTATTGCTCATAACTAGTATCCCATCACTTGAGCCATTTGTCCAATGCAGCTTTTGGCTGGTTAATTATAGGTAGTGTTGCAAAGATTGTTCTGCCGAGGCTGGATGCAAACTGAACTTTCCAGACTCTTTTACATTCTTAGTTTTTATTTTTTCCAGGAGTATGGTTTTAAACTACAAACATTTTTGTGAATGTAAAGTCTAACCTGTAGCCTAGATTTTAACTCAAGAATTCATATAAAGATAGATGAACATACACATTACATATCCTGAGTGTACATTGCTAGAAATGTGATCTTAAGCCTGGTACTGGTGGCTCAAACCTATAATCCTAGTTACTCAGGAGGTTGAGATCTGAGGATTGCAGTTCAGATCAAGCACCAGTAAGAAAGTTTTCTGAGGCACTTATCTCCAATTAACCACCAGAAAACTGGAATTGGCACTGTGGCTCAAATGGTAGAGCTCTAGCCTTGAGCTGAAGAGGGGAAGGACATTGCCTAGGCCCAGAGTTCAAAATCCAAAACAATTTAAAAAAACCAAAAAAAGAAAAAGAATTGTGATCTTATCCACCAGTTCATTGCTGCTATATTTCCTGCTCTCTCAACATGGCCTTTTTTTCCAGTTGTCTATGCTCTTATATCTGACTTGTTTTGGAACCAGAATTACTCTTCTCTTCTACTTTTTACAAATTTGCGTGATTAGCTACCATGATTTAGATCTAGTAGAAAAGAAGAGTGGCCTCATCCTTCATGTTTCACTTAGTAGTGGCCTCATCCTTCATGTTTCACTTAGTAGTAAAGCTTTCCCTATATAACTCCCATAGATCTACATACTGGCCTTGGATTTATTGTTTCAAAGTTGTCTTATTTGAAGAGTCTTCTATAGTATATTGAACCATTATACTTAAGCACAAAACTTCTTTTTCTCTAATTATTCGTATTGTTTCTCCTACTTCTAACTTATGTACACTTGGGAAATAATGCACAACACACACACTCACAAAAAATGTTTCTGAGAACATTCTTCCCACATAAAATTGGTCTTAATTACAGAGCACTTAGGAAATTTTGAACTTAAAGTATTCCAGGATTTTTTTCATGTTTTTTTATTGTAAAAATGGTTTAAAGAGGGGTTAGAGTTACATAAGAAAGTTAATGAGTACATTATCTATCAAGCGTTGTTACCTCCTCTTTTGTATTTCTCCTACAATCCTTTTCCTCCCCACCAACCCAACTCCCTTCTCCCCTCCTCAAGTTGTAAAGCGAATTTTCTACATAGTGCCTTGTACAACTCATTGTTACAATAGGTCATACTGTATAATTGTTTAAGCATTTTGTTATTTCCCTTCCCCTCCCCGCATTATAAAAATGTATATGCAAGATGCAGGTCGCTGACAATAAATATAGTGAAAACAGGGGTTATATACCATGGAAGAAGAAAATAGAAGAGAAACAAAAAAATTGCATACTACATGTTAGATACATTAAAAAAATAGCAAGAAAAAGCAAGTTGTGTCCCTGTCTTGGGTTCCATTTCACTTAACATCATCTTATATGGCCATATATACATGAATAAGGTTTTATAAGCCATGCAAATTCCATATTTTCTCGCTATGAAGTTATCTCTGAAACACATGTTACCTCATGTCCAAAGATATACGTGTGCTATTTCAGTGAAGCCAGAAAACATTCATTTTACCTAGAGCAGCACCATGGATTGTTACTGGAAGTAAGTGGAAGGAACTGTTATTGCAAGTGGAAACTGATTCCAAGAGAGGAATTGAACATAGAAAAATGACAAACTTCAAGGTAATTTGTGCTGTCCTTTTTACGGTACAAGAAAAGAATCCAAGGCCTGAAAGAAACTCTGTCCCTGACTTTTTCAAGTTTGTCCTTTACTTATATAAAACTTGTCTGTAAACTTCTAGTTGAGAGTATAACAAAAGTTAACAATATGCCATTTGAAGGCCAGCATAAAATAAAAGGCAATAACTTTGTTTTAAAAGTGTTCTCCTGCAAAGAAACAAAGATATGGGGGTTTTAAAGAGACTTATGCACGGATATTTCACTCCTGAGATGATTCTCCTGTTGCAGGAGTCAGTTACCCAATTCTTTAGTCTCGTCCTGAGTTCTCCATAGCAATAAGGATTCCAAAAAGCAGGATCCAGTGAGTACGATCAGCAAAAGGAGCCTCTTCTCAAACCAATGCTTTAAGTATGGTCACAAAGAAACAGGTGGTTTTTTTCATTTGCTTGTTTGTTTGTTTAGTTTATGCTGGTTTGGGGGCTTGAACCCAGAGGGTGGAACCTGTCCCAGTACAGTTGTCTTTCCTGCCCACCTGCCCCCAAAGCTAGTACTCTATTGCTTGAGCCTAAACTCCACTTCTGGCTTTTTTAGTGTTTAATTACAGATAAGAGTTAGACAGACTCTCCTGCCTGGGTTGGCTTTGAACTGAGATAGTAATAAATCCAAGTGACTTCAACTGTACGGACTTCTCTTTTTTTAATTTTTATTTATTTTTTATTGTGAAAATACTGTACAGAGGGGTTACAATTACATGGGAAAGATAATGAGTACATTTCTTTTCAAGCATTGTAGCCTCCTCCTTTGTTTCGCCTTGGATTTCTCTATTGAACCAAGAAATATTAGATGAAGTTTATTATAAATCTAATATTTGACAATTTTTAAAAGAAGAGAATATGTCCAGCAAAGAAACCATAACTCAACAAAATAACTCAACAAAAGTAGGTGCACTGAATCATTTTGGAATAATTTTTTTCTAATTGGGAAGATTACTATTGACTTTGTCGTTCTTTTGGGGGAAAATTAAAGTCATATTTGCCCTTTTTTGTTGGTCATGGGTCTTTAACTCTGATACTGGACCCTCTCCTTCAATTCTTCAGCTCAAGTTGAGCACTCTGCCACTTTTGGTACAGTACCACTTCTGGGTTTCATGTGGTTAATTAAAGATCATGGACCTTCCTGACCAGGCTGGTTTTGAACCACAATCTTGTGATCTCAATTTTCTGAGTAGCTAGGATAACAGGTGTGAGCCACCAGCATCCGTCTTATATTTGCATTTATGTGCACTTATTGACACTATGTAGACACAGAATGGAAATTTGAATCAAATGATGACATTGCAACTTTTTAGAAAAATCGAGGTAGCAATAAATTTATCCCCCTTTTTCATGTTGTTACATTAATGATTCATGTGTTATGGGACTCTTACATTAGCATCTTCTTCTGTCTGCATTTGTCGACTTAGTATCAGAAATTGTTCATAGAGAAATATAAAAGACTGAGATTTTTAGAAAGCAAAGGAGTTCAGGTATGAAAGTACAGCATAGAAGGATATACAACTTATCACACAGAGATAAAGAATTAGCCTAATTACTAGAATGCTAAAGGCAATGAGGAATAAGCCTAGTTGATGACTAGTTCTTTAATAACCAGAAATGGTTCCCTAGAACATTTTGTGGTATAACTTAGTTATTACCATTTATTCCTTCCATCTGGAGTTATTCCTTCTCTTCTGTAAAAACTATAATTAGCCTCTGCCTTTTTGGTGCCATGACTTATCAAAAAGATTCCCAAATCTCACTTATACTATCCTTCTGATTGTGATTAGCAGTGACCACTCAAAAACCTGGAATCTTTGAATTTCCAGAATTAATCTTCACCTGACATCTAAGCACATTCCTGGCATTAATTGCCGTGACTTAATGAACAAAAGTTTTTGTTTTTTTTTTCAATATTGTATACTAATATAAGTAAAGTACATGAATTAGGGACTATTGTCAGGTATGAGTATGAAGGAGCAATTATATATTCCAAGTATGAGTTGTTTATTTTCCATTTACTAACTAAATATTTGTTGTTGTTGTTGTTGTTGTTTTGCCAGTCCTGGAGCTTCCACTCAGGGATAGGGAATTATTCCTCAGCTATTTTTGTTGTTGTTGTTCATGGCTAACCCTCTACCACTTTGAGACACAGCACTATTTCCATTGATTCTTTTTCTGTTTATGTGGTACTGAAGAATCGAACCGAAGTTTTCATGCATGCTAATCAATCACCGTACTGTGAAACCACATTTCCAGAGCCCTAAATGACTTTCTTAAGATGGCAATACCTTTTCATTCCGTAACTACGTATCATAATTTTAGCCAGAAATTTTTGCTAGAAAAGGACATTGAACACAATACTGAGTCCAATAAGGCTAGATGGACAATGAATAACCGTCACGATCTAGCCAGAGCACAGAGGGGCTTACCTCATGGAGCTGGAACAATAGACTGAGCAAGACAACTCCTGACCCACAGCCCACCTCCACAATGAGAGGGCCACATTGGTTCCAGCCACATGGGGATGCTGGGCCACCTCCTCTAGCACCCATTAAATAAGTTCTTCAGAGAGAGAGAGAGAGTCAGAATTACACTTAAGCCAAGTGCTGGTACCTAAATACACAGGGGGCTGAGATATGAGGACCGTGGTTTATAGGCAGCCTGGGCAGGAAAATCTGTGAGACTCTTATCTCCAAAGAATCACCAGAAAACCAGAAGTGGTGCTGTGACTCAAATGGTAGAGCGCTAGCCTTGAGCTAAGGAGCTTGGGGACAGTGCCCAGGCCCAGAGTTCAAACCCTACGACTGACTTAGCACCACAAGAAGTGGACTGAATAGCACCCATTGTCCTAGGGAGCATGGCAGAAAAGTCAGGCTGAGCTTCCTGTCAGCTCTCTTATTTTATTTTTTGGTTTTTTTTATTATGAAGTTGATATTCCAAGGGGTGGGTTACAGTTACATGAGTAAAAGTACTTTTTTTTACAGTGTTACCACTTCCTCATTTTTTCCTGCTTCCCCAATCCTGATATCCCCTTTCCCCAAAGTTGTAAAGTTCATTTCTAACATAGTGCTTAGTGTATATCACTGTTGCTTTGGTTAATCTTTGTCCTACTATTTCTGTGATTTCCCTTCCCTTCCCCAAATCAGATAAACTTATGTATAAGACAAAAGGTACAGAAATCAAAAACAATGACTACAGGGAATAATCCAAAGAGGAAAAAGTAAATCGAAATAACTAAAAGCAGTTCACTATACAATCATCTTGTATCCATTTCTTGGAGCTCATTTCAATAAGCATCATTTTCTATGGTGACATGCATATAACTATTGAGCTGTTGTGATCTTTTATAGGAATATCCTAAACATATTCTAGTTTTTTTAAATGAGTGAAAACATGTATCCTATAATTCTTTGGATGTGGCTTGTTTGATGTATTATGTTTTCCAAGTCTTTCCATTTCCTTACAAATGGGGCAATGTCATTCTTTCTGATGGAAGCATAGAATTTTGTTGTGAATATCTATGACATTTTCTTGATCGCTTCATCTACTGAGGGGCATCTGTGTTGGTTCCATATCTTAGCTATGGTAAACACTGCTACAATTGACATAGTTGTGATGGTAACTTTAGAATGGCCTTGTCTGTGGTCATTTGGGTAATTGTCCAGGAGTGGGATTGCTGGGCTATAGGGGAGCTCTTCTGAGGAACCTGTATACTTCTTTATGGAGTATTTGAACAAGTTTACTTTTCAACCCATTTTGTAGTAACATTCCTGTTTGGCTATATTCCCACCAGACCAGCCTCTGTTATTGTTAGTTTTCTTCATAATGGTCATCAAACTGGGGGGAGGTGGAATCTCAATGTTGCTTTTATTTGTATTTCTATCGCCAGAAATGTTGCATATTTCTTCATGTTTCAATTGGCCATTCATATTTCTTCTTCAGAGAGGTCTCTCTTTAAAACGTTAGCCCACTTATTAAGAGGGTTGTTTCTTTGAAGATTTGTTTTTGGGGGGAGTTAACTGCTAGGGCTCTAAATATATTTGAGATGTAAGGCCATTGCCTGTTGCAGAGCAAGTAACAAACTTCTCCCAATCTGTGTGCTTTCTATTTATCTTTCTATCTATGTAAGTTCTCTTCTTAGATTTGGTATGGGTCTATCAATTCTGTTAATTTATTGAAACAACCAATTCTGTTTTGTTGATCTTTTTATGTTTTAGTTTGTCTTTAGTTATTTCTGATTTATTTATTTTTATTTGTTTCTGTCTTCTGCTTTGGGTTTGGCCTTGTTCCTGTTTTCAAGAATTTTCAGGTATATAATTAAAATACAGACTTCAGATTTCCCCAATTGTTTGATGTAGGCACTTAGAGCTATAAATTTTCCTCTAAGTACTGCATTTACTGTTTCCCAGAGGAGTTGGTATATTGTGTGTTCAATTTGTTAAATTTCAGAAACTTTCAGATTTTCATTCTAATGTATTCAGTGCCTCACTGGTCATTCAGCAATGTGTTGTTCAGTCTTCATGGGTTTGGGAACTTTTTCTTGCTTTAGCTTTTTTAATTCTAAGTTTATTCTGTTGTGGTCTGACAAGATATGGGAATTCAAATAATTTTTCTTTCAATTTGGATAGAATTTCTATGTGATATAGGATATGTTCTATTTTGGAGACTCTTTCATGAGCTGCTGCGAAGAATGTGTATACTGATGCTGAATGTATATTTTGTAGATGTCTGTTAGGGCTAGGCGTTCAATGTAGTTATTTAGGTCTTCAGTTTCTTGGTTGAATTTTTCCTGGATGACCTATCCATGCATTTCAATGATGTGTTGAGAAATGTTTTTAGGTTAAGTAATATTTGGTTGATGAAGTGGGGTGCTCCAGGCATTGATACTTAGACTTGATATATCCACCTAATGGAGATGTGCCTTTATCAATATATAATTTCTCTTCCTAGTAATTTTATTTTGAATTTTATTTTATGTTAGTAATTCTACTGTGGCCTGTTGATGGTGTTCATTTGCTTGAAGATTTTCCTTCCAGCCTTTCAGTTTGAGTATGTGTTTGTTTTTGTCAATAAAATATGTCTCTTGTAGATATTACATGCATGTGTCTTGTTTTATTATACTACTATTTAGTCTGTTTTCCAATTGGAAAGTTAAGTCTATTGATATTGAGAGTTAAGTCTGTGAAATATCTCATAAGTCCTGCTATGTTATTGACCTGCTATTAGGCTCTGTGTCTCATCTACTCTTAATATATTTACCTTGTTCACTGGTAGGGAGCATTTTATATAACCAGTTCCTGTTCTTCATGATCTTCTCTATGTAGGATATATTTGATTAACTTCTATCCTGCTGATTTGGTGGAGATAAATTGTTTCAAGATTTCTTTGTCATGAAATATTTTTATATATCCTTTTAATGTAAAGGAGAGTTTGGCTTTGGACCATATTCACGGTTGGTAGTTGTTTGCCTTTAATGTTTGTCATATATCATGTGAGGCTCCCCTTTTTACCATATCAGCTAAGAAATTTGTATTTATTCTGACTGTATATCCTTTATATAATCAGTCTTTTCTCCTGACAGATTTAAGAATCCCTTCATTGATGTCTAGTGATCCTCTAATGGATTATGATGTGATGGTGGTTTGTTCTGTTCTGGTATACTCTGTTTGGTGTTCTAAAGGCTTCTCTTATCTGAATGAGCCTCTCTCTTTGATTTCCTGTCTTACAATTGGTTATTGTTTTAGGGCTTCTATCTCTTTATTAAAGCTTCATTTTAGGTCTTGTATGGATTTTCTTTACAACATTTTATTTGGTGGGGGCTGGGGAGGTATGTGTTTTAGCTGTGTCTTCTCTCATATCTTTTAACTAGGCATCCATTTTTCCCTTGGACTCTCTTGCCTTCTCAGAATTTATTTTTCTTTGTGTTTGGGGTCTCCATGAATTATTTTGCTGATCTTTGCTTGGTCTCATCTTGTTCACAAATTTCCTTGTAGAGATTTTGTATCTTTTCATTAATCACATTTTTCAGCAGTATTTGTAATGTATTTTGAAAAACATCTTCTAGATAATTGATTGTTCTAATGCCCGTTCATTTACTGTGTGAATTATATTACCTTGGCATGACTTTTCTCATAGTTTTCTGATTTATTCTGTCCATTTGAACTATTTCTTGGCTTTCATTTGGGGGATCTATGATCTTAATAGGTGACTATCTATGTTCTTGGATGATTTGTCAGGTGTTGCTTTGGTCTTCTGTTGTGATTTGTTTTTCTGGAATTAGGCTTTTGTCTAGACCATTAAGTGTAGGAGAAGAGATCAGTTGTGAGAGATGTTGTCAAATTAATACTTGTGGTTCCAACGACAGTTCCGACTATCCAGTGGTAAGGTGAATTGTCTCTATGTTTATATGTGACTGTCTCTCTGTTCATGATTTTTTCCCAAGTGACCCTTTCATTTCCACACTGCAATTGTGTTTTTGAATATGTTGGCCAACATAGTCACAGCATTCACCTTCCTGGCTGGGTAACTTTTCATAGATTTCTGTTTTCTTGTGAAGACAGTATAAAATATTCTTTTGAATTGTATATCTATATATAATTATACCTAACTTGGTGCGACACTCTAGAAGTGGAGTACCTTCTAGGACTCTAAATCTCTGTTTCATTAGAGAAATCTAGGGTAATTTTCTGTTGTTATTCTCCCACTGTTTTTCCTCTTCCTCTGGTTCATTTATTATATTGTGGATTTTTTTCACATAATTTAGGATTTGTGATGGTTGTATCAAGTTATTTTTGTTTTTCTGTTTGTGTTACCTTTACATAGTGATTTCAGGCTTGTATGAAGAGACAGTAATAATATGAAATGTGAAGAGCTTAAAGCTTAAAGAGGCACAATGAAGGCCTAAGTAACTCCATTATAGGCTAGCAACCATCTTGTGAGGTATGAATTATGAAAATAACCATGGGTTGGACCCAGAAATGTCACAAAAAGAAAAACAATTCCTGGACAACTGAGACATAAATAATCCTTTGAAAAGCCACAAGAATTTTCTCCAAATGCATTCACCAAACATTGGGTGGCTATGCAGGACACGGTGACCCAGTGGCCAGACACTTCTTGTCAATAACACCTCAATAATATTAGCCAATCACATATGTATAGCTTAGTTTATTAAAATGTTAATCAATCATGTAATTTCTCATGTAAAACTTCCATAAAGTTGTTTGTTTAATACTATAAAAACTGTGCTGATTCTATGCTTGGGGTCTCTTTGTGTCATGGGTTACTGATTGCACAGAGCACCAGCCTGGAGATTGCAAATAAAAGACGCCTTTGTTATTTGCATTGGTCGAGGTCTCTGGTGGTCTTTGGGGGGTCTTGAGTCTAGGTAAAACAAATGTAAGTTATTACATTGAAAGAAAGAGTGCAGACATTTTAACCCATTTGGTACAATTAAATTAATATAAAGCAAAGCTAATTAACTCTTATTTACTCTTCAGAGGATGAGTATCATACTCTTGGATATCTTGGAGGAAAAGACTTTAGACTGATTACAACTGATACCTTTCACTGAAATTACTGGCTAAACATTCTCCTTCAGAAAGGCAAATGCTCCATTTTTTTCATATTAGTATTATAAAATCATAACATCTGCATGTTGAATTGTTTTCCTCTGCTATTTTCAATACCATTCTTCATCTATTAGATATCTAGGGCTTGGAATGACCCGTTCCTTAAAATACCTATATTGCTTATATTGTGATATATATCTCAGTAATATTAATATGAATTTCTCTCTGAGTCTCATCTTGAGCTACAATCATATGTAATTTATTCAGTCCCAAGCAAGAAACCTATTTTATTCTTTTCTATTCTTTAAACAATAAATCTATTATCTTTAGAAATACGTTCTAAAGAAAATATGTTCTTTTATATTGTTCCAGTAAACATCATTTATTTCTAGTACTTTTACTGAAATAAATATAAAGTATGGAACATGGAGACAATCCCTCCCTTATCACTTTAAAGTATATCTTTGGGGACTATTTTATATATATAAATAAAAAAGTGCAATGCACATGTTTATACATGAATCATCTAATGGTTATGTCAATTAGACACAAGAACTATCATACCACATCTAGTCTCAATTTACTTAAAGGCACCAACATATTAGTGTTCATGAATATCACTCATCTTTAGAAAATCACAAGTCACAACAAAGTTTATATTTCAAATTTAAAAAATAAAAATTACACCCAGATTTGATGTGAATATCCTGTTTCCAGGAAAACAGTTAATCAGCAAACAGGGAAACAAAAAATAAGGGCTTGTCATATAGAAAGAAAGATGTAAAAGCATACTGTCTTATTTTAAGATGTTACATACATGCAAATGGTGTCATTTATTCAAAGATACTATAAAAATTCATGAGCGGATTTGTGATCAGAAGTGAGAGGTAAGCAAAGTAACTGAAAAACTATATTTGTAAATAGTGCTTTCAATATATGATTACGTTATCAATAAATACGCCTATAGATGATGATTTTGTATCTGTAACACATATCCAGTATTCTACATTTTAGACATACCCCCATTCTCGTACCTCAGTTCTTGATCAATATTCTTCTACTTTCATGATGTCAATTGCTACTATAGTAACAAGGTGGGTGTTCTCTGGGTTTCTACATCCAATAAATTTTAGTATTTTGCAACGGTGTATAAACTCATGGAGTTAGCTGGGATGTGAAGTTTCAGGATACTCTATTCAGGGTATTAATTGGCCTGAAGCAGGCAGGAACCTATTGTGAATACACAGACACTCAGTATACTAAGAATTAGGGACTTGATCTCGGGGAAAGATAAAGGTCTAGGAAAGATCTTGAAGCTGAGATAAAGCAATGCAGCAAACATCAATCAACTATCATTACAAGGGAATGGAACATATCTTTGATGTGTCTGGGTGGCAGTGGTGTGTGTGTATGTGTGCTTGTTTGTGTGTGTGTGTGTGTTTGTGTGTGTGTGTGTGTGTGTGTGTAGAGAATTTTAGTGTGGCTTCTATATTTACAGTCCGTAGAGCATTAATTGTTAAGGAGAAGGTGCAATTACCAGAGCTCAGATACCATTGTCATCACTTTTTACTGCAAAAAAAAAAAAAAACACTTGCTTAATCTCTAATTAAAAAGGGAAAAATAAACTAACATCTTACATGATAGTTTTGAAAATTAATTGACAAATTGAAGGCCAAAGGGAGAAATTGGAGATTAGTATAATCTTTTTCCTCACTTCTGATTATTAAACTGTAATAGCTGTGATTTTCAGGAATCTCTTGTAATGTACTTACTGCTTAATTACTAATATTTTTAATAATATGAAACATATGATAGAGAAATAGATCAGCCAGCAAGCACAAAGACCTAGTGATAAGATCGAGCTTTTGAGCAGGGTTGCCACAACTTTTACTAAAACAATTCCTTCATATGAATTTCAAAGTTTATGGCTTTTCTTGTGTGATTAAAAGTAAGAAAATACTGTAGAAACAAAAATTCCTGTTCAGCCAAGTAGAAAGTGCTCATGCTCTCATCCTCATGGTGCAAATTTCCATTCCATAAAGACATTTTGTTAGAGTGCTTTCATTTAATATACTTCAGCACATCATATTTCCCTGTTGGAGACAGGAAAAGATTTGTATAATTACAGAAGTTTGTAATAAATATAAGTAGGGATCATGTCACAACTATAAAATATAATTAAAATCACATAAGACTAGAAGTTACAGAATTTTGTGCATGAAAACACACATTAGATTAGTTGCAGAATTTCTATTTTGAGACAGACTTTATATTAAAGTATAAAGCACTTTACTAAGGGTTGAAACATTTTATTGAAAAAAATATATTTCTTAGAGATATTTTTGCTTCATATTTTAAGAAGAAAAATGGTCCCAAAGTAATTATTTTCAAAAAATTATTTTCCTGTTTCCATGTGATTAACCTCCAAATTAGAAATCCAGATATTTAATTTAATTTAAATTAACCAAAAATATTTATTGAGTATATGAACCTTCTGCTCTCTACATTCTTCACACTAACTTTACCAAATATGATGAGTTTGAAATAATCATTCTCTTTGTGACCTGTGTTGATTTTATTTACAATGTGAGCAAAATCTTTAAAAAGTGGTATTTAGTTTAGCTTAATTGCTCTGAAGAGACAATAAATGATATAATCAAAGGCTAAGAATGATAAGATTTAATTTTTAGAATTCAGGAAATGTTTTTTGACCACACTGGCTACTGGAACCTTTGCAACAACCTCATGAGATAATTTATATTGATGAAGCAAAAATCCCAGTGGTTAGACATTTACGAATACAAAAATTGTGTCATTCTGAATATGTAGAGCTACGTATCAAACATAGAAATTTTAGCTTTTAAATACTTGAATATGCTAATACATTTAATTCCAGGTTAAATACTTGTTCTGAAAGGAGATTAAAATTGCATTTATTTTGAAAAGTAAACCTAAGTATTCATTTGAATGAAAGACAATGTTTAAACATCACTCCTTAAAGAAACAAAATGTACAGTTAGTTGTTTTTCATGCCAATTATGTTCTCTAAAATAACTAGATTAGTAAACCTAAATCATTGCTTCATAGAGAAATAGAAATTTAGTTTCCTAAAATTCATGACTATAACTTTTTCTCAATTACTAAAAAACTATTTTATGATTTTTTCATGGAATCTTATTTGATATATTATTATTCATTAACTTAATAATTGACCAATAACAATATAAAATATGCATGAACAAAGTTTATCTAACACAAGTATTTTATTCACAAGACATATCATGGCTCTCTTAAAAAATACTAGACGGCAGTGTGTTCTTTATTAATTTTTAGTTATTTTGTTAATGGTTTTTAATTGTCAGAAGTGGCAATTCCATAATATGTTTAAAGCATTTGATTATACTCCCTCCTTCTATTTTCTTTTCATTACTTCTTCTTCCAAATATATTCTGCATTTCACATAAAATTACATCTTTATATATGCACATATAATCTAATTTGGAAACATAATTAAGCTAAACTGCAATTTAATTCAAGTTGGATAGTAAATTAACAGGATGAATAAAAACTTGAATATTTTTATTAACTTCTGAATTTAGCTATCATTATTATTATGGTTATGTTTAGGATCCCAGACAAAATTAGAATTAAGGTTAGTGAAATAGATTCAATACAGGATGACTCATTGCAACATGATACTCAGAAGACCCTTTGTTGAAAATGGACTTTACACCAAGGGGAGGGAGTAGTAAGGGAGGGGGGTAGTAGGAGAACAACAAAAGAAGGGTGTAACAGTCCTCAACAAGAAATATACCCATTACCTTACTCGTATAACTAATCTGTCTTTAAAGCATCTTTACAATAAAATAAAATTTAAAAAAATAATAAAGATGGGCGTCAGTGGCTCATGCTTTTAATCCTAGCTACTTGATGCTGATGTCTGAGGATCGGAGTTCCAAGCAGCCCAGGCAGGAAAGTCTGTGAGTCTCATATCTCCAATAAACCACTAGAAAACCATAAGTGGCGCTTTGGCTTAAGTGGTAGAGCACTCGACTTGATCTGAAGAGTGGAGGGACAGCGCCCAATGCCAGAATTTAGGCCCCATGACCGACCAAAAAAAAAAAAAAAAGAAAAAGAAAACTTGACAGGAAATAGAAAAACACTTAAAAAATGTAGGCTCAAAATGCAAGTAAAATTTAGACCTACACGCTGAGCAAGAGAATACAAGTGCAATAGAGGCTTGCTATTAACATTATGATTCGGTTATATGTAGATTTAGGATTAGGCAAGGTGTTCCAGTTAGAGCTGCGGTTAACATGAGAAAAAGATGTAAGATATAAAAGGGTGCAAAACTGCACCATATTTTAAGAGGAATGAATGACATCAAGTTTAGAATGAATAAAAACCAGTGTCTGTGTTATTTTAAACATTCAGACATAATTTGGCTTAAAGGGTGAATTAGATTTTGTTCTCATTAGGTTTAGGCAAGGATAAGCTTTAGTCTAAAATTTAGTTTTCCAATAAGAAGTAGAAACAATAAAAATGTGTGATTGAATAGAATCTAGACAATTTACCTTACAGTAACTATTTGGTGTTAAATCAGATTAGGATTAGGATTAGGTTTCTGGTTAAAGGGGGTTGAGAATAGTATAAATAAATTGGTTAAACTAGTTTCTCGTGCCTACTATCCTAGCTAGTCAGGAAGCTGATTTCTGAGGATCACAGTTCAAAGCCTGCCATGGCAGAAAGTCCATGAGACATTTATCTCCAATTAACCACCAGAAAACCCAAAAGTGGTGCTGTGGCTCAAGTGGTAAAGTGCACACCTAGAGCTAAAGAACTGAGGGATCATGACCTAGAATTCAGGGATCATGCCCAGGCCCAGAGTTCAAGCCCCACGTTGGATAAAAAGAAAAAGAAAATAAATGTGTTAAATGTTAAGTAAATCTGAACTTATTTTAGGTTCTAGGATTTCAGGAAAAGCTTGGATATTGGAAGTCTAATGTATTTCATAATATCAGGATTTGAGATCAATGGATATAATGATTCCTGTTAAGGAACAAGATAGATTCAGAGTTAAGAGTGAGAAAATCTATAGGGTTTAGGAAAATCTGCAATTTATTTCAAGAATTACAGGTGGAATTTCAGTAATGATGACACAAAACAAGCATTTTTCATAAATTTTAGAAGTGAGATACCGTTAGTGTCAAGGATATGGTTACGATTCTAGCCATGATTGGGTTTAGAGTGAAGGAGGAAAAAAATCAGAGTCAAATTGAAGGTAAATTTTAGAATAAGCCTGGCAGGAATTAGAATGAATGTGAACTAGAGTATTGCTATTAATATTAGAATCTACTTGCAATTAGGGTTATGGTTATTCTCAATGTTCCAGTTAAGATTAAGTTTAGGGTTAGAAAATGACTAAGATATTGGAAAAAAATGGAAACCTATTTTTGGAAGGCTTATTTGAATCAAGTTAGGATGAGTGAAAACTAGTGTACTTGTGTTAGTGTTAGTGTTGACATATAATTTGGATTAACATTAGGGTCAGTATGAACAGTGTTATGAATAGGAAAGTTTTAGTATAATATTCAGTTTTCACTAACAAATGGAAGCAAAAATATGAGATTGAACAGTAACTAGACCATTATCATTATATTTATTTCTCAGTGATCATTCTTATAATGATTAATGAGAGTTTTCCAGCCAGGATTAGGTTGAGAGTTAGAGTTAATTAATGGACTAGATGGTAAGTAAATCTGATATTGTTTTAGGGCACAGGGGTTCAGGAAAAGGTGGGATCATTGGAAACTGCAGTATTTTTCCTGATAAGAGAATGTGAGGACAAATAATATAATGGTTCATATTAGAGAACAAGATAACTTCAGAGGAAGAGTCAGAAAATTTATGGGAATTAGGGCAAACTGAAACTCATTTCCAGAGTGCAAACTGGAGTATTCATTAGAATGAATAAAAACAGAGTATTTTTCTTAAACATTAGAATTGGACTATCATTAGGGTGAAAGTTAGGTTTCAGTTCCAGCTGGAGTTAGTGTTAGCATTAGGGAAATGGAAAGTTTAGGGTCAAACTGAAAGTAAATCTTCGAATAACAAGTCTAATTAGAATTAGGATGAATGTGAAAATAAGAAACTGCTAATAATATTAAGATTAGGGTATGGTTAGTGTGAGGGTTAGCCTCAATATTCCAGTTAGGTTAGGGTTACAAAAATGGCAAGATAATGAATAAAACTACAAATTATTTTTAGAGAGATGAGTTAAATCAAATTTAGGATGAATAAAAACTAATGTATTTTTATGACCTTTAGAATCCAAAGGCTATTAGTTCTAGGGCTAGGGTTGCTTTTCTAGTTCAGGTTAGACTTAGGCTTAGGGAAGGGTAAGCTTTAAGGTAAAACTGAGTTTTCTGCTAACACTTTCAAGTAAAATAAGTGTGAAATTTAACAAAAACTACAGAGTTTTCTTAAGTTTCCTATCCAGGGTTCAATAGGATTAAATTTAGAGTTAGGTTTCTAGTAAGGTTTAGATATATAGTTAGGGTTAAGAACTAGAGTAGATTTTAAGTAAACCTGCAACTTCTTTTTGGAGATAGAGGAGTTCAGTAAAAGTTAAGATCAGTGGAAACTACGGAAGTTTTCATGACATGAAGATTTGAGGTTAATGATTCATAATAGGGAACGATTTCAGAGTCCAAGTCAGGGAATCTGTAGTATTTGGAGCAAAGTGCAAATCATTTCAAAGACAATGAGTATCTGTTAGGATATATTTTCCATTAATTTTAAGATTGGGTTACTATTATCATCAAGGTTACTCTAAGGGTTCTGTCCAAGATTTGAGTTAGGATTAGGGAAATGGAAGATTGAGAACTTGAGTGACTTACTTCCCCTGTGTATGTAAATGCACTATTCTAAGGCTTGAACTTTAGGATTGGGTTCTGCCCCTGAGCTTTTTGCTGTAGGCTAGCATTCTACCACTTGAAACATGAGTCCACTTCCAGCTTTCTTTGGCAGTGAATTGGAGATGAGAGAATCACAAACGTTCCTATCTAAGCTGACATTGAACTGACATCTCCAGATCTCTGCCTTCTAATTAAAGGTAGGATTAAAGGCATGAGCTACCAGTGCCCAGGAAAGTGCCTGAATTTTACTGATTGTTTGCACTTTTGTTCGAGATTAAGACTTGAATTCATTATCTGAGAGCTTTGCTCACTAAGTAGCACTCTGCCACTTGAGCCATATCTCCAAAATGATTATTTTAAATACCTGAAAATCATTCAATTTTCTTCAGGTGATATGTATCATTAGTGTTGTTCTAAAACTTATCCTAACAAAAAAGACTTATAGACCCTGGAGTTGATCTGAGCAAATTCTCATTCTTTGCTTCTAATTGCATAACAGTTTAGGGACATGATTTTTTTAATTATTATTTTAAGTAGGATAGAAATTATCATTAAACAAAGCATTTTATGCATACAATATACCTTGATCAATGCCAACCCTTTCAATATTGTCATCCATCCCTTTTCTTCCTTCAATCTTCTTAATATTGTAGGATGTTTATTGGATTCCTCTCTGCATTTTCCCCCTTTTCTCCTGTTCAATATTCTACCTTTTAACCCTTCACCCCTCATTTGACTACCCACTTCCATATGATCCAGCAACTCTACTCCAGGCATTTACTTGAAAGATCACAAACTAGGCTATAGTAAAGGTTTCAGCCAGACCATTCTTATTGAATCTGCCCAGATAACCTTCAAGAGAAAAAATAATCAAGAAAATGTAATACACACACACACACACAGGAAATTCTACTTATCCATCAGAAAGAATATTTTAACATTTGTATCTGTCATTTCTCATTTCATCTGCCTAGTATCCCACTGTTGTCGTACTGTCCCTGTACTGCAGTAACTGAAACATGCAAACTGATGTAAAAGATTTTCAGAGTTATGGGCTAGCCATAACTTCCTGAATATGAGTTCTCTGCTCATTCTCTTTGTCTATTCATGCATTTGAGTAGTGATTATACAGATTCATTTTTACCATTTGCTACACAGAAAAGAGATGAACCACTTGTATGTATGTATGTATATATATATAGATACATATATATACATATACATATGTATATATACATCTATATATATACATACATACATGGATATACATATATACATGGACATATGCACACATATGGATATATATTAAATACTTGAGTACATTTCATGTTTTCAAGAATTACAGAGCTAACAAAAATCACATGCATTTTCCTTTTCAATTCTTTCAAAACCTAAATAACTTTGTCTCTTTTGAATACCTAATTTTAAAGAGAATGTCATCATCTCTGATCTGTCAGGCTCCTTGAAATTAGATGTTCTAATAGGCTAAAATTATTTAGGCTTTTTGGTGGAAGGGTTCTATTCAGGGGTTCCCTGCTTGCTAGACACACTCTGGTTGTATAGCATCAAGAAGCTCAACTACTTTTACCATACTTCTTGTCCATTTAATTACTTGAGTTCTTGAACTTTTTGCCCAGGTATGATCTTAGATTGACTGAGGCTTTGCTACCTATGCCTCCCACATAATTACCTAGGATTACAGATGTGAAGCACTATGGAAAGCTCATTCGTTGAGATGGCTGTCTTGGCAGTTTTTTCTCTGGCCTGGCCTCAGACCATGATCCTTGTCAGCTCTGCTTCCCAATCAGCTGGAATTACATATGTGAGCTGCTATACTTGCTGCTATACATGACACCTTCTGTTTTGTAAAAGAGGTTTTTACTGAAAAAATATGTTATAGAGGGGTTATAGTTACATGAGCAAGGTAATGAGTACATTTTCTATGAGACATTGTTACCTCCTCCTTTGTTTTTCCCCTACCTCCCACCTCCCACAACTACACTCCCCCTCTCCTCCCTTCCCTGCTTCCCTGACCATATTGTTAAGATTCTTTTTCAACATAGTGTCTTGTGCATCTCATTGTTACAACGGGTCAGCCTGCCTTATTTAAACATTTTGTTTTCTCCCTTGCCCTCCCCAAGCTAGAGAAACGGTGTATACAAGATGCTGGGCACCAACATTAAAAACAGTGAATAGAGGAGTTATACCTTGGTGGAGGAAAATACAAAAACAAAAACAAAAAAAAAGTCACATGGTAAATTATAAACCCTATCTTGGGATTCACTTCGCTTAACATCATCTTATCTGGTGGTATGTACATAGCTTTTGAACTCTTATGCTTGTCGCAGATATACACCAGTTATTCCAAATAAGGTAAACCATAGGACCTATGCTTCTTTTGTCTGACTTACTTTACTTAATATAATTTTTTCCAAGACTCCACTTAGAGCTCCCCTATAACCCAGCAATCCCACTTTTGGGCATTTACCAAATGATAACACACAAGACCATACTAAGCTACCGGCACAAGTATGTTTATTGCAGCATTTTTTACCATAGCTAAGATATGGAACCAACCCAGATGCTTCTCAGTAGATGAATGGATCAAGAAAATGTTATACACACATACACACACACACAAACATACAAACACACACACACACACACACACACACACACACACACACACACTGGAATTCTATGTCTCCATCTGAGAGAATGAAATCGCCACATTTGCTAGGAAATAGAAAGAAGGGGAAACAATTTTATTAAGTGAAATAACCATAGGTCCCATGGTTAACCTCACTTTCAGTAAGTAGCACATGGTACCATATAACCTTATAAGAGAATGTTATGTGAAATGAACCCCAAGATAGGGACACAAATGATTTTTTTATTCCATGAGATTCTTATTTCTATATTATCCCCCAAATAAAATTTGAAGGGGAGCTGTGGTTGAAATACAGAGCACCACCCTTGAGGGAAAAAGCTTAAGTGAGAAGGTAAGGTCCTGAGTTTAAACCATAATATCAGCACTAAAAAAAGTGATTTCTTTTCCTTGAGGTTTTTATTAAATTGCTCAGAATATAATCAACGTTGTATTTATGTTTAGCATTACTATTAAAATCATGTTATAATTATTGATGTTATTTTCTTAAATTTTACTTACACATTAATATCCAATAATGATAAGAGATGATTACTGTTTCACAAGTTTTTATGTCATTTGAATATATGGATGAGAGGTGTATACAAGGAATTTGGGCTGAAAATATATGTTTGAAAGCTCTTCACATAAGTAAATGATGGCTGAAGAAGCTGTGGACAATTATGAAATAAACCAAAGAAACCAGCAAGGAAAGATAAGGTATGATTCTGGAAAGCACACAATTTTGGAAGAAAAAAAAAAAAACAAGGAAAATATGTAACTTTTGGTAAGAACGATTTAACCTAACTACTCATTTGATTCCTTATTTCTAGTGGAAGGCATGTCAGTTAACTTCAGTTTACAAAGATAAACATGATTGACATTTAATATTAACTGGCCTCTGTCTCTGGTAAGCAAAAAGCCAGGTGCCAGGGGCTCATGGCTATAATCCTAGCTACTCAGAGGGCTGAGATCTCTAGATACAAGTTCAAAGCCAGGTTGGAGAGGAAAGTTGGTGAGACTTTTCTGTTCAACTAACCACGAGAAAACTGGAAGTGGCACTGTGGATCAAAGTGGTAACCCAATTTTGAGTAGTAAATTTCAGAGCAAGAACCCAGGCCCTGAGTTCAAGCTCTCTGAAATTATTCTTTTTTTTTTTTTTTTTTTGGGTCCAGTCATGGGGCCTGAACTCTGGGCCTGGGCGCAGTCCCTCAGCTCTTCAGCTCAAGGCTAGCGCTCTACCACTTGAGCCACAGCGCCACTTCTGGCTCTTTTCTTTTTGCTATATGTGGTGCTGAGGAATCGAACCCAGGGCCTCAGGCATGCAAGGCAAGCGCTCTACCACTGAACCATCTTCCCAATCCCTCTGAAATTATTCAAAATACTTGTTGTCAGGATTTCTTTAACTTTTTTAGAAGAATGTTTTAAACTTAGGGATTTTTTTTATTTCATGTTGTCAGCATTGATTTTTAAGATGTGCAGAGAAAAATTATTTACAGTCAGAAATGGTTTGCATTGCTGTGTATTACATATTGACTCTACACCCAGAGATCAGCTGGAAAGCAGATGGCCAAATCCTGGTTGTTGGCAATGAAGATGGATATGTACTTCTTTTAGGAAAGGAAAAACTTATGAATTGGTAGCCTTTATATATAACAACTTAATAGTAACAATAAAATTAATATTATTACTATTACTATTTTTTGTCACTTGTGGAACTTGAACTCTAGGTCTGGGCATTGTACCTCAACTCTTCAGCTCAAGACTAGCAATCTACCACTTAAGCAACAGTGCCAGTTCACATTTTCTGAACCTTTAGTTGGATATAAAGGTCTCACAGACTTTCCTGCTCCGGCTGGATTTGAATAATTCTCAGTCTCCTTAGTAGCTACGCCTGGCAGTGAAATTATTTTGAAAAAGAAAAAACCCACGATTATATACTTTAAAAAATCACAATCTGGCAAGTGTATCTATAACATTGTTGTATCAATTAACCATAGGCATCAATTATTTTTACATCTCACTATGACCTTTCCAATGCTAGATAATATTTCATTAACTTATTTTAATGTTTCCTAACAAAGTTCATTATGAATTCCCAACAGCACAATTTTCTAGTGAGTATAAAAATTCTTCAACATATTTATTTCAACAAACAGCATTTTGCACTTTTTTTTTTTAATTTTGCCAGAGATGGGGCTTGAAATCAGGGCCTGTGCACTCTCCCTGAATTTCTTTTGCTCAAGGCTAGCACACTACCAATTGAGCCACAGCACCACTTCCAGTTTTTCTGCTTAAGTCATACTGAGGAATCAAATCAAGTGCTTCTTGCATGTAAGGCCAGCACTCTACCACTAAACATATTCCCAGTCACTGGGTCTTTTGTTGTTGTTGTTGTTTTAAGATAGCATTTTACTATATGTCCGTCTGATTGCCTAAAACTTAGGTTGGCCTCAAGCTAACTTCTAAATCAGCCTCCCAATTTCAGAAATTACAAACATTGACCACCATATTCAGCTCATGACTCTTTGTGAGAGAATACTCTTTTCAGATATAGAAAGAGTTATTCTGTCTTCCTTTGACTGGATGGTTTTTGCATTCAGCAATTTTCATCACATTTCTTGTCCTGGTATTTTTCCCCTTCTAGATCAATAGAAATATTTCAGGTTCTTAACTTGAAGCTGATCCCTACCATCCAACAACATCACATTCTTGTGAATAGCACCAGCTGGCCTCATGAGCATAGCAGCCAGCTGGAGCTCAGCTATCTGATGGCCTTGGGCTCCCAACAATGTAATTATTTCTGTGCACAGCCTGAAAAGTGTCATAGGTAATTTTGATTTATTCCATTCTGTTCTCAGCTACTTGCAATTCTCAGCTTTGTATGTTTTAAATTCTGTTAAATGTTAATTACTATTTCCAGTCACTCTCAAAAGTAACATATATGTCTTACTTTAAAATTCATTCAAACATGCAAAAATGTTAACGTAGTTGCTTTCCACCAGTGGCTCATATTTTAAAACCTAGCTACTTTAGAGGTCAAAAACTGAGGATTCAAGTTTAAAGCAGCCCATATTAGAAAATCTGAGATATTTCTCCAATTAAGAAACCAAAATCCAGAAGTGGACATGTGGCTCAAGTGGTAGAGTGTCAGCTTTGAGCAAAAAGAACAAGCAAGAATAATAGGATAAATTCTAACTCCAATATTACTCATGAAAAACACACGGACACAGACAGACAGACAGACACACACACACACACACACACACACACACACACACACACACATATAATCTACATTTTCCTCGACTCCCCGTCCTGAGCAGTATACAATGCCATTAACTTAATGTATGTTTTCTCCAAATTATTATGGTAGGGATTAAACTACATTTGTATTTATGATAATGTTTGTTTTGTACTTTTTGTTTTACAATTTTGTGTACTTATGTGAAAGAACAGTGTTTTGTGAAGACTAAACAGAAATCAATGTGTCAGTAAATAAGTAGGTGACAGGTAGTCTGAAAGATGCAGATAAAAGCACTTGAAATTTTATTTCTACAAGTTTAAATATATATGCATATGTATGTATTTAAAATTTCTGCCAAAATTTTATTTCTATTAACAATAATCTATTTGTTACATTATATAAATTTCACATATGGTATGTTTCATAGTAGATTAATATTTATAGATTTTCTTTCCTTTGGAGACCAGGTTTTGCAGCGTAGACCAGGCTTTCCTCACCTGCTTATTCTCCTGTGTCAGGTTCCTGAGTATTGCCTGGTATTACCATGTGGTAGGATAGTACCAAATCCAGTTATATTATTTACATTTTGTACAGTAGAATATTACTGTGAACAGCTTTAAGCCAAATATCTTCATGAGTATGAATGAATTTCTTGCTAATATGTTACAAATAGAATTACTGAGTGAAGCCAATTATAGTAGGCATGCCTGTACTACCAGTACCCAGGAGGATTGTAAGTTTAGGAGCAGCCTGTGCTACACAGGAAGTCCCTTTTAAAACAAAAATATCAGGTGAGCTTGGAAGAGGGAATATATTGTTAAGCAGGTTGATAGAAACACAAAAAATTTAGTGTGTGTGTGTGCTTGTGCTGGTCCTAGGGCTTGAACTCAGTGCCTGGGCACTGTTCCTGAGGCTTATGCTCCAGTCTAGCATTCTACCACTTGAACCAAACTCCACCTCAAGCTTTTTTAGAGATCATTGGAGATGAATCTGATCCAGTTTCCTGTCCAGACTTAAAACCTTGATCCTCTTTTCTCATCCTCTTTTGTAAGTAGGATTACAGGCATGTTGTATTACTGTTAAGTAATATAGTCAACATCGTGCCAGTTTATCCTCTTTCCAGCAGTGTTTGAGTGTTGCACACACACCTAAGATAAAACCGCTCCATGTTTGATGACAACCAGATCTCATAATGCTGTGCGATACGTATTGTTATGCTCATTTTAACTGTAAAGAATTTGAGATCCAGAGAGTTTCATTAATTTTGAGTCCCCATCTAGTATACAGTGGAGCATGTATTCAAGTCCAACTAGTTCTGTTTATTTCAGAAAACATGGAGTCATCATGTGGTCTAGTAAACCTGTGTTCTAGTGAATACTGCTCTTTGCAAGTACAGTTCTGTGCCTGACAGATTACCTTTCTCTTTCTTTAACTGCACCCCCTTTCATAAGCTAGGGAAAGCACAAGTGATGAGAAGAGCCATTTTTGAAGGAGAAATTGATAAGTGGGTTGACCTTGGTATCACATACATATTAGTCTGACCTCCCATTTGAGTTATGGCTCCAGCACTCCATTTCTGTTTTTTCTTTTGTATTGTTATTATAAATGTGAATTACACAGAGGTTACAGTTATATAAGTCAGGTATGGATATATTTCTTTTTGAAAGGTCAGTACTTCCCTTGCTCTCTCAATTTTTCTCACTGGTTTGGTTTCTTTTTAACTTCCCTCTTGTTCTTCTTCATCATCATCTTCTATTATCATTATTATCATTGTTATTATTATTATTATTGTGCTGTAGAGGTTTTAGTTACAATCGTGTGGTAATGATTACATTTCTTTTTTCTTGTTTTTGTTTTAGTCAGTAATGAGGTTTGAATCCAGGGCCTGAACACTCTCTCTAAGATCTTTTGCTGAATAATGGCATTCATATTGAGCCACAGCTCTAATTCCCTGAGTGCATTTTTTTTGGACAATGTTACTCTTTCACTTTATCTCTTTTTCTGTTTTCCCGTTCTTCCCCCAAAACAAATTGCATAGGTCATTTTCAACATAGTACCAATTGAATACCAGTGTTGCACGTGTTCATTCTTTGTCCCTCCTTTTCTATGACCCCTTTAACTTCTGAAAGAGAGATAAATGAAAAAAAATGACAAAAATGAAAGAAAATATGTATCATCTTGTTTCTGTTTCCTGGTCACTGGTTATTTTTGAGATTGTGTGTGTGTGTGTGTGTGTGTGTGTGTGTGTGTGTGTGTGTGTGTGTGTGTGTGTGTGAATACTGGGACTTGAATTCAGGGAGCTGACCTTTAGCTTTTTTAATCAAGGGTGACAGTCTACGACTTGAACCAAACTTCCATGTCTTGATTTTGAATGGTTAATTAGAGATCAAAGTTTCACTGGTCTTTCCTAACTAGTCTAACTTCAATTCACTTTCCTCAGATCTCAGGTTTCTAAATAGCTAGAATTACAGGTGTGAGCCACCGGTGGTACTTGGCCTACCTTCTTTTTGTTAAGTAGTTGAAATGTGAAAGATAGTTGCAACCATAGTAAAAAAAGAAATCAATTTAACTTTCCCAGCTTCATTAACTTTTAATATTTTGTCACATTTGATACATACAGAAAAACATTTTTTTGTAATTGCTCCTGCAATTTGGTTTTCATATCAGATTTTTCCTCATGATGAACTTGATTTTATACCTTTTATTTACTAAATATTGATGAGAATATGTTCAGAGGGCATTGATGACCTTTTGTTGGCTTTCATGCAGAAATGTTGCAAGCTAACACTTGATAAATTTGTGTGCAAGACCCCGATGATATATCCACATTCTTAGCCAGAATACAGTAGTGCCTGTTACAAATCATCTAGATCTGACAAAACCCTGACTCAGGCCTTGTTACCACCTTCATGAATGTCCTCTTAGTGTGCAATCCTGACTCTCCAATGACCATGACAGAGCCCTGCTGCACGTTCTCATGACACAGCCAAGGTCACCAGTCAGGCATGGCACCTACAGTGTGATGGGAGACTGGTGACTGTTCCTATGGTGGAACGACACAGGAAATGTTAGGTCCTTAAGCTGTCATCACTCCCCAGGGCTCCTCATGAGTACGATCCTAAGATTTAAGGAGACATCAAACTCTCTCTTTCTTGTGCAAGTTGTGGATATGTTTTCCTTCTGGGGCTATCATCTTCTGTGGAAAGATATGATCTGAGCACTATAAGCCATTTTGCTTATTGTAGGCCTTAGGATAAGTCTGGCATTTATACTTAGACAAAAAGAAATGTAGTGATAAAAAATAGGAGACAACATTTTTCCTAGTCTATTTATTAATCAAATAGGTTTTCAGATTCTACCAGTAATTCTTATTAGTAAGAAGCACTATCTCAAAAATAATCAGTGACCAAGAAACAGAAACAAGATGATATTTATTTTCTTTCATTTTTTTCGTTTTTTTACATTTATCTCTCTTTCAGAAGTTAAATGGGGGGTCTGGAAAGGTGGCTCAATGGTAGAGCACTTGCCTTGCATGCTCGATGCCCTGGGTTCGATTCTTCAGCACCACATAAGCAAAAAGAAAAAAGCCGGAAGTGGCGCTGTGGCAAAAGCGGTAGAGCGCTAGCCTTGAGCTGAAGAGCTGAGGGTCAGCACCCAGACCCAGAGTTCAGGCCCCACGTCTAAACCCCCCCCAAAAAAAGAAGTTAGAGGTGTCATTGAAAAGGAGGGACAAAGAATGAACATGTGAAACACTGAAACTTTGATCTCCAATTAACCATTCAAAATCAAGACATGGAAATTTGGTTCAAGTCGTAGACTGTTACCCTTGATTAAAAAAAGCTAAAGGTCATCTCCCTGAGTTCAAGCCCCAGTATTCACACATTCACACACACACACACACACACACACACACACACACACACACACACACTAGTCCATAGTGCTCAGGAACCTTACATGGAGATCAGCCTTCTCCAATTCAATTTATCCTAGTCCTGGTCAGGACAGCTCTTCAAGCTGAAGTTTGGTGGCTAATAGTAATTCCTTCTCATTCTTTGTGCCTGTTGGTGTTGTTGAGTCCACTTCAGGGCAAAATCAGTGCCTGACACCTACTTGCTGCCATGGCAAATTTGGCTGTTACATCCTAGATGTTATGGCCATTTAATTGTGAAGCCGTGTGAGGACACCCAACCCCACACAATTTCCCCAAGGTATGTGTCTCCTTTGCCCAGAAGTGCATTCAACAATTCAGCAACCAAGTCAAACTCAGAGTATGTTTCTATTTCCTTTAAAAAAATTTGCCATGCCTTTGATGATTTGTCACTGAATTACTGAAACAGAGTATACAAGTTTATGTATTTGTAAGTCTTTAACCATCTTTCTTGAGCTCTTGTCATATTTCTATGTGTTTGCAGCTTGCGAGGGGAAAAAAGATTTAATTCAATATAGTCAGACTATCGTTCAGAAGGATCTTTTTAGAACCTTTGGAGGGAATGCCAACTTTCCATCTGGTGTTCTAAAGATGGCCTTCTTGGTACAGGAACTGAGTACACAGTCAAGATAAGAGGCTTGTCCTGATTTCTACTGACTTTCCTCTGGGGTCAGGGAGTGTGATCCCATGGTATATGTGTCTGTTTTCTACACTGGAGGGCCCATGCCTCCTCTGAAAAATCTAAGGCTTAGGATAAGAGATACTAAAACTCAAAACCCAGCTTCCTACATCAGTAGGATTACAGGTCTGAGTCTCATGGACTCAACTTTTTTATACATACTATACTCAGTTTCATTATATTCACTTTCATTATATTCACTTCATAGACAGATACATACAAATATATGTATACAATATTTATTTAAAATCAGTGTTATATCTAGAAACACACCAATATATATTCATATAATTATAATCAAATTATATCACTACTTTCTCCAATAACATTTACACTAATGTTTTGTGCAAAAAAACACTCAATTCTGAAAGTTTAAATGCCTTTTTAGTTTGAAAAGTAATATTGAATCTTATATATTATATAATATGCTATATATAACATAAAGAATATAACATGTATTTACATACAACTGATTTAATTGTGGAAATTTTTCCTGATTTTGTGTTTGTTCATCTATGTAAGCCTTATTTCTTCTATTGATGATGGCTTTTACTTTCCATTATACACATCACCTATATATTTTGTCAAATATTTTCAGCCCAAAGTAGACTTTTTATATTATTGGAGCCAAATTTTCCTTCCATATTTGCTCAAGGCAAATGAATACAATGAAAATGTATACAGATTTGAACTCATTGTTGGAAGAGAGTTCCACTTACCGCTATAAGTATTGTGGCATTTGTCCCAATTGACAGAATAACTTTCTAGGACATCTGATCTGCTATGTCCTAGACCTTTTGTAGCCACCTTATCACCCCATACAGGCATGGCCTGGCTTCCTTGTCACTCTTTTTGCATTTAACAGCTCCCATTATATCCAGTAGGCTCTCTTCTACAGCCCCCTGTCACTCTGCTTCCCCGCCTCCAGAACAGGTATGCACCATTCTTCAGATTGTACGTTTAAAAAGAAATATATTTAGGATTCATGAATTCTAGAATATGTCAAAAACATTGACATTTTAATAAAGTTAGAAAAATAAATAGAATGAACCTTTTACAAAAATCAGGAGAAAAAGAAAAATAAGGATTTTCTTAGGAAGGAGAGAAGGAATCTCAAAATCTAGACTGGCCTCTAAATTGCCTTCAGGCAGAGATTTTGCCTCAGAATCTTCAAAGGGATCTACTTCCTCATTAAAGACAGGATTTTCTTCCTGAGTCCAGGGAGGGACAGATTCTAATTCATCAATTGGAAATTGGATCCCTTGCAAGACGAGAGATTGGTCTGGGTATTCTGTGAGGAAAGATTCCCTTTCCTCAACTGAATCTAGATTTTGGACCTCACTTATTAGTTTTCCTAAACATAGACTGGGGTCATTTTCCATTAGCACACATTTACCCTGCACACCAAGACGAGACGTGGTTTTTTTTTTTTTTTTTTTTGACTGATTTAGAGCTGATCTAGCTGGATTGTGAACATCAATGGAAGACATTCTGTATGTCTTCTTCCTTGGTGGTATGTGTAGATACACCTGCATCACATATGGGGTTCAGAATCAGTGGGATGTCCACAGGACTCAAAACCTACTTTGGCCTTTCTACAAATTGAAAAAAAAACCCTCTACCTTCACAGGATTTCTGGAGATCAGCGATGGCTTTGATCTCCATCAGTCACCATAGACGACATCATTGATGGGTTCTTTATCTGGAGTTCTGCAGGAGCTTCTCTACGGTGATGCAAACCTGAGAATGGAAATAGGTACAGGAATCTTAGAGTAGACCTTAGACGTTAAGGTGTCACTAAACTTCCAAGAGGATCTAATGGGAGGATCAATAGGATTTGAGTTGGGACTGAACACTGATGAGGAGGTAGGCTGTTTCTAACGAGTGGCTACTTCCAAGTTCTTTCAAAAGGAGAACAGACAATACCTTGCAAAGAATATCCATAAAAGGAAATTTTGCCAAGCTGGGGAGTACTAAGGGCTCTTGGCCAATCAGGCACATCCCTAGAGACTCAGGTTCTATCTACTCACAAGCTCTGAGGCATCTAAACAAGGACTTCTTCCTCTTTTCCTTGGTCTCATGGGTTCCTCCAGCTGGTCCAGAAAATTTGTAAGTGGAAGAGCAGGTCTGAAGAGGGCATGTTGAGCTTGACATATTGTGTAAGTTCTTTCAGGGTGTCATTGTTCTTGGGCTCATAGAAATCATCAGGGTAGAAGTCCATCCACATAGAGAAGATGAAACAAACAACACTGTGGGCAGATTGATTGTTGGGAGGTGGAAAGAGACTCCTGCAAGCAGGATGCTCCTCACAACCCACTTCTAGTAATTTCTCAGATATAATCCTCTAAAATTCTCCCTGTAATAGGAAGAGAAATTTGTTTCCCCACTGGATCTGACTTGCTACACACAGCCCTCCCTGTCATCCATGAGAGTCCAAAAGCACAACCACAACAACTGTGTAATCTGCTATCCACTGAAGTGCCAAGCCTCAACCTCCTGGTGAAAATCCCAACTGGTGTGCAAAGAAGGAAGTTGAGTTTGATTCAGAAACCTCAAAGATACCAAGTTTTCAATGATAGAACTTCTCTTTGTGCCAGCGTCCACTTACTTCTTCACTTGTTCATCTTCTTCCCAGTTATGGTAGAAGGATCTGTACCAATGGGAGGAGAGAAGGAAGTTAAATCTATGCTTCTCCTTTTCTGTACTAACAGGACACATATAGGACTCGCTAAGTCCCACATGGTAATGTAAACATGACAGACAAAATTGGAGATATGTCTATACAATTTCATGGTAATTCTGTGAAGATGCTTATGTGCATCTATCCATATAAATGCACAATGGCTCATGCCTCTAATCCTACTAATCAGGAGGGTGAGATCTGAGAATCACAGTTTGAACCCAGTCTAGTTTGTAAAAATCTAAATACACTTATCTTCAGTTAACCAGCCAAAGGCCAGAATTGGACCTGGGGCTCAATTGGTAGTGTGTTAGAAATGGGACAGCACTCAAGCCCCCAATTAAAGTAAAAGTTCCCTCCTTTCTTCTGTCTATATTCCTTCAAAGGCCTCCAAGTTAGTGATTTCCTAGGTAAGCGTGGACGTTGGGTGCCACTTGCTCCTTCCTTAAATCCTAGTCTCTCAGCAAGCAAATTACTAAGGCTCCACTAGCTTATGAGGCACATGAAATATTCTGGCAGCCCAGTCCTAAGGAACTAGCCAAGGACTGCACTTTTTTGTCTCAAGCCAAGCTCCTTTGACAAGACCCCAGTGAAACTGCCTCAGAGATGTACCAAGTATTTCAATATTCTGCCAGGGGGTCTCATCAGCCCTGGGTTTGAAGGAGGAACACTAACTTCTTTTGTTTGTCATGGGGCTTGAACTCTGGGCTTGGGTACTATCCCTCAGACCTTCAGCTCAAGGGGAGCACTCTACCGCTTGAGCCACAGCACCAATTCTGGTTTTCTAGTGTTTTATTGGAGAGGAGTATCATGGACTTTCCTGCCAGGGCTGGCTTTGAACCGTGAACCTCAGATCTCTGCCTCCTGAGTATCTAGGATTACAGGTGTGAGTTACTGGTGCCTGGCTTAGGCACACTCACTTTTTTTGTTTGTCATGGGGCTTGAACTCTGGGCCTGGGCCCTGTCCCTCAGCTCTTCAGCTCAATGCTAGCACTCTACCACTTGAGCCACAGCACCACTTCTGGCTTGTTTTCTGCTTATGACTTGGTCAGGAATCGAACCCAGGGCATCATGCATACAAGGCAAGCTCTCTACCACAGAGCCACCTTCCCAGCCCAGGAACACTCCCTTTTTAAACAGAATATCCAGCAACTGCTCCATTGTCCTATGCTCTGTGTAGTGGTGGAGAAAGTTTCCCACATAGAAGGGATCACCTTTCTGGTAGGCAGGGACCAGGTCCATTACCAGAATTTCCAGAAAGCCTGAGTCCAGGCTCCATATATTATAAGGCACATTCAGGGTTTGGACGGACTCATTGTCACACTGAGGTGGTAAAAAAGAATGGACCTATGAAACACGGAAATGGGAGTACACTTCAAACTGAGTAATTGTATTAGAGTGGATTGAAAAGTGCACAGCAACTATTTTCTATCTACACATATAAAAGCACATAAGAAGAAGTTTCTACTGTGGGCTAGGATGAGATTAAATAGTTTACTGTCATAGTTATACCTTGCCTGAATTTCCTTGTGATTTCCTTGGTTTCTTCTTATAAAAAGTCCTGAAACATTGGATTCGTGGTTGGGCACTGATCGAATGTCTGCAGCATCGAGTGAGGCACTCACACATCTCATGCTTGAGACCTGAGTCTCTTGACTTTGAAAACAGTACAGGAACATTTTTCTTGTTCCTGAACCACAGGCCAAGTGAGCTGGCTTGAGCTAACTGTAGGTTACAGTTGCGTGGCTCTCAGAGTTCTATATTCTATTCCATTGTGAGGGAAGTAGTGTCATCTCTCAGAGCCCAATGATCTAAGCTGATGCTCACATAAGACCATCCCAAAGACAAACTGGAGGCTGAAATCTCCCCTCCTACATCACTTTATACATATGTGGACATTGTCAAAACCAAATAGCCTCAGCTAGGCCTAGATACAGGCATGTCTCAGCCTCAAAGAGCCCTTCCTAGGTCAGATCCAGGCCTTATTTGTCACTATTCCTCTCATCCTGCACAAATCATTTTGCCTCTCAGGGCCCCCTCGGCCTGCCATGTGCTTCTTGTATCTATTTTTGACATCTACTTCCTAAGACATTATTAGGTTTTTGTTTCCTAATCTTGTTTGCCCTTGAAGCCCCAGTGTACTTTCATCTGGAAAAAAGTCAAATTCTTAGCAATGGGAAAATCAAACAAGTTTTGGAAAACACATGTATTGTTACACATATAGTCAGACATTTTTACAGGTGTACATTCTTGAAAGATAAAAGAGTATTTTTGAATCTTTACTCATATTTTATGACAGAGGGGAAGGGGAGAAGGGAAGAGGTGCATTGTTTTCTCATAATTCAATGATTATTTTTTAAAAATAGTATAGTTGAAAGAATGTAAGATTTAAAGATAAAAACTGTGCTCCTGTTCTTTTTATAAGCTAGTTGTTTATAAAGTATTTCTCACTAAAGTCTTGTCGTCTGTGCCCCATGAACTATCCTCCTCCATCAAAATAATCAAGGAAAAACCTTCACAAATAAGTAGGCTGTTGTCCAATCTCTGGATAAGTATTTAAGGAACAACTTTGCCTGGGACTTTGTGCGTGTACAAGTGTGTGGGAGTGTGCGTGTGTGTGTGTGTGTGTGTGTGTGTATGTGTGTGTGTTTGTATGAATGTGTGTCTGTGCATATTTGTGTCTTAGGGCTTGAACTTGGGGGCTATATGACAATCCCAAGCTTCTTTCCTTTGACCTTAGTGCTCTACCAATTGTACTACAGTTCAGCTGCAAGCTTTTTTAGTGAACTAGAGAAGAGAGACTCATAAAAATTCCTGCTCAGGCTGTCTGACCTAAATATCAGGTATCAACCTCCTGATTAGCTAGAGTTATAATTATGAGCCTCCACAACCTGGTGATAAAGCATTGTTAATGGAGGCAGTGGGGTTGCAAGTTTCAGTCCAGCTTCAGGACACTATATCATAAAACAGCAACAGCAAAATCCTATATCAAAATACAATAATAAGATGTAATTACAGTACAATTTAGTGATATAGTCTGCTAGCATAACTTTCAGGAAACCTTGGTTTTAATGATTTAGCACAAACCAAACAAAATGAGCTAATTTTAGGAGACTACTATTTTTTTAATTCCATCTTAATAATTTCAAAACATTAGAAGAAACAAGAAAAAATTCATACTTATGAGAATGTAAAAAGATAAAAAGATGGCAGATTATGAAATGGAAAATTCTACACTGCAGGAAAATTATTGTCATGGTGAATATATGGTGGTATTGTTATGGTGAATATATGATAAGTTTCCTCAGAGCAGCAATAGATAAATATATATTTACTACACAAAATCTAACTTGTCTATATCTATCAACATCCAATCTTCTAGTGCACATTATTGATGTATTCATGTTTATGGTATATTCGAAAAATATGACTGGCAGAGTCAGGAAGTTACCAAAATATATTAGCTGCAATGTTTTAGGAGATAAACTTGCTAATTATATTGACTATTCTATATATTAAATATGTAGTGTGTTATCATTTTATCTCTAAGTGTGTACAAACACTACAAACACTACTTCAAAGTGAAACAGAATGCAACAAGGTTTTGAAGGCATATGCCTGTAAAGCTAGCTATTTGGGACATCGTTTCAAGACCAGTGAAGTTTTACCTGCAATGATCCCCAACCCGTGGCTTTGCATGATGGAATACTTCTATCATCCTGGTCCATAGGGAGGTGAAAGCAGGCGGATTTCAATTACATGCCATACAAAGCAAGAACTACCACATGGATCCCTCTCAACCAAAGAAGGTTCAACACTGGCTAGCACTTATCTCCCCTACCTAGGTAAAAATAAAAATAAGAGCATTGTAGTATAAGAAGCAAACAATATTAAATCATGCCAATGCAGAAGCATCATGAACAACACACATTCAGTGTTTGTTTCTCATACTTTTATTCCTAACTATAGCTTGGATTATATATGTGAGCCAGAGAAGCTAAGCAGTTCATCATTATAAAATGACTATTTGAGTGTCTGCTTTGACTCCAAGGTCTTTGATGCATTTGGAGTTGATTGTGGTGCAGGGTGATATATAAGGATCTAGCTTTATTTTTCTACAAGTAGTAACACAATTTTGCCAGCACCATTTACTGAAGAGGCTGTCTTTCTTCCATTCTTTTTTAAGCTACCTTATCGAAGTTTAGATGGCTATATGTCTGTAGGTTCATTTCGGGGATTTCAGTTCTATTCCATTGGTCCTGCGGTCTGTTCTTTTGCTAGTACCAAGCTGTTTGGATTACTATGGCTTTGTAGTAGAGTTTGAAATTTGGTATTGATATTCCTCCAGCACTGTTCTTTCTGTTAAGGATAATTTTTGCTATTTGGGGTCTTTTATTGTTCCATATGAATTTTTGGATTACTTCATCTATTTCCTTGAAGAATGAGGTTGGAATACTGATTGGTACCGCATTGAAGTTATAGATAGCCTTGGGAAATATTGCCATTTTCATGATGTTGATCCTTCCAATTCAGGGGAATGGGAGGTTTTTCTACTTTTTACATTCTGTTTTGATTTCCATTAACAGGTTTTTAAAGTTTTCACCATAGAGGTCCTTTACTTCTTTGGTTAAGTGAATCCCTAGGTATTTTATTTTTTGTGGTGCTATTACGAATGGAGTTGTTATCCTAATTTCAGCCACGCTTTTCTCATTATTGGAATACAGAAAAGCCAATTATTTTTGAGGGTTAATTTTATACCCTGCTGCTTTACCAAAGGTTTGAATCACCGTGAGTAATTTGGGAGTGGAGTCCGTGAATAAGAGACTACCTAGGTCTCCTTTGCACACGCCAAAACTTTCTTAAAAGACACCCAGAAACACAATGAATCAAAGAAAAGTTAGACAAATAGGATTGCATGAAATTGCAGAGCTTCTGCATGGCAAAGGACATAGCTAGCAAGATCAATAGATCAACAACAGATTAGGAGAAGATCTTAACTAACCACACAACGGACAAGGGTCTCCTATCTAAAATATGCCTGGAACTCAAAAAATTAAATCCCTCAACAACAAATCCTCAAGGAAACAACTGCCCAATAAATAAGTGGGCTAAAGCCTTAAAGACAAACTTCTCTGAAGAGGAAAGAAGGATGGCCAATAAACACATGAAGAAATGCTCAACCTCCCTGGCCATGAAAGGAATGCAAATCAAAACAACATTGAGGTACCACCTTACCCCAGATAGAATGGTTATAATCAAGAACTCTAACAACAACAGATGCTGGAGGGGATATGGACAGAAGGGAACCCTACTGCATTGTTGGTGGGTCTGTAAACTTGTTTAACCACTTTGGAAAGTAGTATGGAGGTTCATCAAAAGACACCACATAGAGCTCCCCTATGACCCAGCAATCCCAGTTTTGGGAATTTACCCAAATGATCACAAGACCATACCAAAACTACCAGCACAACTATGTTCATTACAACATTATTTACCATAGCTAAGATATGGAACCAACCCAGATGCCCCTGAGTAGATGAATGGATCAAGAAAATGTGGTCTATATACACAATGGAATTCTATGCCTCTATCAGAAAGAATGACATTGCCCCATTTGTTAGGAAATGGAAAGACTTGGAAAAAATTATATTACGTGAAGTAATCCAGGCCCAAAGAAACATAAGTCCCTTGTTTTCCCTTATTTGCAATAACTAGTATATGTCCGAGACATGCAGAAAAGGTCAGATAAGTTGATGTTGGCTGAGATATACCCCAAGAGAAAGATTCAAATATTTTTTTCATTCTTGCGATTGTTTCAAAGATATTCATAAGATGATTTTTTTGTTGTTTTGTATGTCCTTTCCCCACAGTATATCCACTGCTTTCACTGTATTTGATGTTGGTATAATTTGTGGAGGGGAAGGAAAAAACACATTTTTAAGAAAGGATACAGGTGGACCCATTGCAGCAATGAGATGTACAAGCCAATATGTCGAAAAACGAACTTTACAACTTTGACCAGGATGGGTGAGTAGTGGGGGTGGGATGGGAAGGTGTGTGGTGGAGATAAGAAGGTATGGGAAGGGGAAACAAAGGACAGGGCAACAATGCTTGATAAGAAATTAATTCAATAACCTGTCCATTTAATTGTAACTCCTCTGTATGTTATTTTTACAATAAAAAAAATGTCTATGTGAAGCCAGGTGCCAGTGGCTCATGTGTGTAATCCCGGCTACACATGAGGCTGAGACCTGAGGATAGCGTTCAAAGCCAGCCCAAGAAGAAAAGTCCCCATAAGACTCTAGTCTCCAATTAACAACTCAAAAGCTTGAAGTGGCTCCATGGCTCAATTGACCCAGTGCTAACTAATTTGAGCACGGAGTCTCAGAGTCAGTGCCCAGGCTCTGAATTCAAGAGCCACAACTGACAAATAAAAACATATAAATGTCTGAATTTCTTGAGAATTAAAATGACAGCTCTGGTATACATTTCTACAGTCTACTACAAATTTCATTATATTTGTGGTCAGAAAAAGTAGCAGCACTTGAATAAAGGACATTTTTTCATAAACTAAGGCAGATTGGTCTCTAATTAGAGGAAATTGCTGGGCTCATACATAATATTTTTGGTTGGTTTTTGTTTTGTTTTTAGAACAGGATGAGAAACCTTATTTCTACCAATGGCTATTTGGATATGTATGACATCTTTCATAGGCCATGCAGAATTAACAGTAAAGACAGAACACAGTAAACTTGCAGTAAACTTATTTGTCTTTATGCGATATTCCGAATGATTTGTTTAGCTTATATGTCCCTATGGCCTATAGTTTCCTATTCCTGCCTTCCTCAAATACAAGCATGTTCCACCAATTCAGATTTGAGCCAGGCAATATGTAGTATTAGTGCTAAGAGGTGAGGAAAATTGTAACACAACCAGGAAAGCATGAAACCAACTCTTTATTGGCTGGACACTGGGGACTCAGGCCTAATCCTAGCTACTCAGTAGGCTGATGATCACTGTTCAAAGCCAGCTGGAGTGAGAAAATCTATGAGACTCTTCTCTCCAATTAACAACAAACAACCATAAATGGAGCTGGGGCTTCAGAGGTAGAGTAGCCTTGCTTATAAAAAATCAGAGGCGGGGGCTGGGAAGATGGCTCAGTGGTAGAGTGCTTGCCATGCATGCATGATGCCCTGGGTTCGATTCCTCAGCACCTCATAAGCAAAAGGAAAAAACCATAAGTGGTGCTGTGGCTCAAGTGGTAGAGCACTACCTTTGAGCTGAAGAGTGAGAGACAGTGCCCAGGCCCAGAGTTGAGGCCCCATGAACGGACCCAACCAAAAAAAATCAGAGGCAGCACCCAATCCTGCGTTCAAGCAGAAGGTCAGGCACAAAAACAAAAACAATCAACACACACAAAAAAACACAAACTGGGAGAAAGCTCAGGAAAGGATGGCCTTGTCAACAAGACAAATGTACACATTACATGAATTGAGAAATGGTAACCTCACTGTACAATTAGTAACAATTACATTTTTAAAAAATCTGAGAAATCCCGTAGCCATTGGCCCTTATGATGTGCATCTTCTTTCTAGGATTTCAAAGTACCATCATCTGAACTGGCAGCACACAGGTTGTAGCCCAGGGTGATTAGAAAATATGAAACCAGAGATCCTTTCATATTGTCCCGACAACTCTTATTATTTTAAGCTGAAAAAAAAAAACAAAGGAAAGTAAACAAAATAGATGTTATGGTTAATTAAGCTGTTATTAAAGATTCCTGCCAGAATTATAATGTTAAATTATGAGTTAATGCATGTGTTTTCTAGATACTGAACTCCCATATGGCACAAAAATATCCATGGATTCATAACTAGAAATTCTGAAGTGTAAAGCATACTAATTAGTTGAAGTTCATTAGGTAACCAATGACGAGAACGCAACACGGTATTAAGCCAGGTAAAGTTATTTATTTACTGAAGTGCTGCCCATGCCATACATGGTGGGAAGGCATGTACAAAAAATAGGGCGACCCAACCTAGGGCCTGGATGTATCTAGGCAAGGATCGGATGAGGTGTTGCCAGGTAGGGGGAAACACTAACAATACTGCATCTGGATGTGACTTCAGGGCCTGGGACTCACCTCCAGTCAGACGGAAAGTGTGATCAGAGGCTGACCAGGTCGTGACTTAGTGGGAGGAGGAGGTGGCTGCCTCCAGGTGTGCCAGATACCTAGATAACACATATAGGGTGGAAACTTAGCCAAGAAGTGAAAAGGCATCTGCATAGGGTCTGCATGGCCTGGGGCAGACCTAATATTAAATACATGTAGTACTTCCATGTGACTCCAGACTTTAAAAAATTCATTCTCAAACATTTTCTTTCTCTCTTTCTTTTTCTTTCTTTTTTCTTCCTTCCTTCCTTCCCTCTCTCTCTCTCTCTCTCCCTCTCTTCCCTCTCCCTCTCTCTCTCTCTCTCTCTCTCTCTCTCTCTTTCTCTCCTTTTTTTCACTCACCCTCTCTCTCTCCCCTACTTCAGTATTCTCAACTCTCAAATAATGAACACTTGCTGAGTTGAACTCACAGGCTGGGAAGAGCAGCTCAATTAGTGAATGTGAACTTTAATTTAATGTTCCCTTATACCTCTACCACAGATCACTGGAATCAAATAATGAACACGCAGCAGCATGGCATATTAAGGCATTTAGGGGAGTAAAGCAAGCAAGCAAGCTCACTGCATTCTGTGAGGTCCAACCTAGGAAAGTGTGGCAGACTCCTCCCTCCTCTTGGGCAATCTCAGCCCAGTTTCTGCATCAGGACAGTTGACTGGCTCCATGTGAGCCAGTTACCTAAGTGGCACAGGTACTTGGCAGAGACTTAGTCTCTTGTTGTGCTAAAATTAATGGCATGCTTCAACATGATCCACTAATTTGTTGAGATTGGGACTTCCTAAATTTTTGGTTAGCCTATGTTCAAATGGTGATCTATTTATTTCTGATTTCTAACCAAGATTATAGATGTGAACTAACACATCAGACCACTCAAAGTCCTTTATCACACATGGAAGACATGAAGTTTATTTTCCCAAATGACATACAAGTTGACAGACAGCAAAAGTAAGCCCTTAATTTTGGTCGAGATGTGTTTTTAATGTGAAATAAAATTACTTAGCAAAATATCTGACTACTATGATTATACTTTCAAACTTACTCTACATTTTTATATCAAATCACCTATATTAATCAATGATTAACTCAAATTACCTGTAATCATTTATTTCTGTCATATCTTTTAGAAGTAGGCAGAACTGGAGCTTACAACATAAAATAAAGTGGTAGAATTTGAGAGGATCACAGTTCTGAATCAGTCTAGGAAGGAAAAGAAACACTCATATCAACCTACTAGGTAGGGATATTGGAATGCAATCATAATCCCTGCTTTCTGGGATGGGTGCAAAAATTGCTGCTCTAGGAGTAAAGTAACTTAAATGAGAAAGGATTGATGGAGTGGCTCCAGTGGTGTAGTACCTGTCTGGCAAACAGAACATCAAAACTCAAATCAACTTCCTAAAGATAAAATAAGAAAAAGAAAGAAAAAACAACAATACTGACCATGTGTTCAATATAAAGATTTACACTAAATTATCATAGTAATAAATGCCATCATTTATTTCTAGGGCCAAACATATTTTGTGTCAAGCCTAAATGGAAAAATAGCACACTATATATAAAGCTTTGGTAAAACACAGGTCTAGCTTACAATGATGAAAACTTAAGTTTGCATGTGCAGTGGTGTTGCAGGGTTGTTAAGGTTTATGGAAGTCCATCCTTTTGATGAACTTCACATGATGAAATTACCTAACCATACATAACCAGACAGTTTACTGGACAGATACTGCTGATACACACACACACACACACACACACACACACACACACACACACACACATACACACACACTTGTATGTATTTATATATTAACATGTAAATAAAAATAAAAAATTTGTAATGAATAAATTAATTGAACAAATACCTTTCTCAAAGAATTATTTTATCTGAACCAATTCATGTCTTCAAGTCTCCAATGCTATATCACACTTACATGGTTGCTGATCGCTTTCAGCTTTTTTAGGATATTGTTTTTTCTTTGTTTTTCAGATGAAAAAAGCCTGCCAATAAACATACTTGTATGACATTCCTTTCTTTAGAAAATGAAAGGCACTTTGCGTTATGTGGCTCTTTATGTATCATCAAAATATTTTTTGATAATTTCAAGTACGTATTGTCTTAGACTTAAACCTCATTCATTTTCTTCCAATAGTATCTATGGGAAGGAGAAAATGAAGGATCATACTGTTACGTTGAGAGCTTCGATTATTAATCACTGAAATAAATATTATGAAAATGAAAAAAGTTATTTAGAGAGATGAATTGAAAGTTACCTTTCCACACACTCATGCTACTCCGTCAACTATATCATATAACTTAAAATAAGTACCATTTTAGCTGTGTGCCAGTGGCTCATTCTTGTAATCCTAGCTACTCAGGAGCTGAGATTTGAGGATGGTAGTTCAAAGCTATCCCTGGCAGGAAACCTCTGACACTCTTACCTCCAATTAACCACCAGAAAACTGGAAGTGGCACTGAGCCCAGGGACAATGCCCAGACCCAGAATTCAAGCCCCATGACCAAGAAAAATAAAAAAAGCAAAAAAGGAGGAAAAAGTAACATTTTACAATTAATGTGCACATATAACATATACACAAAAATTTTCTAGAAAGAAAACTATAACAGTCCATGGACTGGCAAAGAAAAAGAGATTAAAGTGAAATTGCCTTTAATCATTCATTTAGAAAATCTATACTGAGGGCAGGCTACTGGAACTCACATCACTAATTGAAGAGCTAAAACTTGAGAGCATCACAGCTCAGAACCAGTGCGCAAGGAAAGTAATAAGAGTCTCATATCATCCTAAATCCTGGCATGTTGGAATGCATTTGTAATCCCAGCTACTTGGCAGACAGAAATGGGGAACTTAGCCTTTGTTTGGCCCTCAGCAAAACTGATAACCTATGAGCAAAGTAACTAAATCAAAAAAGAATGTTCTAATGGTAGTATACTTGTTCAGCAAATACAATATCAAAATTCATACTCATTTCCTAAAAGAGGAAAGAAAAATGAAGAAAGTAAGGAATAAATAAAAGAAAGAAGGAGGAATAAAGAAAGGGAAAAAGAGAAGTATAAACAAAAACCTCACCATGCGTTAGATGTTAATAATGACTTTAAGTAATTTTAGCTATAAATGTCATCATTTAATTCTGGGCTGAGACATTTTGTATCAAGCCTGAATAAGCCATAGCATGCCACATACAAAGCTTTGGTAAAATACTGGTCTGGCTTACAATGTTGGACCAATAGGAATGTAAGTCTAGTGGGTGGGGTCTTCATAATAATTGTGTTCTAATCTCAAAATGCGTCTTTATTTCTGGCATTTTACCTGAGTAATCTCACTTCAGTCTTTTCCAAAGGGCACTTTAGTGGAAGGAGGAAAATCATTGATTCTGGTAGACAATTTCTGTTACTAAAAACTCCAGTATATTGTAAGGGAAGCAACTCCAAAATTATTCATTAGAGAGATGAGTTGAAAGTCATCTTTATACACACTAACTTTTTCCTCAAAAAAGCCAGAGGATTTAAAATAACTAATATTTTTTAAGTTAATGGGCACAAATGTGCATGAATTTTCCAGAAATAAAATGATCACTCATGAAATCTTACTAATACTTCAAAGAATGTTTTCCAATTAGAGGAATCATCTTCATACATTTTCACACAATGTGTATCTGCTTGATAACAGAACCTACAACTAGACTAAGTCATCTAATAAAATTTATGAGGTGGTGTGGGGTTTCTGGTGGAGCCCTGTCTGGTTCAAAGGAGGAGTTGGTATTGGCACAGTCCCTGTGGTGGAGCAGGGCGGGGCTTTGAGATGAAGGCCAGTCTGTGTAGGACTTTGAGATAGTAGGGAGGGGACAGGAAGGACTAGACTTGTGGAATAGGTGGGACTTTAGGATGGAGGCTGGCAGGTAGACAGGTTTTCAGTGGAAGAAGACTGGGTCCCTGGGGAGGAAGCTGTTTGGGGAAGAGCTTTGAGAAGGAAGAACAAGGCTACAAAGGAGGAGGTTACTTAGAGGAGGGGTTCTGGTGGAGCACTGTGAGTTCTAGTAGGATATGTAGGGTGGGGTTTCCCATAAGGCAGGGAACGGAATGGAGGCAAGAGGCTGACAGAAGGTGGGGTTTTTGGTTCAGGAATACGGATCTATGAGGGAGAGGCTTTTCAGGGTCTGGCTTTAAGACGGCAGGGCAGTGCTAGGAAGAAGTGGGCAAGTAAGAAACATGGTTTCTGGTGGAGAATGGTAGGCCTTTGGGAAGTGTGTTAGGGAGGAGGTGGGGTTTCTGGCAGAGCAGGATGTATTCACAATGTATAGAGAAGCTTTGTTAAAGCAGAGTTAGGATCCAATGGACTAGATTAGTTAAGACGGCTTTCTGGTGTAGCCAGTCACCACTTCAAAAAGAGGAGTAAGGTTGGGTGGGGATTTCAGTGTTACAAGGCAGGTCAAGGACTTTGGACAGGGTTTCCAGTAGTGCAAGGCAACCTTCAAAAAGGGACTACAGAGGGACCGGGATTTAGAGTTGAGCATGGTGAGGCTTCCAGAAGGAGGCCAACTGGTGCAGTGGTTTCCAGTTAAGCAATGTGGGTGTCGAGAGATGGGATAGTGTGGTGGGGGTTTTTTAGTGGGGGTTTTGTAGAGAAAGTCAGGGCTTAGAGCCATGGGGCTAATTGGAGGAAGGGCTTTGAGGAGTGGAAGGTCTACAAAGGTGCAGGATAATTATGGGCAGGGTATCTGTTGGAGTGCGGTGTGGATCTGAGGGAGGATCCAATAGGGTTGGATTTACCTGGGGAGCAATCCAAGGCATTGAGAGAGTAGGTATGGGAGGGGGAGAGACTTGTTGTGAAGCAGAGCTGGCTTTCCAGGCAGGAGATGGGCTATATGAGAAGCTTCTGGCCAACCAAGGCTGGGCTTCAAGGGCAGTTATACAGAGGTGGAGGGTTTTTGTGTAGCATGATTGGCTTTGTGGGAAGAGTTCGGGGCTGTGTTTGACAAGTTAGGCCACTTAGAAGCAGACAGAGAGGGGCAGAGTCTCTGATGAAACCAGAAGGGACTGGAGGGAGAAGTCTGGTTGGGGGGTGGGGTATGAAAGAGAAGGGAGGAGTTTGGAGGTACTAAGATATGGGATCAATGGGTTTATGAGGAAATAGTGTAGTTAGGGGCTGGGTATCTGGTGGATGAAGTGAGGATTCGAGGGAGAAGCCCGATGTAGGCTGGGTTCTTGGTGGAGCAAGGAGAGACATAGAAGGAGGAGATATGGATGTGGCCTGGTTTCTGGTGGTACAGAGCAGGGATTCCAGGAAAGGGTGGAGTTGAAGAAGGCTTTCCCTGTAGCAGAGGAGGTTTTTCAGGAAGTAGTCTGGTTGCAGTCAGGCCTTTGAAAGTTTACAGCAGGACTACCAGTGGGTAGGTTAGTTAAGGTTGGACTTTTGAATGAGGAGGCTGACTGGAAGTGGGTTTCCAGTGGATCCAGTCATGTTTTATGGGAAGGGGGATAGGAAAGTGGCAAGACTTAGTGAAGAGTTGGTCGACAAAAAATAAACAGTTACTCCAAATAGGAACACCATTTTCTGTCAGTATAGAATTGTATTACTTTTATGTATGCGAGAGATATTGGAGAAAGTAACCAAGTAATAATTCCTTCCTAGTGAAAAGTTTCTTTATTCCAGTTGAGCGAAAACAAAACCATAGGTCACATCAGGCTCAGAGGCACAGAGTAGACTAAGACACATGAAGCACTGGACTTGATTCCCCAGAACAACTTTTAAGAACCACAAATAAAAATTTTTAAATGTCTCACTTAGTAATAATGGACACTCTATTGTCTTAAAATTGTGAATGAATGAAACTTTTACTCTAACCATTTTAGAAATCCTAAAACTATGTAAGTAGTAATAATGTTTTAACTTTTTATAATATTGGGAGGTATACTAAAATTAATAGGAAAATATAAAATTGTACACAGATTGTTCGTTCTCCAGCATCAACTTTAATCTAAAAGAATTTAAAACAATAAAATTGCCATATAGTGAGATTGCAGCATGGTTTTTTTCCAGTCATCAAAATGGTGACTTAAACAGTGTGTATGTATCTTTGGATGCATCGCTGTTAAAACATATCTAAGAATGTAAAGTACTTCTATAGAGACCCTGAAGAGACTCAAAGGATCTGTGAAATGATGTTGGAATAAAATTAATAACTAATTACAGTAGGAATTGATTTTCTCTAGGCCCAAAATTATTTTCCAGAAGAAAAGGCTGCATTGAAAAATAAACAAAACAACGAAAAGGAAGCAGGTAGGCAGACCTTGAAGTAAACATTATCCAATGAACAATATCTATTGAAGCATGATTGCAATCTTCTTTTATTTAAGTTACAATTACTGACCTATGTTCTTCCCTAATGCCAAATAATAAAGCCATGAAAATGCAATAATTATTTTTAAGGCCTTATACTTTACAAAAAAAAATTCGATGAAAGTATTGGTAGAAAGTAAAGATAGATGTCTGAAATAAAGAATGAAGAACACATCCCCAATTTCTGGCTCTTCAAGATGAGAGGGATACAAGCCAAAGCACAAAGGGAATGGACAGAAGTACATTACCAAGATGCAATAATTAATATAACAGGGGAGAAAATCAACATGACCATCACAGGATTTAACACTGGAGAGTAGAGTGAAGAACAGTGAAAATGAATGGAAAATTACAAAGGATGCCCTTGCATATTTGGCAGAAGAGTGCGTGGCATTGAGGTCTAAACTATGTGGAGGTTTTATAGGAAACTACCTGCGCTCATATGGTGCCACAAGCAGTGAAGAACTTATGATTTACAAGACATTGAATAATCATAAAAGTCTTGCTTCAGTAGTACAGAGTTAAACCTTGATAAATTCTGTTTGGAAACACCTAACAAACTATAAAACCAAGACCAGAAGATTCAAATTGTATATAAGTAACTTGACTGTTCACAACAATAGAGTTCAAAAAATCAAATCATATAATGTGGATGCAAAAGCACAACATTATTAAGGTAACCGTTAAACCACACACATTTTATGGGAGTAGTCCTTATTACAAAAGATTTGTTTTCCTTACACATTTTGGATGTACAAAACCAACAAAAAACAAAAACAAAACAAAGAAAAGACAATTGGCAATAGAGCTGGATGCCAGTGCTTCCTCCCTATTCCTAGATAGTCACGAGCCTGAGATTGGAATATCATGGTTCACAGATGGCTGGGGTAGCAATCCATGAGACATTTATGTTCAATTATTCAATCAAAGATAGAGTTAAACCTTGGTTCAAATACTACAGACTCAGTCAATCATGAGTGAAAAAAACCAAGCAAGAGTGTGAGGCTCTGAGTCAAGTTTCATTAGTGTACGTGTGTGGGCATGTGTGTGTGTGCACACACACAAATGGAATAAGAGAGGAAAAAGGAGAGAAAACAGGGAATATTAAGAGTTTAAGGACTATCCTAAGCATATATTAATTAATAAAAATGAGGGAAATCATGGAACCTAGGTTTCTTTGAGTCTGGCTTCCTTCACATAATATGATTGTCTTCTAAGTCTTTCCATTTTATTATGAAAGGGGCTGTGTCATTATTTCTGATAGAAGCATAAAATTACATTGTTTATATATACCACATTTTCCTGATCCATTCATCTCTTCAGGGGCATCTTGATTGGTTCCAATATTGCTCCCAAAAACATAGTTGTAGATTTAATGGGTTTTAGCTTGAGATCATTTTGACAAATCCCCAGGAGTGGGATTACTGGATCCAGAGGTACGTATATTTGACCTTACAAAATGAAGCTAATTGAAATGTACTCCAAAACATGGAAAAAACCGTCTTTTTTCAGATGTCAACCTTGATGTCGGTAAAGTATCTAGATCTTATTTTATTTCATTTGTCTTTTACCATTGGTTTATCCCTGGCAATCTCTGACTTGATTCTGGTTCCTTCCATCTTGTATATACATTTACCTGATTTGGAGAAGGAAAGGGAAAAATATAATGATGAAAGAATTAAAAAGAGTAACTCATTGCAACAATGATATTCACAAGATACTATATAACGGAAATGCACTTTACAACTTTGGAGTGGGTGGGAGGTATAGGTGGTGGGAAGGGATAGGAGAACAACAATGGAGTGGGTAATAATATTCAATAAGGAATGCAACTTACTCATGTAACTGTAACTACTCTGTCCAGTATTTTTGAAATAAAATAAAATTTTAAAATTGAGCATATCCTAGAAAAAATATTGTTTTCAAAATAATACATCTGTCACAGACCTTGTGAGTGATTCTAAAAGTCAAGCTGTTAGACTTGGAAAAGGATAGATTGGGAAGCCATCTCAAACAGCAATCGAAAGGCTGAGAGCTGTGCTCTTGAAAGGCCAAGCAGTCAAGGGAAGACAGGGGTATGATTTATTACCTCAAGAGTATTTAAGTTCGAGCTGTTGGACACTAAAATATTAAGACTTCGGAGACAAGATGGATGTCTGTGTTATGGTTGGAATGACTATTATTCCCTTCTGCTCCCTAACAATAAGGGATTCAATTGTCAATATGTCTACAAACAATACTTCATGTTAATAGTTGTAACCACAAGCTATATTGATGTCTTTGTTTGTGGACATACCTGCAGCCACTGACCACCCCCACCCCCGTCAAGCAGGATTTAGGGATCCAGAAGTTGGCAATGACACTTTGGGTCCTCTGGTGATTTCTTTCCTCTCACTTCCTGTGATTTCTTACTTCTTTGTCCAGGTATCCCATCATCTTGGTTGTCGCATGGTTGCACTTAGTGACAGTACTGATATTCTGAACACTTCAAAACAAACCATGAAAAACACTTCCTCAAAGAACATTGACAAATGTATAGGAGCACCTGGAAAGATACCAAACATCAGCAGTCACCCTATGATTCTCTAGCAAGAAAGTACAATTCAGGAGTATCTTTGAGATAGATAATTGAGATAGATATATGAGATAGATAATTGTCCCTTTTGGTATTTGGTATTGCATACATTTTCAGAAACACATATACATTGTGAAACAATGTCATTTATTTCATAGGTCACAGGCCATGTGACTGGAGTGATGACCCTAATACCTTATCTCAGTTTCCTGTTTCAGAATTAGATGAGTGTGAATTGCCTAATTATGAGCATTTCTCCATGAAACTCAAGACACAAAATGAAGTGTCAGGGTCAGGCCATTCCATACCTGTAAGGATTTTACATATATTAGAGTAATATATGCCTACACTGCTCAGCATTCATGGCACATTGGTGTGTTATAATGGTCTTCAGATCAGAAATATGCTAAAGCTTAAAGTAGAATGATGGGCTATACATTTTCAACGCAAGAGTGATGATCACCCCCTGCAATTATTCTCAGTGGAGAATCCTTCCTATACATTTTACTGACTTAGCATCTATTCTGGGCTTTACCATTATCAGGCAGGGTCACACTGGATTGAGCTACAATACTGCAGCAACCTTAGCTGCCTTTGAATTTTAACTCCAATATTGATACCAAGGTCAAATCTGCAACTCTAATCACATAGTTAGTGAACACCTGAACTTTTCAAGCGTGGTTAAATATTCAGCTATCACTGCTCATTGCCAGTGTTAAAGATCTCACTCCTTCAGATTTATTGTGTATCTTCTTGTATTTCCAACACTGCTTTAGATGTTGGATTTTTAAGTAGAGCTTTTAGTTTTCATTTGATTTATGGAGGTGCTAGTGGTGCCAGTTGAACTGCATATATTATAATGTAAGTAATTTGATGTTTTGACTTATGAATTTAATTTTGGCAAATGAGGAAGTGAATATATATGACTCACAAAAGTTTTTTTATGTGTATTGGTATTGCTATATTGTGAACTTCCTAAAAGCCATCCATGGGAACACATGTCCCTAATCCCATCACTTCTGTCACTGAGATAAGGTTTGAAAGGTCCAGACCACTTAGCGCTTCATAGTCAGAACCTTTCTACAAAGAAGGGGGAGAGAACAGCGAAAACAGAAAATGAATCTTCCAACTGTTTTCATACATATTCTTTAGACTTAGCCATTGAGACCACCATAATAGTATTGTTTATGACTTCTTTCCTACATTTTTCCTGTTCTTTGCTGTTTTATTTATGGATCTCTAAAAATCATATAAGAAACACATAAGAAATGTATATAAATCATAAAAAATAGTTTGTTAGGGATATATAATCCAAAAAGAATAATTTTAGGAAAATAGTAAGCACATAAAATGTAATGCATTGACATTGTTGAAAACTTCAGCAGTTGTATTTTATTTACTCTGATAACAAAGTTTATACACTAAGTTACAATAGTATTCCAAATGGAAAACAGAACTAGAAACATGAAGGGTGGCACTAAAGAATGCTACTGCTACCACTAATAGAGTAAGAATGAAATTTAGGCAAAATTCCTTCAGAGTAAAAGCCACAGGACAACCCCAACATTACTTGCATTGTTCATATGAAGAAAAGAACTTTTTTGGTAGTAAAGACAAATTTTCACAGATATTAATATCAATTGGGTATATATTTCTTAAGGCCTTCAGGAAGGATGCTGTGACCATGTTGGTGGAAACTGACTTCTTTGAGACCTACTTCACAATGGGCAGACACCATTCCAAGCACTGCACTTGCATTAGGGTAATTTTAGTGCTCATGTGTGTTCTTCAAGTTAGGAAATGAATTAAGTATTTTATTAAAAACAGAAGTAGGCAAGAAGGCCAAACAAATTTCCCAAGAACCTAAGACTGATCAGTTGTAGACCTGTAATTCAAATCCAGGTTTCCACCAGGCATATCTGAGGCTATTCTCTGTAACATTCATTATCTTTAAAGAGTTATGGAGCAGATGAACTTACACTATCTTCCTAATTATGGTTATAAGGGCAATAATAATGCTACAGAATATATGCATTTTTAAATGAAAAGGGTGTGGATAATGAGAGTGTAAGTGATCTTTATACCAAGTAAAGATCGGTTTAATTTCTACAAAAATACCTGAATGAACATCACTAACCGTCCACTGTTTATTACTCCTGGAGTAATTCCTTAAGGAGAACAAATCCACTTTTTCTGATGATCACAGGTTTTTATCATTAAGTACCTTGAATACACAGGGAATAGTTTTTATGGATATATAATCCAAAAGGAATAATTTTTGTGACTAGTTACTTTCTTGTTGTACTAAAGAAAATCTATTCCCTATTCTAAAACTTATATCAATTTAATGGATATTAGTTTTATCATTATAAATTAGGTGTGCATAATATATGTAATGTATTCTATTACATAACATATAAATGATATATTTATAATACATTTATCATTATTGATATTCTATAAATAATATTCTATAAATATTCTATAAATATTATGAATAATATATGTATAAAACTGGTTTTAGTATTATACTGTGAAGGATACAAGGAATGACAACTTTATTTAACTAAATATATTTGTATGTTTTAGTCACATAATTTATTTTTGTGCCAGTACTGATACTTGAACTATGGTCTGGGTCTTGTCCCTGAGCCATTTCAATTAGACTGGCTTCATATAGCTATCTTCAGATCTCAGCCCCTAAGTAGCTGGGATTACACATATGAATCATGTTATATATTTTTTATTGTGAAAATACTGTACAGAGGGGTTACAATTACATGGGCAAGATAGTGAGTACATTTCTTATCAAGCATTGTAGCCTCCTCATTTGTTTACCCTTCCCATCCCTTCCCATCCTCCCTCCCCCCACACCCAATCCTTCACCTCCCAAGTTGTAAAGTTCGTTTTTGACATGACAAATTTTACTTCTCATTGTTGCAACAGGTCCTCATGTTATATTTTTTGAATTCCATCCTTGGCATGTTCCTACATAATTATTTCTGAATGTTCAATTATGTTATGATATTCCATTTCTAAACCAATTCTGAATAAATAACTACTTATTGGGTAAAACGCTATGTTGCAATCGAACTTGTAAGGACCCTACTTTACTATCAATTTTCAAAGACATTTCTAATTTAATTCCTGGACAGATGAGCAGAGAAATTAAATTATGTATGCATAATATACGTAAAATACTATATTACATAAAATATAAATGATATACTTATAATATATGCATAATTAGGGATATTCTATAATTACTATAAATAATATATTATAAAACTGGTTTTATTATTATACTGTTAAGGATACAAGGAATGTCAACAACCCTATCTTAACTGTCTCATTTTCAACAGTATATAAACTAGGCTAAGAACATATACCTCAAGAAAGCACACCTCTGTAATCACATATTCAATTTCAAATATTCTCCTCATCATTATGAGGACAAGAAGTGGCACTGTGGCTCAAGTGGTAGAAGGCTCCCCTTGAGCTGAAGAACTCAGTGATATGTTAACACTCAGGTCCTGAAATTAAACTCCAGGACCGACAAAAATACAATTTGAAGAATTAAAGCATTACGGCTGGGAAGGAGACTTAGTGGTAGAGTGCTTGTCTTGCATTCATGAAGTCCTGGGTTCAATTCCTCAGCACGACATAAGAAGAAAAAGTGGAAATGGCTTTGTGGCTCAAATGGAAGAGCACTAGCTGGAGATGAAAAGCTCATCAGGGACAGTGCTCAGACCCAGAGTTCAGGCCCTCCTACCACCACCACCTCCACCAAAAAATTAAAGGATCAAACAACCTGAAGTTCTTGTCCAGAATAATGAGGGCAGCATTATCCGTTTACATGACTTAGTGACTTTAAGCCTAGTTTACCAGGGGAGGTAGTGGACAATTGTGTGTTTACCAAAACCTGCAAAATTCTTTTGTACTTTCCCAAGGAGGGAGCAAATAGGGAATGTGGGGAGAGGGGAGGTGTTTGGTGACCTTGCCTTTTGGTGCAGTGATTTTTTTCTGGAGTAAATTCAGAGAAATTCTGCTTGCAATCCTAGTTGCATGGGGAATGAAGAAGCCATGCCCTGGAAGTGTTTTTATCCTGTCCTTGGCCTGGTTCCAACCACCACTGTATAGTCCAAGTACCACTTCAGGCCCAAGAAGCTGTGAAGACTACTGATCTACTGGACAGGTGGACCTAACCACAGCCAGAAAAGGCAAAAAATGCAATGCCCAGGACAGCACTGGAAATCTACACCAGGAAAAGATTTTTTTATATTTTTTTATTGTAAAAATGCTATACAGAGTGTTTACAGTTACATGAGTAAGGTAATGATTACATTTCCTATTGAGCATTGTTACCTCCTCCTTTGTTTTTCCCCTACTACTTCCCTCCCCACCTCTCCAACTCTTTTCTCCTTGACTCCTGCCCGACATTATAAATTCATTTTCGACACAGTGTCCTGTACAACTCATCGTCACAGTGAGTCAACCTGCATCCCCATTTCAGCATTCTGCTATAACCTTTCCACTCCCCAAATTACAAAAATGTATATAAAAGATGCAGAACACTAGAATCAAATACAGTGAAAACAGGAATTATACCATGGGGGTATGAACCTACAAAAGAATCACATAGTGCATTATAAGTTTATTAAAAACAAAAGGCAAGAAAGATAAATCCACTTGTGTCTCTGATTTGGGGTATATTTCGCTTAACATCATCTTATATGGTCATATGTACATAGCCTTTGATCTTCTGTGCTTGTTCTAGACATGTACTAGTCCTTCCAAACAAGGGAAAACATGGGACCTATGTTTCTTTGGGCCTAGCCTTACTTCACTTAATATAATACTTACCAAGTCTTTCCATTTCCTAAAAATTGCAGCAATTTCATTCTTTCTAATGGAGGCATAGAATTCAATTGTGTGTGTGTGTGTGTGTGTGTGTGTGTGTGTGTGTGTGTGTGTGTGTGTGTGTTTGTGTGTGTATCACATTTTTTTGATCCATTCATGTACTGAGGAGCATCAAGATTGGGTCCATATCATAGTTACGTGGAATAATGCTGCAGTAAACATGGTTGCGCTTGCAACTTTGGTATGACCTTGTTTGTGATCATTTGGGTAAATGCCTAAATGCCCAAAAGTGGGATTGCTGGGTCATAGGGGAGCTTTACCTGGAGTCTTTTCAAGAACTTCCATACTGCTTTACAAAGTGTTTAAACAAGTTTATACTCCCACCAACAATGCAATAGGAGTCCTTTTAGCCACATCCCCTCCAACATCTGTTGCTATTATATTTCTTGATTATAGCCATTCTAACTAGAGTAAGGTGCAATCTCAATGTTGTCTTGATTTGCATTCTTTTGTAGCTAGAATAGTTGAGCATTTCTTCATGTGCCTAATGGCCATTTTTATTTCCTCTTCAGAGAACTCTCTCTTTAAGTCTTTAGCCCACTTAGTTATCGAGCAGTTGTTTCTTTGAGGATTTGCTGTTGGAGAATTTAATTTTTTGAGTCCTAAGTATATTTTAGATGTGAGACCTTGTCCGTTTTATGTCTCATGAAGATCTTCTCCCAGAACGTGGGCTTTCTATTGATCTTGCTAACTATGACCTTTGCTTTGCAGAAGCTCTGATGTTTCATGTAATCCCATTTGTCCAAATTTTCTTTGATTTCTGTTTTTTGACTATTATAATATGTTTATTGTATACAGACTCCATTAGCACTTGGAATTTATAATTCCATCGCATCTTGTAATAGCAAATTACTAGTTTCATAAAGAGATGAATTAAAAAATGAATTTCTTAATTTATCTTTCTTTACTCTTTGTTTCTGGCTCTCTATAAAGAAAATTTCAGCCTGTACTAAAAAGCTCTAGAGTTTATCCTATTCCTTCATGCAATGTTTTCATGGTGTCTTCTTTTATTTTGAGGTCTTTGATCCATTTGGAGTTGATTCTCATGCAGGGTTATATATACGGATCTAGCTTTAGTTTTCTACAGGTGTTTAACAACTGTGCCAACATCATTTACTCAAAAGGCTGTCTTTCTTCCATTCTATTTTTTTGCTCCCTTGTCAAACATTCAGTGGCTATAGGTCAGGGGTTCATTTCTGAGTCTTCAGTCCTACTCCATTGGTCCTCAGGTCTGTTCTTGTGCCAGAAGCAAGCTGTTCTTATTACTTTTTGCTTTTCTTATTACTTATTGCTTTTTAGTAGAGTTTGAAATTTGGAACTGATATTGCTCTAGTGCTGTTCTTTCTTCTAAGGATTGACAAACCTAAAGCCATCATTATACTTAATGGTGAAAAGTTAAGGACATTTCTTATAAATTCAGGAATGAGATAAGGATGTCTGCTCTCTCCACTACTCTTCAAATTAGTATTAGAATGCTAGATGGGGCAATAAGACAAGATGCTAACTTACATGGGATCCAAATAGAGAAAGATGAAGTAAAACTCTCCATCTTTGCAGATGAGCTGGTCTTGTATTCAAAGAACCCCATGATCTCCACTCCCAAGTTACTTGAGCTGATTAGAAACTTTGGAAAACTAGCCGAGTATAAAATTCACCCTCAGAAATCAATGGCTTTCCTGTATTCCAATAACAATAGGAGTGTGGCTGAAATTAAGAAAGCAACCCCGTTTTAATACCCACACAAAAAATAAAATACCTAGGAGTTAACTTAAGAGGTGAAAGACCTCTATGATGGAAATTTAAAAACCTGAAAAAGAAAATGAAAGCATAACTCAGGAAGTGGGCAACCTCCCACGCTCATGGATTGGGAGGATTAACATCATGAAAATGGCAATACTGCCAAAGGCTATATCCAAATTCAATGTGATCCTTATCAATATCCCAATCTCACTCCTCAATGAAATAGAAGAAGCAATCCAAAAAGTCAGATGGAACAGTAAAAGACCCCGAATAGCAAAGAGGTCTTTTGTGATAACCCTGCCTATAGCTCACAAAACACTTAATTCTTAGGTCTGGACGATTGTTCCTAGATAGTGAATTACTTAAGTGTAATTTGAATGCATAAAACATGCATATAAAAATAGCACATTTTCATCTCATGCGAAAACAACCTTTTCTCCATCTCAAATTTATTTCCTGAAAGGCATTTTTAGAGAGAATCTATTTTCATTTTTAGATGAAAGGCTTGTAGGAAACTATGTTCATAATCTGGCTCCTTCTCCCGCACCTCAACACCTAAAACACAAATTTCACAACGCATTTACAAGAAACAATAAAAAAAACCCTGGGAATGCTCAGATGCTGAATGTTTTTACAAAACCCAGAATATAACTCTGCTGTCTGAGGGAGGGGCTCTCTGAATAAATTAACAAGCAAACTCCAAAAAGCAGCCAGGAATACAAGATGTGAGTGTCTCTGGCTGCTACTCCATGGACAAGGAGCATGGAAGGGCTTCCTGAGCCTGCTCGAGAGAGCATGGAAGAAAGTTTCCTTGTCAGCCTGAGTACAAAAGTTGGCATCACCCCTCCTGGGCCTGTCTTTCTTGTCTTCTCTCCACAGCAGAGCAGAGTAGTCCTGTGCTCCACGAAGGATAAATATTGTACAAGCTGATCCACAGACTGGCTTCTGTTCAATCTGTACTCCTTCCTAGGTGGGCGACCCCTGCCCTGTGGTGTATGTGTGCTCCTAGGGGCTGATCCTCAAGGCCCAGGCCCAGGTGGCAGGCATGTGCTAGATGTGAGTCAGTGGCATTTTGTCATTCATGCACCAGCTGCCGGGTTGCTGCCCTAGTCTGACAGCAGGTGCACCCTGATCTTCTCCTACAGTCCCAGGAGAGGTGCACACAAGGGTCCCATATGAAGATGCTGCAACTAGGATCCTACTTCACCAGACAGACCAGCATGCCAGATGAAGTGGCTGCCGCCTGAATTACTAATTAGTTTATGGAGCAGTATTAAACAAAGCGATACATACTACTGTATGGTATGTAATGCTCTGTCCTTGAGTCTCTAGTTCAAAATCATTGAACTTTTTGCTAGCAAGAATGGATTTTATTGTTTGTATTCATAAGGCCATACTGGAAAACTGAAATAAAAGTACAACAAAACTCTTACCTGTAAACACGTGATTAAATCTCAGAATTTGAAAAAAAATTGTATGTAAGTAGTACAAATAAAGTTATACTAGAATAGTAAAATACACACAAAATATATAATATTAGTTACATTCAAGTGTAAAGTAAGTAATTACAGACAGAATTCGTACTGGATTAAAAAATATTTCAATGGTTTAACAGGTGGAAGTGATATAGTTTATATATTTTGTTTTTATAATACTTATTTGTATCCCCAGTTCTGTTTTTCTCAATAAAGGAAAGTGTTAGAAAGTAGATATTATATGTGCCACCTCTTGCTTTCAGTACCACGAAGGGGAGTGGCACTTCCTATTGGGAGTCCTGGGATGAAACCCACACCCAGCCCATGTAGACCCATCAGAGGTCCATGTGGTGACCCTAAGGGGGCCCAGGACACTGCATTGCTGCTGCAGCAAGTATAGCACTTGTTGCGGTGGGCTGTAGCCAACAAGTCTCCATTAGTGACCAAATCAAGCAACCCAGACTCAGATGTCAAAGCCAAGGGAGAAGGCAGGGCAGACACCAAGTCCTGCCTTCCATCTGTGCAGACTACACTGCCAAGGCCAGGCCCATTCCCCTGCTTTGGAGAACAACGAGGGTAGGGGGTGAGCCCATTGCCTCCAAATGGAGTATCCCTGGAATGGTACCCAGAGCTGGGCCCATATGGGCCAGAAGGTTGACGGAGGAGACTACACAGCAAAGCCAAAGGGGCTTCAGTCCCTCGGTGCTGCAGCTGGTGTGCTGCAAATCCAGGCTCCTCTGGCATGGATGGGCATATGTAGGGTTGGACCTGTATCCAACTCCACAGGGACCAGAAAATGGAGGTCCACAGAGATGCTGAAGGGGCTCGAAATTGCTGAGCTGCTGCAGCTGTCACAAGCCGGCTGGCAGAGGGGCCAGCACATGGCTCCAGTCCCCAGACCCCCTTAAAGCCTGATGAGGTGAACCAAGGTTGGGCTACCTGGCCCCAAGGAGGCAGACTGCATGCTCAGCCTTCCTTTACCCATGGACTGTGCAGTGTACAAACATGGTTTCCCCCACCCCGCACTCATGGGGACAGGCAGTGACTCCAGAACAGAGTCTCCCGAGGATGGGCCACGCACTCAGGAGCACAGAAGACCAGTACTAGCACAACTGGAGGAGGAGAGGGCAGCAGTGGCCTCAACTCTAGCCCCATAGCTGCCAGCTGCTGGGTGAAATGGAGCAACTGAGACTGGAAAGTTAAGTGGGAAGTGTGGGCAGGGTTCATCTAGCAATACTGGGGAGCATGCACACACATCCACTCACAGCACATCCACCGTAAGGGAGTTGGCCCCACATTTCAACGGGTGACCTAAGAAGGCACCCACACCCACAGGGACTACAGAAATGGAGTTTCACGTAGTGACTTGGAAAGGGCTCCAGGGCACAGCCTTGGAGCAATGAACAATTGGCAAAAAAAAAGAAAAAAAAAAAAAGAAAAACGAAAAATGTCCAGGAAAACTATTCATTAATGATAACCTATTACACTTTAAAAACAGTTTTGCTTTCCTCTTGTCCTATATTTTTCCATGGGGACCTCTGAATTAACCAGAAATCTCCAGGATTTCTTCATGCATAGTAACACCAATACATATAGCTTCTATTATTTTTTAATTAAGAGAAGTTGCATTTAGTCCTTTCCCATGTTTGATTCATGTAAAGAAATCCTGAAGTGTATCTGTAAAACACCAAACTCAATATTTCTTCTGAATACCTCACTGAAGAAAGAGAATAAAATGACCAAGCAACAGGTATCACCCATATTGTCACCTATCTAGCTATTTCTCTGATTAGAAAATAATCCTGCCTGCACATGTAGATCGCTTATGCAAAATATTTTCCAACAGCTCTTGTTGTTATCTAACATTTATCTTCCTCTTCCTGCCTCCTCTCCTGCTCCTCATCCCTAGGTTCCTGTTTCCCTCTTCCTTCTCTCCTACCTCTATTTTCTCCCTGTCCCCTCCTCTTCTCTCTCGTGCTATGCCCTTTCTCCTCTCTTACCCCTTCCTCCTCCTTTCCTTTCCTCTTTCTCCTACACTTTCACTTTCTTCTACATCTTTATGGTCCTGGGGGTTGGACACACACTAAGCAAATGCTCTGCTGCTCGCTACGGCCTCCAGTCTGGACTTCATTTCAATGACACTCTATTTCTTTGCTACAAACCCAACAAAGTGTTTTGATTCAGGATTTAATTCATTGTACATATTGTACATCATGAATATGTGCTACTTCATACAGTGTGGCTAATAGGTTTGGATTATACTTTGGGCTTCAGTTAAACTCATCAGAAACAATGTTGAAGGCAAGCTAATGTGATCCTGTTACTCCCACATTAATGAACTGGTTACTTTGTATCTTGCACAAGTACTTCCATATTGCTCCCAGTTTAATGAACTGTCACTTTGTGGTAGCACCCACAGTAATACTAACCCAAGGATTGCTGGGGATCAGAAGATTAAGTCCAGACAGGAAAATCCATGAGATATGCATCTGAAATTAACTATTAAAAAGCCAGAAGAAAACTTGTGACTACGTGGTATAATGCCATACTTCCACAGAATAAGCTGACGACAGGGCCCCCCCGCCACACACACACACACACACACACACACACACACACACACACACACACACACACACACAATTTCCCAGCTAGAGCAAGTACAAGATCTGTTTTCCCAATGATATATCTGAGTTCCAATCCTATGTGTTTGGATATTTTTGAAAGCTGTATCATCAACTTACCTAATTTTAATAAATGACATCCTGCTCACTATTATTTAATGCTGGTTGGAAAATATTTTAAGACACATTTTCATGTAGAAAATTGAAATTTTCCCCAAATAGTGACTGTCTTAGTTTATAAGAAAGAAAGAATTGTGCCTTTAATTCATTAGTTCATAAATTAAAAAAAGTAACCCTAACCCTAAAACCACTTGCCTTTGCATTCAAAAAGCCACACAAATATATTAAATTTATACATCCTATCTTTGATTCAACTCATCTTTCTTAAAATAGTTTCTAGTTTTATTCAATATCTTGTCATTTTTCTAACACGAACCCTAACTGGAACATTCAGGCTAATCCTCACACTAATCATATCCCAATCCTAATATTATTAGCAGTTTTGTATTTCATATTCATCCTAATTCTATCTTGACTTGTTATACGAAGATTTACTTTCAGTTTGACCCTAAATTTTCCATTTCCCTAATGCTAACACTAAGCCCAGCTGGAACTGAAACCTAACTTTCAACCTAATAATAGTCCAAAATTAATATTAAAAATACTCTAGTTTTTATTCATTGGAATGAATATTGCAGTTTTCACTCTGGAAAGGAGTTTCAATTTGCCCTAATTCCAACAAATTTCCTGACTCTGTCTCTGAAGTTATCTTGTTCCCTAACATAAACCATTATATTACTTGTCATCAAATTCTCTTATCAGGAAAAACACTGTAGTTTCCATTGATCCTACCTTTTCCTGAACCACTGTATCCTAAAACAATTTCATATTTACTTATCCTCTAGTCCATTACTCAATGCTAACTCTCAACCTAAACCTGGCTGGAAAACTCTCATTAATCATTACAAGAATGATCACTGAGAAATATATATATATATATATATATATATATATATATATATATATATATATATATATATATATAATGGTAATGTTCTAGTTACTATTCAGTCTCACATTTTTGTTTTCACTTGATAGTGAAAACTCAATTTTTACTAAAACTTTCCTATTCATAACACTAATCATAATCAGAAGAAAATACTGACACTGATTTTAATCCAAATTTTATGTCAATACTAACACTTACTAGTTCGTTTTACCCTAGTTTTCATTCATCCTAACTTGATTCAAATATGCCTTCCAAACATAGGTTTCAATTTTTTTCCAATATCTTAGTCACTTTCTAACCCTAAACTTAATCTTAACTGGAATATTGAGAATAAATATAAGCCTAATTGCAAGTAGATTCTAATATCAATAGCAGTACTCTAATTCAAATTCATTCTAATTCTTACCAGACTTATTCCAAAATTTACCATCAATTTGAGCTTCATTTTTTTTTCTCCTTCACTCTAACCCTAAACATGGCTGGAATCCTAACCATAACCTTAACACAAATGGTATCACAATTCTAAAATTTATGAAAAATACTGGTTTTGTGCAATCCTAACTGAAATTCCACTTGTAATTCTTGAAATAAATTGCAAGTCTTCCTAAACCCTACAGATATTCTCACTCTTATCTCTGAACCTATCCTATTTCATAAGAGGAATCATTAAACCAATTGATCTCAAATCCTGATATTATGAAATACATTATACGTCCATTATCCCAGCTTTTCCTGAATTCCTAGAACCTGAAATAAGTTCAGATTTAATTAACATTTATCCCATTCCTTTTTTTTCTTTTTGTTGGTTGTGGGGTTTCATCTCTGGGTCTGGGCTTAATCCCTGAGTTCTAGGCATGGGCATGATCCCTGAGTTCTTTAGCTCAAGGTGTGCACTTTACCACATGAGCCACAGCACCACTTTCTGGTTTTCTGGTGATTAATTGGAGATAAAATTCTCACAGACTTTCCTGTCAGGGCTGGCTTTGAAATGCGATCCTCAGAAATCAGCTTCCTGAATAGGTAGGATAATGGACGTGAGCCACCAGTTTAACATATTTCTTTACTCAATCCTTAACCTCCTTTAACCAGAAACCTAATCCTAATCACAACCTGAATTAACACCAAATGGTTAATGTAAGGAAAATTGTCTGGATTCTATTCAATCACACATTTTTTTGCTTCTACTTCTTAGTGGAAAACTAAATTTTACCCTAAAGCTTATCCTTCCCTAATCCTAACAAGAACTAAAACAGTAACACTTTAAACCAAATTATATATGAATGTTTAAAATAACACCCACGCTTGTTTTCATTCATTCTAACTTTGATGTTATTCATTCTTCTTAAAATATGTGGCAGTTTTACACAATATCTTACTTTTTTTTTCTCATCCTAAACCCAGCTCTAACTGGAACACCTTGCCTAATCCTAAACCTACATATAACCGAATCATAATGTTAATAGCAAGCGTCTATTTCACAATTATGCTATCTCTTGCTCAGCGTGTAGGTCTAAATTTTATTTGCATTTTGACCTTAAATTTTTAACAGTGTTTTTCTATTTCCTGTCAAGTTTTATTTTTCATTTCTTTTTAATTTTATTTTATTGTAATGAGGCTTACATAGGGATTACAGTTACATGTGTAAGGTAATGAGTACATGTCTTGTTGAGCATTGTTACCCCCTTCTTTGTTGTTGTCCCACTATCCCTTCCCTCTCCAACTTCCATTACTCTTCTCTCCCCATGGTGTAAAGTTCATTTTCAGTACAGTGTGCTATGAGTATTATTGTTGCAATAGGTCATCCTGTGTTGAGCCTAAATTTTCTATTTCTCTAACCCTAATTCTAATTCTGTCTGGTATCCTAACCCTAACCATAATAATAATGATAACTCAATTCAGAAGTTAACAGAAAATACCCCTTTTTGTTCAACCTGATAATCCACTGTACGTCTTGGAATAAATTGCAGTTTAGCTTAAATCTTCCAAATTACTTTATATGTGCATATAAAAAGATGTAATTTTATGTGAAAAACAGAAGATCTTTGGAGAAAGGAGTAACAAAAAGGAAATAGAGGGAGTAAAATCAAATATTTTAATATATTATGGAAAGAGCAAAATTAAACTGCCACTTCTGAAAATGAATAACCATTAACAAAACAATAAAATGTTTCCATTCTTAAAGTGCATTATACTTCAATATAAAGTTTATCTCAAAATAGAAATTCTGCATCTAATCTAATGTACGTTTGCATGCACAAAATTCTGTGACTTCTAGTCTTATTATGTGATATTAATTACATTTTTATTGTGAAATGATCCCTACTTATATTTATTACAAACTTCTGCAATTATACAAATCATGCCTGTACATGCTAATTTACGTAATTTAATACACAAACAAAAGTATCTTTTTTCTTGTCTCCCACAGGGAAGGATGAAGTGCTGAAATATACTAAATAGAAGCACTCTAACAGAGAGTCTATAGGGAATGGAAATTTGCAACTTGAGGATGGGAACATGAGCACTTTCTACTTGGCTGAACAAGAATTCTTGTTTCTACAGTACTTTCTTGGCATTTAGTCACACAGGGAAAGCCACAAAATTTGAAGTTCATATGAAAGAATTACATTCCTAAAAGTTGTGTCAACCCTGCTCAAAAGCTCAATTTTATCACTAGTTCTTCGTGCTTGCTGGCTGATCAGTTTCCCTATCATATTTACATATTATTAAGCATATTAGTCATTGAACTGGCAGTACATGGCAGAAGACTCCTGAAATCACATCTATTGCAGTGTAATATTTAGAAGAGAAGAAAAAGATTATATTGATCTCCAATTCCTCCCTTTGGCCTTCAATATAGTAATTAATTGTCAAAACAATCACATAAGATGTTAGTCTATTTTCCAAATTTAATTAGAGATTAAGCAAGTGTTTTTTGCAGTAAAGTGATGACAGTAGTGTCACAGCTCTGATATGGGCACCTCCTCCCTAACAAGTAATGCTCTATGAAGTGTAAATATGGACGCCACACTAAATTCTCTCTCCCTTTCTCTCTCTCTCTCTCTACACACACACACACACACATTGGAGATCAGTTCCATTCCTCTGTAATTATAGTTGATTGATGTTTGTTCCCTTGCTTTTCTTTGATTCAGGATCTTACTTGGACCTGTATGTTTCCCCGAGATCAAGTCCCTTCTTTGTATACCGTGTATCTTTGTATGTTTCAGGTCAATTAACAGTACCTTGAATACAACATCTTCAAACTTGACATTCAAGTCAAACTCCATGAATTCATATTACTATTCCAAAATACTAAAATGTATTGGATCTAGGGACAAAATGCCCACCTTGTTATTTTAGAAGGAATTGACATCATGAAAAAGAAGAATATTAATCAGGAACCGAGGTAAGAGAATGGGAGTATGTGGGAAAATGTAGAATACTGTATGTGTGTTAGAGATACAGAATAATAGGTTCATTTATTGAAAATTTGTCATCCTATATTGAAAGCTCAATTTAAGCATACAGTTTTCCAGTTACTTTGCTTACCTATCACTTCTGATCACAAATCCTCTTATGAATGTTTATATTATCTTTGAATAAATCACACAATTTGCAGGTACTTATCATCTTAAGGAAAGACTGTCTGCTTCTAGGTTTTTCATTATATGTGACAAAACCTTATTTTTTGTTTCCCTGTTTGCTGAATAAATGTATTCCGGGAAACAGGTATTGACAACAAATCTGAGTGTAATTTTCATTTTATAAATTTCAAATGTAATATAAACTTTGTATTGACTAGTTATTTTTTTAAATGACTGATATTCATGAACACAATATTTTGGTGCCTTTAAGTCAATTGAGAATTGCTGTGGTAGTTCTTATGTCTAATTGACTTAACCATTATGTTATTCATGTATAAACATTGCATTGCACTTTTTTATTTTTATATATAAAATAATCCCCAAGGGTTTTCTTTAAAGTGATAATGGGGGGAGGTTGTCTTCTTGTTCCAAACTTTATATTTACGTCAGTAAAACTACTAGAAACACATTCTGTTTACTGGAGCAATATAAGAGATGAGAACATATTTCTAAAGAGAATGGATTGATTGATTAAAACATAGAATAGAGTAAAATAGTCAGGTTTCTTGTTTGAGACTCCATAAATTTCATATGAATGTAGCTCAAGATAAGAATCAAAGATAAATTCATATTTATATTACTGAGATTTACGTCACAATATAAGAAATATACGTATTTTAAGGAATTGGTTATTCAAAGCCCTAGATACCTAATGGATGAAGAATGGAATTGAAAAAAAGCAGAGGAAAACAATTCAACATGCATCTATTATGATTTTATAATACTAATATGAAAGCAATGGTGCTTTTGCCTTTCTGAAGAAGAACGTTTAGGCAGTAATTTCAATGTAAGTTAGCAATTGCAATGAGTCTAAAGTCTTTTCTTCCAAGATATCCAAGAATACTATACTCATCCTTTGAAGAGTAAAAAAGTAATTATTTTCATTAGCTTTGCTTAATATGAATTTATTTGTAGTAAATAGGTTAAAATGTCTTCTTTCTCTCAATGTAATAAGATACATTCTGTCTCTTTCTGTTTCTTCATACAAGCCTGAAATCACTACTTCAACGTAATATAAGCAGAAAAACAAAAATAACCTGATACAACAATTACAAATCCTAAATTATGTGAAAACGTACACAATATAAAAAATAAATCTGAGGAAGAGGAAAAACAATGACAGAATAACAACAGAAAATTATCCTAGCAATCTCTAATGAAACAGAGGTTTATAGTCCTAGCAGATACTCCACTTCTAGAGGGTCACATCAAATCAGCTATAATTATAGATATGCAGCTATAAAACTTGACATAACTATAAACATATAATTCATAAGAAGATTTTATACTGTCTTCACAAGAAAACAGAATTCTATGAAAAGGTGCCAACCAGGTAGTTGACTGCTATGACTATGTTGGCCAACACATTCAAAAGCACATCTGCAGTCTGGAAATAAATGGGCAACATGGAAAAAAGCAGGAACAGAAGCATACATCAGAGAAAGCCACATCCGTACACATAGACAATTCACCATACCACTGGACATTCCGAACTGTCACTGGAACCACAAATATTAACATCACAACATCTCACCACAACTGATTTCTCTTACTACACTTAATGGACCTGACAAAAATGCAACTCCAGAAAAACAAATCATAACAGGGGACCAAACAAAGACCTGGCAAATCAACCAAGAACATAGAGAGTCACCTATAAAGGTCATAGATCCTCCAAAGAAAACCTCCAAATGGACAAAACAAATCAGAAAAATACAAGAAAAGTGACCTCAAGGTAGTATAATTCACACAGTAAATAACCAGGCATTAAAACAGACAATCAAGGACCTAGAAGAGAGTTATCAAACGTATTACAGATACTGCTGAAAAATGTGATTAATGGAAAGATAGAAAACCTCTACAAGGAAATTTGTGAACAAATGAGACCAACCAAAGATTAGCAAAATAATTCATGAAGACTACAAACAGAAAGATAAATAAATTCTGAGAAGTCAAGGGAGTCCAAGAAAAAATGGATGCCTAGTTAAAAGATATGAGAGAAGACACAGCTAAGAAAACAACGCTTGCAACTCCCCCACCCAAAGAAAAAATGTACAGAGGGCTGGGAAGGTGGCTCAGTGGTACAGCACTTGTCTTGCATGCCTGAGGACCTGGGTCCAATTCATCAGCACCACATAAGCAAAAAAAAAAAAAAAAAAAAGAAAAAAAGAAAAAAGAAAAAGAAAAAACCCGGAAGTGGCACTGTGGCTCAAATGGTCGAGCGCTAGCCTTGAGCTGAAGAGCTGAGGGACAGTGCCCAGGCCCAGAGTTAAGTCCCCATGACTGGATGCAAAAAAAATGTACATAAAGTCCATAAAAGACCTAAAACAAAGGTTTAATAGAGAGACAGAACCCCTAAACTATTACCAACTAGAAGACGGGGAAATCAAAAACAAAGTAGAAAGTCTCCACAGCAAATAGATGACATAGAAGATAATCTCAGGGCCAAATACAAAATAGCTCTAATAGGGAAGAGGAAACAATCATTTAGAACAAATCCAAGAAATAAGAAATGATCTTGCCAGAACGTCAAGACTCAGTTAGAAGATCAAATTTTGAGGAGATAGGTATCAAGAAGGAGAAGAGCAGGAAACTAAATGGATGGGAAACATATTACAGAATTCTAGCAGAGAACATGCCAAACATCCAAAGAGATAGGCTCATTCAGAGAAGAGAAGCCTTTAAACAAACACAGAATTCTAGAACTGAACAATCCACCATGACATCATAATCCACTAGAGGATCATTAACGATCAAGGAAAGGATTCTTAAAGCTGCTGTAGAGAAAAGATTGATTATTTATAAAGGATATACAGTCAGAATAGAAACAGATTTCTTAGCTGATATGGTAAAAAGGAGAGCCTGGAATGATGTATGACAAACACTAAAGGTAAACAACTACCAACCGTGAATACGGTCCCAAGCCAAACTTTCCTTTACATTTAAAGGATAAATAAACATATTTCATGACAAAGACAACTTGACATAACATATTTCCATCAAATCAGCATGATAGAATTTAATCAAATATATCCTACATAGAGAAGATCAAGAAGAACAGGAACTGGTTATATAAAATGTTCCCTACAAGAGTTCAAGGTAAATTTATTAAGAGTACATCAGGCACAGCTCCTAACAACAGGTGTATAACATAGCAGGACTTATCAGATATTTCTGCCTTAACTCTCAATAGCAATGGACTTAAATTTCCAAATAGAAGATATAGATTAGATAGCATTTAAAAACAAGATGCATCCATCTAGTATCTATGAGAGACACATTATCAAACACATTCTATGAAGCTAGAATTAGACTCTTCCCCAAATCACGTAGGGACTCACCAAAGAAAGAGAACTATGAACTCAACTCTTTGATTAGCATTAAAGAACTTCTTAATAAAATTCTCACTAACCAATTTCAGCAACTAAAAAAAATCATATGGTATGATCAAATAGGATTCAACTTGGATAAAAGTCGATTTAATATTCTTGTGAATAAACATAATACAAACTATCAGCAGAAGCAGGGTCAAGAAACACATGATCGTCTATAGGGATGTAGAAATAGCTTTTAACAAGCTCCAATACCGCTTTATGATTAAAAGGTCTGAGAAGCTAAGAAAGCATGGAACATTCCTCAATATAATACTGAGTATGTATATGACACAGATAATTAGCATTTACCTCACGGTGGAAGCCTGAAGACATTAACATCAGGAATGAGACAAGATGTCCACTCTCTCTACTACTCTTCAATATGGTAGTGGAATTTCTTGTAAGAACAATAGACAAGAGAAAAACATCAAGCAGATCCAAATATGGAAGAAGTAAAACTATCCTTTTTTACAGATGAAATGTCCCTGTATTTAAAAGACCCTGTGGCTTCCTCCCTCAAGTTAGTACAGGTGATGCTAACCTTCAGCAATGTAGCTGGGTATAAAAACCACAAGAATCAGTAGTTTTTCTGTTACCAACAATGGGAAGATCCACGCTGAAATTCAAAATACAATCTATATGTATTAGCCTCAAAAACAAATTAAATCTACACAGAACAAAACAACAACAACAAAACTAGGAATTAATTAAATTAAAATTGTGAAGGACCTATATGTGAAAACTTTAAAAATATACAAAGGGAAATTGAAGGAGATTCAAGGAAATAGAAAGTCTTTCAATGTTCCTGGTTAGAAGAATTAACATTTTAAACATTGCAATATTTCCCCCAATTTTGCAATGCAATACTCATCAAAATTCTAACAATATTCTTCCATGCAGTAGAGAAAGCAATCCAACTTTAATATGGAATTACAAAATTTCAGATGATACAGAATGCTTAGAAATGAATTCATGTGCCTATAGTCATCATACACACACACACACACACACACACACACACACACACACACACACACACACACACACACACACTGAATGGGATTATATTCACCCATCAGAAAGATGACTTTTCACCAGTGGTAAGGAAAATAAAAAGTTTGGGAAAATTATATTAATAGAAAAGAGAAAGGAATGCAGACACAGAGCAATATAGGTTTCATGGATTCATTCATTTATTGAAACTAGAAGGTGCATACAAATCTATAAGTAAACAAGACAGATTCTACCTCGTCCCAGTTAATATGGCCATTACCAAGAAAACTAAGACTAGCAAATGCTGGACAATTGGGAGCTCTATTACACTGTTGGTGGGAAATTAAACTCGTTCAACTATTGTGGAATGCAGTACGGAGTTTCCTGAAAAGACTAAACCTATATCTCCCTTAAGACCCAGTAATTTCCCTCAGGGGCAGTAATCCAATCAATAACAAACAGCCTCACATGAAAGCTACCAGTATATCCATGTTCAGGGCCCAGGCCCAGAGTTGAAGGACTGGAAAAAATTTACAACTGCTGGTGTTTGTTTCCGCAAATATGAACAGTTTGATATAAGATACCAAATCAATCTATTTCCAGTAGCTAGTTTAGGCCTTAAAGGTAGTGGGGGATAAAATGTCTCCTTTGTTGAATGTTAGGAGAAGATGTAGGCAGTCCATGAAATGGGGATTTGTTGTTGTTGTTCGAGGTGCTTGAAGTCTGGGCTTGGGAACTGCCCCTGAACTCTGAAACTCAAGGTGAGTGCTCTACCTCTTGAGTGAAAGTGCCTCTTCTGGTTTTCTGGGGGTTAAATGGAAATAAGAGTTTCAGGGCTTTCTTGCCCAGGCTGTCTTTGAAATGAAGTCCTCAGATCTCAGCTTCCTGAGTAGCTAGGATTATAGCTGTGAGCCACTGGCACCAGGTAAAAATGGGGGATTATTAGAAAAGAAAATCGCCCTTTTCACCTGTGTCTAAACCACAGATACTATTAATAGAACACTTCACCTTTAACTCATTTCATCAGACATTTGTAAATTTTCTCTTTTCCTTCATGTGGGAATACTGCAGTCAATATCAACTCAGCTGAGGGACTGGATCAATTGTATGGTAATTGCTAGCACCTAATTTAAGAACTTTTACATCAAAAGAAATAAAACCCTCATTTGGAAGAATTGTGTTTTCTTTTTATTACAAATCTCTGCTAGATTACTTATTAATGTGATATTGGACCTCCTAAGAGAATGATGACATTTTCTTTCTCTTCAGCCTTCTCCCACATATGGTCAACTATTTAAGAATTCAAAGATTTGTATTGATAGTTGATTAAGCTGACTACTAAGAAAATGTGCATTTCTGGAATTTGATCTGCTCTCTTGTTATTATATGCAAAAGGCTTTCTATGATTTATTTGTTCTACAAGGCATTCTACTTTCCAATCTTTGTGTGACCAATTTTAGTGTCTCTGATCAGTCTTTCTGACTCTCTCTCTGGAGTCACATTTGAGTTTGCCTCATAAAAAATATTTTAGTTATCAGCTAAATGACTCTCAGCTTCTGTTTTTTGCCTGATTTCATTTAGGCTGTGATAGCAACCCTGCCTGGCTGTGCTTACTGGAGTGCTTTTTGTGTATTTGTTAGTGTGTGTGTGTGTGTGTGTGTGTGCATGTGTGTGTGTGTGTGTTTTGTTTTAGAGGTCTAGGATTACTATTCAAGGTAGTAGTTTCTCTTGGCCCCTGTGATCCCCTGGCCTAGAGTCGATGGGTTTTTCTAAAGATACAAAGAGCAGCTTACTAAATTCCTGTTTTAATTGTCCCACAATGAGGCAATCAGGCATCCTTGCAAAGCCATCAATAATGCTTTGTAACCACTTACAGAAGTTGTCTATCAAGATGGGGTTCCAAGGTTGACTGTGAAAATTGTTCATTTCCAAGCAGGCACCATAAAGCATATCACATTCCTGGAATCAAACATTTGGAAGGAAGGTTCCCCTTCCTTCCTTCTCTTATAATAGATCAAACCATAATATTCTTCAGTTGTAGAGCCTGGAGCACATTTTCTCAAGAATATTCTGTAGTGAAAAAAAGGACCAACTTTCAAAATAAAGGTGAAAATACTTGTCTACAACAGACTGGTTTATCTTGCTTATATCTGCTGTTTTTTTCATTAAATCAAACACATGGATAATTTATATTGGTATTAGACAAGTGGCAAAGGATTAATGGGATAAGCATTCAGTTTACTTTCATATATCCAATATAATACACTTAGCTCATCATGAAAAATTAACTACAACTGTAGAAAAAATGTCAGGAATATAAAATAAGCCTCAAGATAAGGTCAGGAAGATGGCGGAGGAGAAGCTGGAGGCTAAACAAGCTCTAGCATAAAAAAGCAGTTTTAGTGTTCCAGTGAACAGTACTAGGCCAGAGAATTACACCAAGTGTGCCATCACAGTACAGAGAGTTTTGCCAGAGAGGGAAAATCAAGGCAAAGAGACAGATCTGAGCACTTGCCGCTCCTGGCAAGTGCTCAGATCTGTCTCTTTGCCTTGTGGCAGCGGCAGCAGCGGCGGTGCCCGTAGCCGTCATACCTGCAACACAGAGGGTCTGGGACAAAGGCACCAGATGCAGCGGGCAAGCTGATTCTACTCAACACCAGCAAGAACTGACAAGGAGCAGATATCTTCACACTGCAGATCGCAGACCAGAGACGACCCAGTAACCAAGACTCAGGCAGCATGGAGTAGAAGCCTGACATCCTCACTCCTTCTTAGGGATCAGAGGAGGGAAGGCATTCATGCCCCACCCCATTACTGGAGATCTCCATCTTTGATACTGACAAAGGCTTGGCTGAGTTGCCAGTTCCAATTCAGGCCTTGGGAGAAAACAAGACAGCTATTTGGCAGGTCACATGAACCTGCCCAGACCTGCCAGGTTCAACTCCACCCAGGAAAAAGTCACCCACCCCAGGCAGAGTAAATCTGCCCCCTGGGAGTGGCTTTCTTCACTGGGTAAACAGAGCTAGAGCCTGTGCCTCCCTAAAGCAGCTTAGACATTCTATTGAAATTCAGTAAACATAAACTCTGAGAAAGGCTGCAGGCTGTGCTCTGTGAGTGTCTCAGAAGCTAGCCCCTCAGGGAAAAGCTACTGTTTGCTGAAAGGCCTCAACTCTACCCAGAACCTAACCTCATCAAAGCATCTCCAAACAAGAGAAAACAGACATCTCCCTCTTTTGCAATACTCAGAACAGATCCCTCTCCCACTGAACTAGCCTGAGAGGAGGATCACAAAGCAGAGCATTTTTCGGCTTGCCCAAACAAACTGCCTTAAGTAACAAATCAAGCCACAGGAAAACCAAACACCACAAGCCGACCAGGGACTCCACCAAGAGTCTGGTTACTGACACAAGGGAAATACAGAATCTTCCTATCCCCCAGCCCACAAAAAAAAAAAAAAATGAAAGAACTTTTTGTTTTTGTACGTTATTTTTAATTTTTTGTTTTTTTAATTTTTGTTTTTATTGTTTATTGTTTTCTTCCTCATATAATTTTTATTTTAGGTGAATATGTGTGTGTGCTTATTTTTTAATCTCTACTGAACTTTTGTTCCCTTTCTTTCTTTCTTTCTTTCTTTCTTTCTTTCTTTCTTTCTTTCTTTCTTTCTTTCTTTCTTTCTTTCTTTCTTTCTTTCTTTCTGTTCTCATTCTTACCTCAAATATACCCGTCATCGATTATTAGATCTTATCCTACATTGTGTACATACTTAATCCAGAAATTTATTACTCAATTCAAAACCTCTTAGAGATAAATTCTTTAATAGCAGTATTATCTATTTATACCCATATAATATTTTAAAACATCTTTATTTTTCTAGTTTTTCATGTCTCCTTTCTATGCTTCCCCTCCTTTCATCCCATCCCCATTCTTCTCTGAATACTACTTCTTCAAGCTCGCAGTTTTTAAGGGTTTCATTTTTTAATATTAAATTTGTGTTTTTCCATTTTTCTTGTCTTTTTTCCTTTTTCTTTTTTTTCTTACTATTTTTTCTCTCGCTGCTATCATTCTCTCCAATCAATTTCCCTCTTTGAGATGAGGAAATGGTTAATTCCACTCTCCCTCACCTTCCCACATCCCTCCAATCCTATTGTTCCCCAAATTTTACCTAAACCTAATAATTTCTGGTTGCCAAATTCTCCTTTGCTGTTCTTAGGCCATAAAGACATAGTTGTTTGATGTTCAATAGATTGTATCTCTTGAACCAGATTGTATCTGCAGACTTTTGACTGTGCAACTACGGACTTTGGTTTATGCTTACCTTAAAATAGTGTTCTAGCAAAAAACGTGTTATTCTCATCCCAAATGGGCAGAACAAGCCAGAAAAACACAAGAAAAATGGCAAGCCAGGGGTTCTCAACTCCCATTCATGACAATCAGGGGAGAAAAGAGATAATGAATAATCCAGAGGAGAGTTCTCAAAAAGCTCTACAAACACTACAGGTAAACATGGTAAATGAAAAGAGTTAAAACCTGCAAAAGTCTCAATGTGAGCATGATAGGGAGAAAGAGGAGGCAAACCAAAGATCAATACAGGAGAAGCATTAGCTTGAGGAAGCTACTCAAAGATTGATACAGGAATTTCATGAGCAGATTGAGAACACTCAAAGAGAAATAAAGGAATTGTGTGAGCAGGTTGAGATCAGTCAAAGAGATAGACAGCAATTACGTGAGCTGGCTGAGCACAGACAAAGAGAAAGTCAGGAATGGCGTGAACAGGCTGAGGACACTCAAAGAGAAATTCAGGAAATGTGTAAACGTGGGGATGCTAATCAAAGAGAAATACAGGAACTGAGAGATCGGGATGAGAACGGACAAAGATCAATGGAGGCATTAGTGGAATACAGAAACAGAGAGCTGAAAGAAATCAGTGAGACGGCAAAGGGAATGCGCATTGGAAAACAACAGAAGGAATGGGAGTCCTAGGAAACCATAACCAATCAACTAAGTGATTTGAGAATAAACACTGAGCACCAAAGTAAGGAAGTAAAGAAGTTCTTACAAGATCTAGAACAAAGTTCCAACGAAGAATTTGAAGTCATCAAAGTCAACCAATTAGAAGAAATAATAAAAAACGAAGTAGAAAGTCTTGACAGTAGGTTAGACCATGCAGAAGATCGAATCTCAGGGATTGAATACAGCCTAGATATTATAGAGAAAGAACATAAAACCATCCAAGACAAATCCTAGAAATATGATATATCTCCTCAAATCTATTTGGAAAACACCATCAGAAGGCCTAATCTGAGGATAATGGGTGTAGAGGAACACCTAGAGACAGAAGTTAATGGTCTAGGAAATTTGTTTAACATGATCCTAGCAGAGAACTTCCGAAACATGTAAAAAGACAGGGCTATTCAAGTACAAGAAGCTTTTAGAACTCCAAATAGACCAGACCAGAACAGGACATCCTACCGTCAAATTATTATGTGCACAGGATCAATTCAGACCAAGAAAAAAATCTTTAAAGCTGTCAAGGAGAAAAGATCAATAACCTATAAAGGGAAACCAATGAGAATCACCTCAGATTTCTCAGCAGAGAAAATTAAAGCAAGGAAAGCCTGGAATGATGTATACCATCCCCTAAAGACAAGCAACTATCAACCAAGAATACTGTACACAGTTAAACTCTCCTTCATATCCGAAGGTCAAATAAAAAACTTCCATAGTAAAGAAAAATTGAAACAGTATATCTCCACCAAACCAGCTCTACAAAGACACCTAAAGATGTCCTACACATAGAAAACCTACAAGACCACAATAAACACCAAGAAACCGCACCCAAGGTGAGAATCCAAGAACCATAGGAAGTACTCAGTTGCGGCAGCCTTAAAGAAGGTGAATAAAATGGCAGGAACTCCCAAATACCTCTAAGTCCTATCTCTTAACATTAATGGGCTTAACTCTCCAATTAAGCGACTTAGACTAGTTGGATTAAAAAGGAAGATCCTTCTACCTATTGCCTTCAGGAATCCCACCTTGTCCATAAAAACAACACATTTTGAATGTGAAAGGCTGGAACAAAATCTACCAAGCAAACAGCTCCCTATAAACAGGCAGGAGTTGCAATACGAATATCAGATAAAATAGACTTCAAATTAAAATTAGTTAGAGGAGATAAAGAAGGTCTCTCAATACTAATTAAGGGATCTCTACTTCAGGAGGTTATTACAACTCTAAATCTCTATTCGCCAAACAATGGATCATCCAAATTTATGCAAAAAACACTACTTTCTCTCAAATCTCATTTAGATCCAAATACATTAATTGTCAGGGACTTTAATACACGACTATCCCCACTAGATAGATCAACTTGGCAAAAACTCAACAGAGAAACCGGAGATATAAACAACTGCATAGAGCAACTACATTTAACAGACACCTACCAAATATTTCACCCAGCATCATCAGAATACATGTTCTCCACAGCAGCACATGAAACATTTTCCAAAATAGACTACATTTTAGGTCCCAAAGCAAAATTTTCCAAATTCAGGAACACTGTAGTAAAACCTTGCATTCTCTCAGATCACAAGGGAAAAAAATTAGAACTCAACACCAAAAGCCACCAAAGAAAGTCCTGTAACATATGGAGGCTGAACAACACACTCTTGAACCACCAGTAGGTCATGGAAGAGATTAGAAACGAAATTCATGTGCTCAAGGTATTCGACATAAATGAGCACACAAACTACTAGCTCCTCTGGGACACAGCAAAGGCAGTACTCACAGGCAAGTTATATCTTTGAGTTCTTACATCAATAAATTTGAAAGATCCGAAACTAACAATTTAATGAGACAGCTGAGCCTCCTTGAAAAAGAGCAAGATGAACCCCAATCTTGTAGAAGTAAAGAAATAATTAAAATTAAATCAGAATTAAATGAATTAGAATAAAAAATAGAAAGAATCAACAAAACAAAGAGATGGCTCTTCTAAAAAATCAACAAAATAGATAGACCCCCAGCAAATCTTATCAGAAAAAGAAGAGAATACACCCTAATAAATAAACTCAGAGATGAGAATGGAAATATCACCACAGAAACAAACAAGATTCAGAACATTATAAGGGAATACTTCTCAAACATTTATGTTAATATGTCTGAGAACTTGGCAGAAATGGACCTTTTCCTAGCAAATATCAACATGCCAAAACTAAATCAAGATGAGTTAAACCATCTTAACTAGCATATATCAAGCATTGAAATAGAAACAGCAATGAGACCTCCCATCTAAGAAAAGCCCAGGACCGCATGGTTTTACAGCAGAGTTCTACAAGGCCTTCAAAGCAGAACACACACCAATACTCTTTCAAATTTTAAATGGAATTGAAAGAGAAAGTTCACTACCAAATTCATCCTATGAAGCTATAATAACCCTCATCCCAAAATCAGGCAGGGACTCATCAAAGAAAGAGAACTATAGACCCACTTCTTTGATGAACATTGATGCAAAACTTCTCAACAAAATTTTGGCCAAGCAACTTCAACAATTCATCCAAAAAATCATATGCCACAATCAAACAGGATTCATTTCAGGGATGAAGTGCTGGTTCGAAATACGCAAATCAAATAACATAATTTATCACATCAACCAGAGCAAGAATAAGAACCACATCGTTATCTCAATAGATGCAGAGAAAACATTTGACAAGATCCAACACCCCTTTGTGATGAAGGTTCTGCAAAGACTAGGATTCCATGGAATCTTCCTCAATAAAATAAAGACTGTATATTAAAACCTCTAGCCAGTATTATGCTCAATGTTGAAAAATTAACGCCATGTCCTCTAAACTCAGGAACGAGACAAGGATGCCTACTCACTTCATTGCTCTTCAATCCAGTATTGGAATGCTTAACTACAGCAATAATAAAAGATACAAACATCAAGGGGTTCCAAATAGGGAAAAAGAAAGTAAAACTTTCCCTCTTTGCAGATGACATGATCTTGCATTTAAAGAATCCCATGGATTCTGATCTCAAATTCTTCAAGGTGATTCAAAACTTTCGTAAAATATCAGGGTATAAAATTAGCCTTCAAAATTCAATGGCTTTTCTATATGCCAACAATGATAAAAGTGTAGCTGAAATCAGGAAAGCAACTCCATTCGTAATAGCTCCACAAAAAATAAAATACCTGGGAATTAACCAAACAAGTGAAGGACATCTATGATGAAAATTTTAAAAACCTGAAAAACGAAATCAAAACAGAACTTAGAATGTGTCAAAAACTCCGATGCTCCTGGATTGGAAAAATCAACATCGTGAAAATGGCAATACTTCCCAAGGCTATCTACAAATTCAATGCGATACCCATCAATATTCCAATTTCATTCTTCAGGGAAATAGAAGACTCAATCCAAAAATTCATATAGAACAATAACAATATTGTTATTCATATAGAATAACAATAACAATCTTTAACAGAAAGAACAGTGGTACTGGCACAAGAGCAGACCGCAGGACAAATTGAATAGACTTGAAAACCCAGAAATGAACCTAAAGACCTGTAGCCATCTAATCTTCAATAAGAGAGCTAACAAAAATAGAATGGAAGAAAGACAGTCTCTTCAGTAAATTGTTCTGGCAAAATTGGTTAACTACTTGTGAAAAACTAAAGCTAGATCCTTATATATCAACTTGCACCAGAATCAACTATAAATGGATCAAAGACCTCAGAGTCAAAGCAGATACTCTGAAAACATTATAGAATGGAGTAGGAGAAACCCTAAGCCTCCTTGGTGCAGGCCGAAATTTTTTTAATAGAGACCCACAAACACAACAAATGAAAGAAAGGGTGGAAAATTGACATTGCATGAAATTTCAGAGCTTCTGCATGGCAAAGGATAAAGCTAGCAAAATCAATAGAAAGCCCACGGATTGGGAGAAGATTTTTCACTAGCCATACAACAGACAAGGGTCTCATATCTAAAATATACCTGGAACTTAAAATTTTAAATCCCCACTAAACAAATCTTCAAACAAACAATTGCCCAATAAATAACTGTGCTAAAGACTTAAAGAGAAACTTCTCTGAAGAAGAAAGAAGGATGGCCAATAGACACATGAAAATATGCTCAAGCTCTCTAGCCATAAAAGAAATGCAAATCAAAACAACAATGATATACCACCTCATCCCAGTTAAAATGGTTATACACAAGAATTCTAATAACAATAGCTGCTGGACGGGATGTGGAGAGAAGGGAACCTTACTGCATTGTTGGTGGGAGTGTAAACTTGTTCAACCACTTTGGAAAGTAGTATGGAGGTTCCTCAAAAGACTCCACATAGAGTTCCCTTATGACCCGGCAATCCCACTTTTGGGCATTTACCCAAATGATCACAAACAAGACCAAACTAAAGTTTCCAACACGACTATTTTTATTGCAGCATTTTTTACCATAGCTAAGTTATGGAACCAACCCAGATGCCCCTCAGTAGATGAATGGATCAAGACAACGTGGTATATATACCCAATGGAATTCTATGCCTCCATCAGAAAGAATGACATTGCCACATTTGTTAGAAAATGGAAAGACTTGGAAAAAATTATATTAAGTGAAGTAAGCCAGACCCAAAAAAACAGGTCCCATGGTTTCCCTTATTTGCAATATCTAGTATATGTCTGAGTCAAGCAGAAAAGTTCAGATAAGTTGATATTAGTGGAATGAACCCCAAGATAAGTATTCAAATTTTTTTGTTTTTTTTCCTTTTATTCAATTGTTTCTATCATATTTATAAGATGATGTTTGTCTTGAGCATCCCTCCCTTTTTCGTGTTCTTTGTTTTGTTGAATGTTGCAGATCTGATGGTAGTATTCTTCTGCTGGTATTCTTGTAGTTGTTCTTGTCCTCAGCTCTCTCACGGAATCTTGTTGTATCAGACATCTGAGAGCTGTGATGGGAAAGATGGGATGGCCACATTCCCAGGCTCTGGGAAATCCTTTCTTCTCTCACTCAGTAACTAGGCGTCAATATCCTAACCTACTCCAAAGTTTCCTCGAATCTCTTGCTCACCACTCAGCTACCTCTACTTTCCTCAATGGCCAGTAGTGGTGTCAACCAACAGAGGGAATTCTGGTGCTACAGGGCAGCATGGAATGTGGGCGTGGCCAGCATTCTTGAATCCCATTGGTCAGAAAGAACCATGAAAGAATGGGGTTGTGGCTGGAATCCTGTGATGCAGGCAGCATGGGCGGAGTAAAGATGACAGCGGCTTCGCCAGACCCTTTCCCAGAGAACTCTGTCCAATTCAGTTGGGGACAAAAGCGTGACCTGCTTTATCTGGATGGCTGCACAAATTGTTGTGTATGTCTGTTTGTTGCCAGTCTTGGACCTTAAACTCAGGATCTGGGCACAGTCTGTGAGCTGCATTTGATCAAGGCTAGTGTGAGACACACGTCTCTTCTTGTGGCTTTGTTGCCACTTAAGTTGGACAGTGGTCTCAAGGACTTTCCTGCCTACAGTGACTTTGAACATGACCCTCCTTTCACAGCCTTGTAAGTATCAAGGAGGACTGCTGACAGCCAGTAGTGCCTGGCTAATCATTGGTCTTGCTGATGTTCTTAGACAGACCAGTGAGTTCCTAATCCTCAGGTTTAAGTGCTGGGAGCTGGTGCCCACAGTTTGAATCTTGGTCCTGCCACTTCCAGATGGCAGGAGATCCTAAGAAACTCATTTCATCCATATGAATACCAATGGAATATGATGTATGTCATGATTTAATGGGCAGTTCTTGAATGATTCCAGTATAAAATTATACACAATTATATTATACAAAACTGATCGATTTTAGTTAATACTTTATTAAGCATTTAAACAATCACATTCATTAAATGGAGGCAGAATGAAATACCTAAGAATTGGGTGTCATATTGCACAGAGATGCCATTTTTCTGCCAGGACTGGGATTTGAACTCATGTACTTGGTAACTCTGTTTCACTGTGTGGGAAGGAGAGGCTTGCCTCCTTGAAGTCAAGAAATTCAAGTCTGTTCCTTAGGCCTGAAATCGAGCCTCTGCACTAGATACAATCCTATTCACGTACATTTTAAATATATGATTTATATTTACAGACATATGTATGTACATATTGAGTTCAGTATATTTATTCATTTTATTTTTTGTTTGTTCATGTATTGACTGTTTATTTTATTGTCTATTATGGCACATAGAACATTGATTATGTTGATTACATAGGATATAGGTGTGCATATGTATCCTACTTCATATCTGACACCCAGGACTTTCACAGAAAAGGAAAACATGTGTCACCATCAGCTTTTTACTGCACGATTCATTGTTTGGGAGTTCTGGCATCTGAACTCATGGCCTACAGAACCAAATTCATGAATGGGTCAGTGTCAACATGCCATCCTGGGGCAAATTGAGCTGACAGGAAATTCCCAGGGCCTGAGATAGAGCCCCAGCGGTTGACAAAATAAGAACAGATTGACACTCAGATGGTAGTACGCTAATAAATATATATCTTTATAGAGTGCCAGAGATGTCTATCCATTATTCAGTTATATAGACTACATTCCTAACAATTCTTGGGTATTATTATACCTCCATGTAATTAATGTTATTGTTTTCATCCTCAATGAGATGTACAAGTCGTTATGTTGAAAACTAATTTTACAACTTTGTTGAGGGGGTGAGGTGGGGAAGGGGGGGTGGGGAGGATTGAGTGGGGAGACGGATGGGAATGAAAGGGAAGGGGAAACAAAAGAAGAGGCTACAATGCTTGATAAGAAATGTACTCATTATCTTTCCTGTGTAATTGTAACCCCTCTGTACAGTATTTTCACAATAAAAAATACATAAATAAACTCTTAAGAAAATCGGTGTCCTGAAATCATTGCATCCCTGTAAGAAAGAGTATTCTAGCCGGGCGCTGGTGGCTCACGCCTGTAATCCTAGCTACTCAGGAGGCTGAGATCTGATGATCACAGTTCAAAGCCAACCCCGGGCAGGAAAGACTGTGAGACTCCTATCTCCAATAAATCACCAGAAAACCAGAAGTAGCACTGTAGCTCAAGTGGTAGAGCGCTCGCCTTGAGCTGAAGAGCTGAGGGACAGTGCCCAGGCCCAGAGTTCAAGCCCCACGACCGACCAAAAAAAAAAAAAAAAAGAGTATTCTTTTAATGTTTCATATTATATAAAATCAACCAGACGACTGAAACATGATGTCTAATTTTATACGAGTATCATTCACGAGCAACTCATTTAACTATGACATTTAAAACATTCCATCTTTATTCTTATAAATTGGAACGAGTCTCTTAGGATCTCCCATCATCCAGAAGTGACATGACTTGGAATCAACTCTAGCCCTATATTGCCCTGCAGGACTATGGCCCAATAGCTCAATAGCCCACCAGCCTTCAGCAATGTAAGTTGAAGTACCCTTTGGAGCTGTGTCATTCCGACCCAGATGGTCATGGTGCAAAATCTAAAAAGGCCATCCCACCACTTATTTTCTGTGCATCCCCCCCCCCCCGCCCCGCCAGGCCTGGAGGTCTAGGATCCCAGGATCGTCTGTTGTTGCAGTGGCTGCACCCCAGCCTAGGGTGATGGAAGCTGAGGCAGAGTTCCCATGATTTGAGTTCAAGACCTTGCTTGGCAAAAAACAAAAACAAAAAAACAAACAAACAAAAAAAAACTCCCTGGCTTGCAATTGGTGCCGTTTTATCTGTAAGGCTTTGGATTTGAATTTAGGGTCTGGGTAACTCTGCAGCACTGTGGATGAAAGGGAAGCTCACCATGCTTGAGGACAAGAAAGTCAGGCCTGCTCCCTAGGCCTGAATTCATGACCCAGCCCTGGGAAACACACTATTTATATACATTGTAAAGACAGGATTTGTACCTACCTATAGATGTTCAGTCCATATCTTGTTTGTTGTGGTTATTTATTGTATTTCTGTTTTATTCATTTATTTACCACTTATTTTATTGACTGTGATAACAGACATTCCATTTATTATATTGATGACATTATATCACATATATCTAGATTTGTATACATGTTCTCCTTCATGTATTACACCCAGGACACTCAGAGAAAAAGAAAACAGGTGTTACACTCCACTTCTTACTCCACGATCCAGTTGTTGGCAGTGCTGGGACCTGAACTCAGGGCCTAGCAGACCCAATTCATGAATGGGTGTGTCAACATGGCAACCTCTAGCCCACGAAGCTGCCAGGCAGTTCCCAGACCATGTAATTGAGCCACAGCACTGGACAAAATAGCCATACATGGATAGGCAGCTGGTAGTATACCAATAAATATATATTTGTATAGAGTACCAGAGATATCTGCCTAGGATTCAATTATATCAACTACTTTCCTACCAACTCTTAGGTAGTTATTATGCCACCACTGAAGGAATAGGATTCTTTTCATGCTTAATAGACTATTCATTAAGATCAATCAGCGTCCTAGGATCATTGCATCTAACTTTAGACTAGACTTATTGATGCACTCAGAAACTTTTCATTTAATCATGAGTTTGCTCACGTTCCATTGGTATTTCGATGCATAAGAACGAGTATCTTGGGAATTCCACATATTGGTAGGTGTCAGGACCAGGACTCGAACTCAGGGCCTACATTGCTGCATGGGCCTATGGCTTCCCCAATAGCCCACTATCCTTCACCAATGCAAGGTGAAGTACTCTTTGTAGGCGTGTTATTAAGACCCAGGATGGTCACCTTGGAAGGGAACAAAATGTAAAAATTCATCCCGCGGCTTTCCTCTCTCTCTCTCTCTCTCTCTCTCCATATATATATATATATATATATATATATATATATATAATACTCTGTGTGTGTGTGTGTGTGTGTGTGTGTGTGTGTGTGTGTGTGTGTGTGTGTTTCCTGCAAGACTTCAGGGCCTAGTATCCCAGGATCGGCAATGGGCCCATGGCAGCCCACCACCCTGAGGTGATTGAAGCTGAGGCAGAGTTACCACAAACTGAGTTCAAATCCTTTCCTTGGCAATAATAATAATAATAATAAAACCTGGCTCAGAACTCGCACCATTTTTCTGCCACAGCTGGGATTCCAACTCAGGTCTGGGTAAATCTATAACACTCTGGGGGAAATGGAAGCTCACCATCCTTGAAGACTACAATATCAGGCCAGGTCACAGGTCCTGAATTGAAGCCCCAGCACTGGAAAAAATAATGTACCCACCTATTTTACACATAGGATCTCTATTTACATATATGTATGGAATGCATCATGAGTTCAGTGTAGTTACTCTTTTTATTGTGTGTCTTAGTCATGGATGCATTTGTGTTTTATTGAGTATGATGACAGACATAACTGGGCTGACACAGATAACAAATTTTTCCTATGGTTATAGAGTTGCCTGTATAGAATTCTCCATCCTCCCTGAGACCCAGGACTTTCACAGGACAGGAAAACAGGTAGATCGATGGGCTTCTCACATTAGGTTTCATCTTTTGGCAGTATTTTGATTTGAACTCAGAGCTTAGCAGGCCCAAATGGCGAAAGGGTCTAGGTGAGGATACCAGCCTGTGAGCAACTAAGGAGCTAGGGGGTTCCCGGGAGTTGAGATTGAGCCCCGGAGTGGGGGTGGGGCACAATATTCATCCATTCATAAGCTGAATACCTATTTGGATAGAGTAGGAGTTGTGGCTAGCTGTGTTAGAATCCCACCTACCATGTTGTCAGGACTTCATTCATCCCACAAAAGATGGACAGGGTCCTAGGAAAAGTAAGTGCAGCCACTCGCCCGTTCCCCAGCCTCCCTCATCCTGGGAGACAATCAGATGCAGCAGGGAGTCAACTCAAGCAGGGAAACTCGTTTATTAACACAGAGCAAGCCGTTTTTAAAGCAACAAAGAGTGGGTGGCATGGGAGGGGAGGAAGAGGAACCAATCACTGTCAAGGTCACACCCTATCATGCACCTAAGCTTCCATGGTCTGGTTACTTACTGTAAAGCAAATCGGGCTCTGCCCACTCCACTCCCCTTCAGTGTCATCTTTGCTGCCCATGTGCTCTATAGATTCCCTCTTTTTTGTTTTAATGGCAGACCCACCTCCAAGTTAGTTATCTTTTCCCCTCCGCTGTAAAGGTTATTTTAAAAGGATTCCATTGGTAAGGATAGCATTGGCCATGCAGGGGGTTTGAGGCAAGTCTGGGTGTTGAGATTCGCCAGACAAGGATAAGGAGGGCCCTTGTGCATGAGCCAAGAGGCCGTCCCAGTTACCTCACATCCCCATCTAGGACAATAATAAACATCAATCCCACAACAGTTAGAAATGTCCAAAGCAGTTCAATTAATTCCTGGGCATATATAAAAGTCAGTATCTCGTAAGGTCATCCTCTTCAGAACCTGGGAGAACCCTGGGTATTGGGAGTTCCACACATGCGGCATGGTGCATCCTCGTGAGTGCCCACACTGCCATTCTACTATAGTGCAGTGCAGAAAAATAAGGAAAATTTAAAACCAACTGCAGACATAGCAGAGCAATACTGGGTACCTGGTGTCTTTTAAGTAAGCCAGTTCCTTGTACGTGCCTTTAAGCGAGCACAGGGGTCAAGATGACTTTGAGCTTTACTTTAAGCTCCAAATGGCTCCCAGCATCTCCCCTGTCTTTGTTTAAGGAAGCGAACCCGCCTATCTTAGGTTGGGTGGATCACCTTGTCTGCCTGATCTGTCATCGGGAACTTCTTCAGAGCGAAGCTGAAGGCCCTGTCATAGGTTGGCCAGACTGACACCCCCTCTTATCCATCTCTGGCTGCGATTCCTCTCGGGGGAAATTTATTCACTTGGAGCTTGATCTTATGTAACTGGCTGGCTAAGCTCATAAGAGTTTTGCAGTGCACGTATAAAGCAAGTAAGGCATAGAAAACAATTAGCAAAAGCGTTCCCAGGCCAAGCAATGTCATTAGCAGTCCTTTAGCATTAGCCAGGGATGGGAGAGCAGTCTTTGCCACTTCAGAGTCCAGAGGTGGGGGTTGTTCTGGAGCAGATTTTAGACATGTTTACAGGAAAGCATAACAAAAGGTGGTTGTACAAGCAAGTAGTAAAAGAACAATTAGAGCAAGTAACATAAAATAAGTTGCTCCTACAGAAATATTAAATGGTCCATACATAATGACATAGGGTGGTAATCAAAATGAAGGTCAGGCCTCCAGGTCAAAGGTACATCTTCTCTTGTGGTCTATTGATGATTTCTGCATTGTCAGCGCTGATCACTGTCCAGGTCACCTGTTGGGGTTGATCATCAGAGAGAGGGACTTGCAAGAGAGACACTTTAAGAAGGACTGCTTACAACAATCCCCCCCCGCCAAACGGCTGGGGGCTGGGTGGAAAATTACCCCCTACACCCTGCAAGTCCCTCTCCCCGATGATCTTGGGGTTCCTCGGCCCTGGGCTGCCAGCGCCTGGGCAATAGCCTCAGTCATTGCAGATGTCTGAGCCTGTAAAGCTAAAGCTAGTGATTGGGACTGGTGCTGTTGCATTCCCACAACCTGTGAGGTCACCACCCATCTGCTCAGTGAATGCTCTCTCAATCCCGCACAGGCCATGTAGTGGTCTGAATTCATCCCTTCCCAGACCAGTAGCTTTACAAACTGATCTCAGAGGTTCCCTGCTGGCAGCTTGTGGTGAATGCTCTGTTGAACTCAGTCTACAAACTCAGCTGGAGGCTCACCAGGTTTTTGCCTCACTCCTGCTATGGAGGACTCAGTAGGGCCATCATCCAGTTTGTACCACGCAGCCAGTCCTGCTTGCCTCACCTGGTCATGGTACGGGCCAGGTATTGCCGCCTGTTTGACGCCAGTGGAGTACCCTTCCCCGTCCCTGTTAACATGGCATAAGTAATAGGTATCGTGGATTGAACCTGACAATTATTTTCTACTCGCCCTCTGCATTCCTCCTTAAAGAAAGCACACATTTAATAAACTGGTGAGGACGGCTTTAGCCACATCCAGCCAGGCTTTAGGGACACCTGGGTGGTAAGCAATGTCCTGTAATAAGCTCTGGGCCCAAGGAGAGTTTGGGCCATTTTCCACCACCTTGTTGCAGAGCTCTTTAAGATCCTTAGCTTCCCATGGATACCATTCCAAGGGCCTGTTTGCTACTGGTGCCAGATTGACCGGATACGCTTGGGGAAGCAAATCCTGTGGCCTAGGGTCCATGCTCTCAGGTGGCCCTTCCCTTCCAGGGTAGACCTCCTAGTAGGTTACTTCCCCAGCACTCTGCCCCTCTGTGGATGGTTTGTAGGTGTCTGCGTCTTGCAGGTATCTCTCACAGATCGCATAGGGTTCCATACCTCCCCTCCAATTGGGGGAATAAAAAGGGGACCTATGACCATCAGGGGCATCTGAATCAGAGGAACTAACTTTGCCCCTCGTTTTGACTTCCATGGTACATGTTTCAGTGTGTTCTAGGTCAAATTTGACCCATTCCTTTTCCTTCTCACTTCCCAAGTCCTCCTTTACTCCTTCTAGGCCTAATGTTGCCTCCTCTTCCTTCTTCTGTGAGATAGCATTGCCCATACTAAGGGTTACACTTACCCTGACAGACTGCTTAGCCTCTGTCACTATTTTTCCTTTCATGCCCCATGTTGGGAGCCAGATGTTGGGTCTTCTTCCATCACACGAAAGACAGACAGGGTCCGAGGAAAGCTAAGTGTGGCAGCTCGCCCGTTCCCCAGCCTCCCTCAGTCCAGGAGACAATCAGACGCAGCGGGGAGTCAACTCAAGCAGGAAAACTCATTTATTAACATAGAGCAAGCCATTTTTAAAGCAAAAAAGAGTGGGTGGCATGGGAGGGGAGGAAGAGAGGAAACAATCACTGTCAAGGTCACACCCTATCATGCACCTAAGATTCCATGGTCTAGTTATGCACTGAACATAAAGCAAATCAGGCTCTGCCCACTCAACTCCCTATCAGCGCCATCTTTGCTGCCCATGTGCTCTACATCATGTGAGTACTGATTCTTGGATCAGTACTCCAATTTCTGAATGTGATTCTTATTGTCACACTTCATGAACTCTTAATTAAAAATTATTGTTGTGCCATACGTCTTGCCTATCATTTCCTATGAGAATCATGAATGAACTAAACTCTTCCCTAGGACTCAATTCAAGCACCTCATAACATTTATAGACATATCAAATATACGATTTATACTTACATCTATATATTAAGTCTATATTGTGTTTGTTGTAGTGATTCATTATGTTTTATTATTGATTTAGCATTTATTTTATGAACTGTGAGTGCACCCATAATATTTATTACATTTATTCCAATCTATTCCATAGCATGTAACTTTGCAGACATGTTATGAACTTGCACAGAAAAGGAAAACAGGTGTCACACTTGAAATCTTACACCAGGAAAAAATTTTTGGCAATGATGGGACGTGATCTGCAAGCCTGAGAGGCCCAATTCTTGAATGGGTGAGTGTCAGCACCATAGCCTCTAGTCCATTCAGCTGCCAAGTCGATCTCAAGACCTGGAATCAAGCCCCTGTTTGGCCAAAATCTCAGTAACTTTCTGTGACGATGGTGGTACATAAATAAATATAAATATCTAAATTTGGCCAAAATCACAGTAACTTTCTATGACGATGGTGGTACATAAATATAAATTTAGATATTTAGGTACTGCCAGAGGTGTCTATCTAGTATTCAATGACATATACTACGTTCCTACTGATTCTCATGTATTTAGTGAGGATTCCATTTAATCAATAATATTCTTTAAATGCATAATAAACTATGAATTAAAATCAATCTGTGTCCTGTGATTATTGGGTCTAATTTTATGCTAGACTCATTTTGAGGGACTACTCATCCAACCATGACATTGATCACATTTCTCTGGTGTTCCTATGGACAGGCAATAGTTTCTTAGACTCTCCAGCCCCTTTTAAGTGGCATGATCAGGATTCAAACTCAGGGCCTAGCGTCTACTGACCTACAGCTTCACTGACAGCCCGCCAGCCTTCAGCAATGCCAGGTGAACTACAGGTTGCAGCCATGTCATTCAGACTCAGGATGGTCACCGTGCAAGGAAGAAAAATAGAAACTGCTGACCTTCTGTAGTTTGATGCTTTTTTTTTGGTGGTGTTTTCATTTTGTTTTCCTGTTAGTCCCTGAGACCTAGGATCCAGGATGGGCTGTGGGTCCATAGGCTGCACCATCCCAGCCTAGCGTGATGGAAACTGAGGCAGAATTGCCACGACCTGAGTTAAAGCCACGTGCATGGCAAAAAATAAATTAATTAATTAATAATATTACTAAAGCTCCCTGTCTTGAATTTTGTGCCATTTTGTTGTTTGCCAGGCAGGGATGCATCTTGGGATCTGGGTAACTCTGATGCACTGAGGGGGGTGGAGGAAAAGAAAGATCTCCTCCATTGAAGACAAGAATTCAGGCCTGTTCCCTAGGACTGAATTCAAGCCCCAGTCCTAGAGAACATAACATTTATAGACATGTTTATTATATGATTTATACTTACATCCATATATTCAGTTTATATCGTGTTTGTTGAAATGATTCATTATATTTTATTATTTATTTATTTACTTACCATTTATTTATGTACTGACTGTGAGTGCACCTATAACATTTATTACATTCATTGAAATCTATTCCATAGCATGGAGCTTTGCAGACATATTATATACATCATACCTGACACCCAGCACTTGCACAGAAAAGGAAAACAGGTATCACACTTGGAATCTTTCTCCAGGAAGACATTTTTAGCAATGCTGGGGCCTGAACTGAGGCCCTAGGAGGCCCAATTCGTGAATGGGTGAGTGTCATCATGGCAGCCTCTATCACATTCAGATGCCAGGTGGATCCCAGGACCTGGGATCGAGACTCAGGTTTGGCCAAAATAGCAATACTTTTCTATGCAGACCGTGGTATAAAAATAAATATATATTTAGAAATTTAGATACTTCCAGTGATGTCTATCTAGTAGTATTCAATGACATATACTAACTTCCTAGTGATTCACAGGTATGTAGTGAGAATTCTATTTAATCAATAGTATTCTTTTAGGGGCTGGGAAAGTGGCTCACTGGGAGAGTGCTTGTCTTGCATGCATGAGCCCTGGGTTTGATTCCTCAGCACCACATGATCAGAAAAAGCCAGGAATGGTGCTGTGTCTCAAATGGTACAGCACTAGCCCTGAGCTGAAAAGCTGAGGGAGAGTTAAGAGGACCAGAGTTCAGGCCCCACTACCGACAAAACACACACACACACACACACACACACACACACACACACGTATTCTTTTAATGCGTAATAAACTATAAATTAAAATCAATCGACATCTTGTAAATAATGGGTTTAATTTTATGTTAGACTGATTGACAAACTACTCAACCAACCATGACATGATCACATTCCTCTGGTATTCCTATGAACAGGCAATAGTTTATTAGGCTCTCCAGCCCTTTCTAAGTGCCATGACAGGGATTCAAACACCTAGGTGTCCAGATTGGGCTGTGGGTTCGCTGCCAGCCTGCCAGCCTTCAGCAATGCCAGGTGACCTACAGGTTGTAGCTGGTGTCATTTGGACCCGGGGTGGTCACCATGCAAGGAAGGAAAACCGAGAAACCTCTGACTGTCTGCAATTCGAGGCTATTTTTCAGTACTGTTTTCAATTTGTTTTCCAGTCAGCCCCTGAAGCCTCGATTCCTAGGATGGGCTGTGGTCTCAGAAGCTGCACCATCCCAGCTTAGGGTGATGGAGGCTGAGGCAGAGTTGCTACAACCTAAGTCCAAGCCCCGTGCCTGGCAAAATAAATGAATTAATAAATAAAATAAAATAAAATTTAATAAAGTATATAAACATAAAATATTTTTTTATTTTTTATTAGTATTTTTTATTGTGAAAATACTGTACAGAGAGGTTACAATTACATGGGCAAGATAGTGAGTACATTTCTTATCAAGCATTGTAGCCTCCTCCTTTTTTTACCCTTCACATCCCTTCCCATCCTTTCTGCCCCCCACCTAATCCTCCCCCCTCGAAGTTGTAAAGTTCATTTTTGACATGACAACTTACACTTCTCATTGTTGCAACAGGTCCACCTGTATCCTTATTTAAATGACTTGTTTTTCCCCTTCTCCTCCACAAATTACACCGACATCAAATACAGTGAAAGCAGTGGTTATACTGTGGGGGAGGGACATACAAAGCAACAAAGAAATAATCTTATAATTGCATTAGAACAAATGCATGAAAGAAAAAAACATTTAAAATACATATCTTAGGGTTCATTTTCCTAACATCACTTTATCTGACCTTTTCTGCTTGACTCATACATATACTAGATATTGCAAATAAGGGAAATCATGGGACCTAAGTTTCTTTGTGTTTGGCTTACTTTACTTAATATAATTTTTTCCAAGTCTTTCCATTTCCTAACAAATGGGGCAATGTCATTCTTTCTGATGGAGGCATAGAATTACGTTGTGTATATATACCACATTTTCTTGATCCATTCATCTACTGAGGGGCATCTGGGTTGGTTCCATATCTTAGCTATGGTAAATAATGCTGCAATAAACATAGTTGTGCTGGTAGCTTTAGTGTGGTCTTGTTTGTAAACATTAGGGTAAATGCCCAAAAGTGGGACTGCTGGGTTATAGGGTAGCTCTATGTGGAGTCTTTTGAGGAACCTCCATACTACTTTTCAAAGTGGTTAAACAAGTTTACAAAATGGAGCTCCCTGGCTTGGAATTCGTGTCCGTTTTTTTTCTGCCAGGCCTGGGATTTGAACTCAGAATCTGGACTCTCTATTGCACTGTGGAGAATGGGGAAACTCACCCTCTTTGAATACAAGCAATTCAGGCCTGTTCCCTAGGCCTGAATTCAATTCCCAGCCCTGTTATGTAATAATCATCCACACTTGAAAACAATGATGATTAATATCTACATACTTATGTTTACTGCATATTGCTTTGAGGGTATTTATTTTTTTGTAATATTCATTCATTATATTTATTGACTATTACTACACTTACAACACGTATTAAATTTATTACATATTATGAGAACTATACAGATTTTCATATGTATTATATATCTTACTTCAGACCCAGGACATTCACTGAAATTCTCCCATGCTTAGAAAAACAGAAAGAATACACCAACCAAAGTCTAATTTATCCCTAGGCACCCCAGTGGCTCACATCTGTAATCCTAGCTACTCAGGAGGCTGAGAACTGGATGATGAAATTTCAAAACCAATGAAGGCAGAAAAGCCTGACAGAAATCATCTCCAATTAACTGGCAAAAAGCCCGGCTACAGGTATGGCTGAAGTGGTAGAAAATCAGCTATGAACAACCAAGCCGAGAAAGAGCAAGCTGAGTTCAAGTTCATGGAGGGAGCGAGGGGGGATAAAAGGGAGAGAAATCCTCCAAAAACAGAGAATAAAACAACAGTAGAAAATCCCACATAATTTATGGTACCAACCAAACTGGAAAAAAAAATAATGAAGCTTGTGCAGTTGTGTAATTTTACATGAGCACATATGCTCTTAGGTACACTTCAAAGCTACGTTTTTAATAATATATGTATATATATATATATATATATGTATAATGCATGTATATATATATATATAATATATCTTTAAATAAACTAAGTAACCAGCCAATGAATAAATACTTCTGAATTAGTGCCTTAAACATAGCATTATAAATTATGTATACTAAAAGTATATTCCAGGTTTCTTTTCTCAAAATCAATCTTTAAGAATTTTGTGCACGTGCCTGGCACCGGTGGCTCATGCCGATAATCCTAGCTAATCAGGAGGCTGAGATTTGAGGATGCCAGTCAGGACAGGAATGTCCGTGAGACACTTAATTCCAATAAACCACTAGAAAACCGGAAGTAGCATTGTGATTCAAGCAGTAGATTGCTCACATTGAGCTGAAGAGTGCAGGGATGACCCCTGAGTTCAGACCCACGACCAAAAAAAAAAAAAGTTTGTTCATACAGATCATAAAATTCTAACACTTTGAGCTTTAGGAAACATTTATGCCAGAGTCTTGTGATCTTTAGGCAAATGCTCCACTTCTGACTACATCCCACTCCCAATGTTTTTGTTTTTCATTTTACAATCCAGTTCATTCCCAAAATGCTTACATGTACCTGCTGTCCTCACAAAAGTGAGTTTTTATTCAAAAACCCAACTTTTTGTGCTATCACTCCCCCAGTGTATTTCGTTGTAGGCACTGAGGAAAACTAACATGACACAAATGTAGAGAATTTATAATTATAGAAATAACTCTAAATATAAATAAAATCAACTGTCCCAACCTTCTAGGGAGAAATGGTGTCCTTATTTTCATGTTCACTCTTCATGGAAGATGGTCAAAATAGAAACACCAATGTGCTATGCTGAAATGTAAAAGTTTAAACCTCTTTTTTGAAAAACTCTAGTGTTATAAAATCAAAATGTATCAAACAAAGGTGAAGTGAACTTAAAAAATATTAAAAATGCTAATGATGCTCCCTTGTTTGGAATGTTTGGCATTTTTTTGTCTGTAAGGTAACTCTGTTGCACTGTGCGGGAAGGGGAAGCTCACCGTGCTTGAAGACCAGAAAGTCAGGCCTGTTCCCTAGGCCTGAATTCATGGCCTATCCCTGGAAAGCATACTTCTTATATACATTTTAAAGATAGGATTGAACTTCCATACAGATGTTCAGACTATATTATGTTTGGGGTGGTTATTCATTGCATTTTTTGTTTTATTTATTTATTTACCATTTATTTTATTGACTGTGATGACACCTAACAATGTATTATATTGTTTGCATCCTATCACATAGCATCTAGATTTGTAGATGTCTTCTCAATCATGCCTGACACCCAGGACTCTCCCGGAAAAGGAAAACAGATTGGCTTCTTAATCCAAGATTAAATTTTTGGCAGCTCTAGGATCTGAAATCAGGGACATGCAGTCCCAATTCATGAATAGGTGAGTGTGAGCACAGCAGCCTCTAGCTAATGAAGCTGTCAGGTGGATCCCAGGTGCTGAGATCTTGCCCCAGGATTGTGCAAAACAGCAATACATGGATAGGCAGACAGTGGTATACAAATAAATATATATTGGTAAAAAGAGCCATAGCCGCCTATCTATGATTGAATGACATATACTATGTTCCTATCAAGTGGTAGGTATTTATTATATCACCATTAAAGGAATAGTATTCTTTTCATGATTAATAAAGTATTAATTGAGATCGATCAGTGTCCTAGGATTATTGCATCCAATTTTAGACTCGACCGATGCACAAACTTCTCCTTCAATCAGTATTCCTATGCATAGAAATGAGTCTCTTGTGATCTCCTGCCATTGGTAGGTGTCATGACATGGATTTAAAGCCAGGGTCTATGTTGACAGGTTGTCCTATAATTTCCTTGATAGTACGTCAGCCTTCAGATATGGCAGGTCAGATCCACTTTGCAGCCATCTGATTCAGACCCAGGATGGGCACTGTGCAAAGAAAAAAACATAAAACCCCCAGCCCTTTGCAGCTCCCCACTTTTCGTTCTATCCCACTGTTTTTTCATCTTGCAAGCCCTCTGGGCCTAGGATTCCAGGATTGGGTATGGGTCCCGAGCAGCACCTAGCCTAGGATGATCCAAGCTGAGGCAGAGTTGCCACGACATCAGTTCAAGCCCCATGGTTGGCAAAAAAAAAAAAAAAAAGAAAGAAAAGAAAAGAAAAAAATTAATTAATTAATTAATTAACTAAATTAAAAAAAATAAAGCTCCCTGATTTGGAATTTCTGTCAGTTTTCTTTCCTAGCCTGGGATTGGACTTCAGGATCTTGGTAAATCTGTAGCAATGTGAGGGAAAGTGCAGATTTGCCACTACTGGAGTTCAAACCCCATGTAAAGCCAAAACTAAAAATAAGTCACTCAGCTTGGCAGGGAGAGTAGTTTTGGAGATGGGAGGGAAGGGATGGTAAGAGGTAAACAAAGGAAGAGGCAAAAATGCTCAATAGGAAATATACTCATGACCTTGCTCAAGTAACTGTGACCCCGCCATACAACATTTTTACAATAAAAAAAACATACAAAAAAAAAAAAAAAACAATGTAGTGTTCAGAGAAGCACTTTGGGAGAAAGGGAAGGACGTCTGAATAGCTGTACAAAATTCTACACTGCTTTTTTTAATGTTCAGTATGTAACTGAATAAACATAACTGCTTTCATTAAAAAATTAAGTCACTATCTTGGAACTGGGCCAATATTTTTACCATTGCTGGGATTTGATCTCACCATCCAAGTAACTCCTTTGAACCATGGGTGAAGGCGAAATTTACTGTCCTTGACGAAATGAACTTCAGGCTAGATTTCCCATGGCCTGAATGGAGGCCCTGCAATGGAAAAGGTATTTCTACACATGTGTAATATAGGATATTACTTACATAATTATGTTTATTACATATTATGATTTTTATTATTGATTTTGTATTTATTTTATTTTTTATTTGATTCATTCATTTATTATGTATTGTAGTTAGTGTTATCATACACATATTTATTGCATTTTGCACATCTTTTATAAAATTATGCACAATAATTTAGGACATTGATTCATTTTTCATTAAAACATTTTGTGTTGAAACATGATACATAATTAAATGGAGGCATTTGTAATAGTTTTCACATGTTTAGAGTCTGTGTCTCAAGTATGAATTTTGTCTTATTTATCTTTGAACACCTTCCTATAGGAATTTCTTTACTGATTTATACTCAGAAGCCTTTTTTTTTCAGGACAGGCAAGTTGTGGGATAAGATTGTAAGGGTGAGCCTAGAAATGTGGCTTAGTGGTAAACAGCTGGTTCAACATGCATGAATACCAGGGTTTGAATATTCAGTGCCACATACTTAGAAAAAGCCAGAAGCAATGGAGTGTCTCAAATGACAGAGTGCTAGCCTTGAAAAAAAATAAACCCCAGGACTGTCAAAAACAATTGGCCAGATGCGGGTGGCTCATACCTGGAACCTCAGCTTCTCAGGATGCTGAGATTTGAAGATCACCGTTCAAAGACAGCCTAGGCAAGGAAAGCCTGTTAGACTTATGTCCCATGTACCACCAAAAAAAGAAACCCTAGTGGGGCTGTGGCTCAAGTGGTAGAGTGTTAGCCTTGAGCTGAATTGATCAGGGACAGGGCCCAGGCTTGATACAAGACACACAACAGGAAAAAAGTAAGGGTTAATCAAAGTACTTTTCCTATCTGCTAATTAGGAGAACATTCCCTGGAAAATAAACACTGATGTAAACCAGAATTGGAGTCAGAGCTTAAGGCTCAAGTGTAGCAGATCCACTTGCCCAGCCTCTCAGATTCTAGCATTATAACCTTGTGTGCTAAAGGGATCTGAATGATCCAATATTGAAAGGCTTAATATGCTTCCCAAGCCTTTTGTGATAAGCAGTTGACTTGTATTGTCAATGTCATTACAGTCCTGAACCTAGGAGAACACCAGTAGCTCACACTCATCAACCTAGCTAAGGAGGCTGAGGTCTCAGGATTACAGGGTGAAGCCAACCAGGACAGGAAAGTCTATGATACTCTGACTTCCACTTCTGTAAGGTCAGATGTTCAACAGCTTCTTGTGTTTCCCTTGGTGATGAGAAGTTACTTGAACTCTAAATGTTATTAGAATTCTTGTGCTATAGAAGAAGGAAAGAAACATCATTGACCCATGCAAGGTTCAAATGAAGTTCTCAGGATTCAAACTCTAGCCCTGTTAGCAGGAAGAACTCCAGTGTAACACTGTATTTGAAGGACAGAAAACAGTATCAAAAGCCAGGCTAGGTGGAGAGAGCTAGGCTTGTAGGATAAAGAGGCAGAAGATACACACTCAACTGGGAAGTGAGCTGCAAACCACTTCATTCATTCATTCCAGGCACACCCAGCAATGAGGGGAAACCTGAAACATTTGTTAGAGTTACACCATTGTCAGGCTTTCTCAGCCTCTTCAAACAATGAATAACCTTCCTCCTTTAGGTGAAGGGAGCCTCAGGCTATCTTTAGGTTACCAATCGAGAGTCAGTTTAGTGAGAGAGAGGGCAGGAACAGAGTAGAAAAACCCTGCTCTCTGTTTGTAGGGAGTGGATTTTTGACTCTACATCTGTCAGATTTGAAGGCCCTTCTTCAACCTCTGCCAGTCCATTCTCCTTCCTTCATTGTCCATATCATTAATGCAAATCCCCAGTCCAAGGACAGGGAGGGCCGTTTCTCTTCTGTTTCCAAGCACCCGAGTTAGAACCTGGCTTTGCCTTCTTGGCTCTGGGGCCTTCATCTGCCAGAGAAGTGGGAAAGAGACAGTGTTCCTGTTCTGTGGTTGTGTGAAGGCGATGCTGATGTCCTGGCACACTGCAGAAGGCCTCATGACTAGGAATTGTTCCCTTATTTCCTCCTGACATCCAAGACCAGATTCATGTATCATTTTTCTATCTATCTATCTATCTATCTATCTATCTATCTATCTATCTATCTATCTATCTATCTATCTATCTATCTATCTATCTATCTATCTATCTATCTATCTATCTATCTATCTATCTATCTATCTATCTATCTATCTATCTATCTATCTATCTATCTATCTATCCTATCTATCTATCTATCTATCTATCTATCTATCTATCTATCTATCTATCTATCTATCTATCTATCTATCTATCTATCTATCTATCTATCTCCCTCTCTCCCTCCCTCCCTCCCTCCCTCCCTCCCTACCTATATATCTTTTTTGACATTTCTTGGGTTGAACTCAAAGCCAGGGCACTAGCTCTAGCACTCTACTACTTGAGCCACAGCACCAATTCTGGATTTTCTCTGTATATACTAGTGAAGAATAGAACCCAGGGCTTCTTGCATGCTAGGCAAGCACTCTCTCACTAATCCACATTCCCTGCCCCCTCATCTTTTGTTCTTAATGGTTGTTTTTACATAAGTATGCTACAGATTGTGTCCCCAAGTGTAATTTTCTGAATACAGGTTATATCTATAAACCCTGATCTTCTCTTCCCCTGCCTTATTTGTGACTGTTCCTGGATTGGCCTCATAATAAAATGTAACTATAGGCTGCTGAGAGCTGCAATGTGCATCGTACAAGGACAGAAGCCTGGAAGAGCAAGGCAATGGGGCTGAAATAAAGAGAATGATGCAGTATGCGTAACAAGCATATCTGTAAAATAAATCAGTATATGAAAGCAGAAGCTTTGCATACGGTCTGTTTGCACTCAAGGAAGTAACATACCCAAGTAAGTAAGTAGGGCACTGATACATAAAGTTGGCCTTCTCTTTTTGAATTTTATTTTTTGGACATCTCAGGGCTTAAACTCAGGGTACAATGTGTTCCTCAGCTGTTTTGCTCAAGGCTGAGCTTCTACTACTTCCATAGCTCCACTTCCAGCCATCTGGTCATTAATTGGACATAAGCACCTTCCTTACTTTCCTGCCTGGTCTGGCCTGAATCTCCTGCTAGGCTTTCTCTCCCAAAACTGGAGCTCTACCCTCTAGGCCACTGCTCCACTTCTGGTTTTCTGGTAGTTTATTGGCAATAATAGTCTCACAGACTTCCTGCTTGGGCTGGCTTTGGAAGGCGATCTCCAGAAGAGGCTTCAAGCAGCTTTCCTCAGGGATATGCCAAGGAGCCGCTCCACACAAACCTTTAATCTAAATCTCAGGAGGTACTAGCTAAAAATAGAAATGTGCAGATACTTCTAGTGTGTCTTAGATAGTTAAGGTTGGAGACGCACAACACTTATAATTATTAGATCATTTTATAGGCAAAAGGAGCAATGCAGACAGTATCAAGATCGCTCCAGCTTTTGGTCCTCTCATCCTGAGACAGTAAATTCACTGCAGCTCAATGCTAAGTGACAGAACTGGCATGTCCTGTGGACATTTGCTCTTCAATCCTGTGACACTCATTTCTCACTATTGGCTTCAAACCTGTGACCAGAGTGGAAGATGAGGAGAGAAAATCATTCTCCGAGAAAGCAGCTATAAAGAACATTGGGTTGTCTCTTATAAGTTCAAACCATTGGAATGACCCGCTAAAAAGTCAGATTGTCCAGATGAAAAAATTAAGAAAAGAAAGATGGTGCAGTGGCTGCTGACTGTAATCAAAGATCCTCAGGAGGCTGAGATGTAGAGAATCTGAATTTGAATCCAGCCAGTGTAAGAAAGTCCTTGACACTGTTATTTCTAAGAGATCACAGAAAAACCCAGAACTGGGCTTTGATTCAAGCTTAATGCACTACCCTTGAGTAAAAAGAGCTCAGGGACAGCGCACAGGCTCATAGTTCAACCCCAGGACCTGCCCCCTCAAAAAGAGCCTGTATTTTCACGTCTTTGTCTATGTATGGATGTATTCCTACAGATGAAGCTCCAGAGCAGAGTAGCTATGATGAATGGCACCAAGCTAGGAAATTTGTATTCAATACTATGAGTTCATAACACAGAGAATGCTTTTATGACATTGCATGTTCCAGGGCTCCCCTTACTGCTCGCAGTATAGCCTGAGGGTTGCTCTGCACCCCAGTCCTGCTGGAAGAAGTCTCTCTCATTGTCTGGACAGGCAGACAAAAGGCCTCAATCCTGTACAGCTGTGTAACAAGCAACTCCATCTGGGCCACTTAGTGAGGAGGAGTGTGGGCAGTCTCTGAAAGCCAAGCAATCTCTCTCCCCAGTGCTCTATTTTGACAGGAAGCCTTCATTTGTGTCACCTCCCGTGGAAGGCCAAGTTCTGTGCACTTCTCCTGCCTTTGTGAGACTATATTCTGATGTTCAGATACAGGGTTCAATATAATTCAGGAGTCCTTCTGGCAGAAAACTAGGGCACTGAACCTAATTAAATGTTTAATTACCTACGATGATGGGCCTATGATGCCTCTGCTAGGTTTCCAGAACCTTGGGAAATCCAAGAACATGTCAGCTATCACAAAGTTTCCTGTCATGTGGGGCTGCTGAAGCTCATCAGGTTTTGAAACCTTTGACCTCTCCTAGTTGGGCCCTTAGAGGCTAAGTTTTGGGGTTAAACACAGGGCGTAGGTGCTGACCATGATGTCAGAGCAGAAGTCTACTGCTTTCCCACTTTGTGTCACACCTTCACTTCTTCTTTCTGTGTGTGTGTGTGTGTGTGTGTGTGTGTGTGTGAGTGAGCGAGTGTGCATGTGAGTGTTTATGTGCATACACTAGTCCTGGAGCTTGAACACAGGACATGAGCACTGTATCTAGTTTCTCTTGTACAAGGATTGACCTCTCCTACTTGAACCACAGAGCCACTTCAGGCTTTTTTCTAGTGATGTGGTCCAGAGTAATCAAGCCTAGGGTTTCATGTATGCAAAGCACTCTACCCCTAAGGCACATTCCCAGCCCTCTACTTCAGGTTTGTTAGTTTGCTTATGTCTTTTTTGTTGTTGTCAGTTGTATGAGTTGAAGTCTGGTTCTGGGTGCTATCCCTGAGCAATTCAGCTCTAATCTTGTGCTCTACCACTTGAGCCACCGGTTTTCTGGTGGTTCATTGGAGCTAAGTGTCTCATGGACTTTTCTGCCCAGGCTAACTTTGAATCCTGATTCTCAGATCTCATCCTACTGAGTAGTTAGGTTGACCAGCATGAGCCACAACCACCCAGCTTCCACTTCACGTTTCTTAGTGATGAATTGGAGATAATAGTGTCATGGGACCTTTTGTGTCTGGGATAGTTTGGAATCCAGATACTCTGATCTCAGCTTCCTGAGAAGCCAGGAAGACAGTCGTTGGCTATACAACCCTCGGCTGTGGCACTCTACTGCAAGGGGGTCCTTGGCTCCACATGGTGGAGTGCTGGCCATGAGTCCAAGAGGTAAGGATCAGCACCAAGACCCTGAGTTCAAGGTTCATGACTGAGAAAAAAACAAAACAAAGCAATTGTCTGCAGTAGACAACTCACTACTCTTCAGTAATACATAATTTTGTCCCTGCCATGGGGACATATCTGAGCCTCAATATTCTTGTCTGCATAATCATCCAAGTTGTGGAGCTATTACAAGGGGAAGATGAAAGAATGTACCCTTTGAAGGACAAAACACATAACACTCTTTACAGGATTCAGCACACAGCATCCAGTGAAAGACTCAGCACCCAGCACCCAATGCAGGATTCAGAACACTGCACCCTGTGAATGACTCAGTACATGGCATCCTGAGCAGGACTCAGCACACAGCACCGCATGAATGAACCAGCACCTCAGGAAGGACTCATCACATAGCTGTTTCCCACAAGCTGTCATTAGTATTAGGGTGCTTTCATCAGTATCACCATTCTTTCAGAAACACATCACAAACTGCACAAAGTTTACACCTAATGATTGAGATTGGTGGGGTTTTTTTTTGCGGGGGGGGGGGTATTCAGCCATAGGGATTGCACTAAAATGCTGGGGGTACTGTCCTAAGAACTTTTGCTTGAACCACAGCACAGAGTTTCACAGACATCCTGCCAGGGCTGGGTTTTAAACCCATCAGTGTCAGATCTCAGCCCCCGTATATCTTGGATGACAGGGATGAGCGAGCCAGCAGCATGTGGTCTTATGGAGCTGGGTTGCAGTGGCATACCTCTGGCTAAGTCAGGTTAGATGGCAGCTGTCAGCACCAGATTCATGGCTTGCTCTGTGATGAGGTATTTGAAGTCCTATACTTATAGAGTTGCAGTCACAACATTCAATCTTATTTTGGTGCCAGTACTGGGTCTTGAGTAAGAGTCTAGACAGTCCCTATGCTTTTACGCTCAAAGCTAGTGCTCTACTGTTGAGTGACAGCACAACTTCTGGATTTTTATGTGCATGTGGTAGTGAGGAATCGAATCCAAGGCTTTGTATGTACAAGCCATCACTATACAACTGAGCCCCAGGAGTGACAAGTGTATAAACAGATAAATATGTAGATTGACATCTATATATACATATATATGTATACATATGTATAAAACAAGAGAAAGTTGTCTGTATATTATGAAATTACATATATTAGTAGTAATTATTGACAAATTATTCCTTCAAGTTTTAAGTATCATGGTTGAATATATAACAAAGTATTAATTGAAAATTAGTCAAAGTAGTATAATTATTGTGTATAATTTTATAGTATACTCATACACTATTAATTTAATTGTTACTTTAATAACATTCCATTTGTATGGATGTATATTGGCATGCATTTCTTAGAATCTCCCAACAATCATTAGTGGCAGTCCCAGGATTCGACCCCCAGTCCTAAGTTGAAGTTTCGGTTATGGCTTTCCTAATAGCCAGACAAACATCAGCACGCAAGGTCATGTACACTTTCTGGGCCTTTTCATTTAGGCCCAGGATGGTCAGAATGCAAAGGCGAAAAAATGCAAAACCACCTTCTTGAACTTCTCTGTTTTATCCTTCTCTTTTTTATTTTTTATTTTTAGCCTACCCCGAGATTTGAACTTGGATCCAAGGATCCAAGGGTCAACTGTGGCAGAGATTCCAAGACCTGAGTTCAAGCCCTGTGCTAGGCCAAAGGAAAAAAAAAAGGCCTGGCTGGGAATTTGCACCACTTTTCTGGCAGGCCTACGATTTGAACTCAGGGTCTGGGTAACACTGTGGCACTGTAGTTGAAGGGGAAGCTCACCGTCCTTGAAGACAAGAAATTTTAGAACAGTTCCCAGGGCCTGAATAGAAGCCCCAGAACTGAAAAAAATAATATTCATATATGAGATTTATTTACATGCATGGGTTTAGTGAGTATGATGTTTATTACACTTATTTATTTAGTATTATTACACGCATAACATTTCATTTATTACATCCTATCACACAGGATCTACTTGCATATGGATTATATATCATACTGAGACCCAGGATATTTTTCAGGAAAAAAAATGTGTCAAAAGTGGCTTCTTACTCCATGAATAAATTTTTGGCCATGCTGGGATTTCAACTCATTGCCTAGAATGCCCAAACCATAAATGGGGTCACAGTCTTAGCTCACCATTTTCTGGCAAACTGAGCTGTAAGGAAATTCTGAGGAACTGTGATCAAGCCACAATAGTGCCCAACATATATATTGATAGATGTGTAGATTGCTGTATATATATATGTATATATATATATATATATAGATATATATAGATATATAGATATACACACTTAGAGAGAGAATGTGAGGCTATCATTAAATTATATATATATATATATATATATATATATATATATATATATATATATATACAGTTACCAATTATTACTTTAAGTTATGTCTCCATTTAATGAAGTATCATGGCTGAATACTTATAAAAGCATTAATTAAAAATTAGTCAATATCCTTCCATTAGAGGAATCACACCATGGTGCTAGAATGGAAGATAAAAGTTCAATAATTTTTCTGTGGCATTCTAAAATAGAATCATGAATTAACTGCAAATTTATTTATTACTTTGATTACTTGGATAACATTCCATTAGCATTCACATAAATAGTAATGAGTTTGTCAGGATCTCCCTCCATTTGTGGGTGGCAGTCCTGGCATTCTAACTCCAGGCCTAGATGATTTATTTCAAATGTAAACAATTGGAATGACACTGTGAAGATTTCAGATTATCATGATTATAAAATGGACAACAAGAAGAAAAGAAAGCCAGATGTCAGTGGCTCCTGTCTTTAATGCTAGCTCCTCAAGAAGCTGAGGTGTAGAGAATGCCAATTTGAATTCAGCCAGGGCAGGAAAGTCCTAGACACTCTTATTTCTAAGAAATCACAGGAAAATATGCCCATGGGTTGGGCTTGTGCCTCAAGGGCAGAGCTCTACCCTTGAGCAAAAGGAGATCAGGGATAGTGCCTAGTCTCATATTTCAACCTCGGACCTGCCAAAGAAATAAAAGAATTCAGTAACTCCATGTCTCTGTGTATAGATGGATGATGTATGGACAATGGGCTTTCAGCAGGTTGCCCATGCCCAGACCCCCAAACTGGGCAAGCTGGGAAAAGCCCTCAGAGAGTACTAAGTATGAGCCAGTAGCTTGAACAAAGCATCCTTCTTTGCCATTTAATAAGTGAAACACCGAAGGCTTGCCTGGGCTGGTGTATGCAAAGGGTGCATTACATTATGGCTGAGGTGTCTCATTGGGATATCTAGCAGCCAGACACTGCCTCCAGGGAGACCACAGTTCCTAGTCTGTAGCAGTTGTGGAAGCTTCTGGCTCCATATTTCCTATCCCTCTGTAGGATGTGAGCCTAGATCTCTGGGGCCTGGTGGATATCATTCACTCATCATTCCTCATTGCCGAGTCTCAGGCTGGTCCCAAATCCTGGCAAACATATAAAATGGCCAGCGATTTCTGTGCTGAAATCCCACCCTCATAGATCCTGTTAGAAGTGAGTCTTGGGCTGCGAATGTGGCTTAGTGGTAGAGTGCTTACCTAGAGAGCATGAAGCCTGAAGTTCGATTCCTCAGTACTACATAAACAGAAAAAGCCAAAACTGGCACTGTGGCTTAAGTGATATAATGTAGCCTTGAGGAAAAGCAACTCAGGAACATGCCCATACCCTTAGTTCAAGCCCAAGACTAGCAAAAAAAAAAATGAGAGCTTGGTGAGACATACTCTTCTGGGACTCAGAGGAGGGCCAAGGATATAGGTAAGAGGGAGATGGCAGGTGCTGGTGGCTCACCCCTATACTCTTAGCTACTCTGGAGGCTGAAATCTGATGATCATAATTGCAAGACAGTGCAGGCAAGAAAGTCTATATGATACTCTTTTCTCCAATTAAACACCCAAAAAGCCAGAAGTAGAGCTGTGTTCCAAGTAGTAGAGTGCTAGCCTTGAGCATAAAAACTCAGGCATAGCATCCAGGCCATGAATTTAAACCCCAGGACTGGCACACACACACACACACACACACACACACACACACAAACACACACACACAAACACAAACACAAACACACACACACACACACACACACACACACACACACACACCAATATAAAGCATTTGCCAGTCAGCCTACCAAGTTCCATCTCTAGGAGCTCAATATTTTTTTTAAAAAGAGGGAAAATGGAAGGAAGGACTTGCTCCAGGATGTGATTTAACCAGTGCCAAAATTCCACAGGATTTCTATGATGTGGAACAGGACAGATAGCCTCAGGCAGAACGTACACAGTATGGGCAAAGGTCCAGAGGTGTGGTATAGAGCAGGTGGTGTGGGGGGAATGAAGGTTCTGTGTCTTCAGACAAGTCTGGCTGAACACTCAAGACTGGGTCAAGGTTTGTACTTGAGCCACAGGTAGGGCAGACAGTAGAGTCCAGAATGGGGCCCAGGGGAAGATTAGCTTGACTTTTCAAGATGGACCCCAGCCATTTCCTCTGGCTGAAAGCCTATTTTTCACAGCTCCTGACCCTAAGGCCTCCTTTGCATGGAGGAGTCAGGGAAAATGCAGGGAAGAACCCTTGCTTAAGAAAAGCTTCTACCCAATGCCACCAGTGGCTCAACCCCTGTAAATCCTAGCTACTCACGAGACTGAAATCAGAGATCGTGGGTCAAAGCCAGCTCAGGGGAAGAAAGTTATTGAGACTCTCCTTCCCAATGAACTACCAAAAGCCAGAAATGGATCTGTGGCTCAAGTTGTAGAGTACCAGCCTTGAGGGAAAATGTTGAGACCTGAGCACAGACCCTGAGTTTAAGCCCCAGTACAGGCACAGAAAAAATAAAGAAGATTTCAGAAGCTCCAAGTCCACTGTGGAGAAAGGCCATTATCAGCTGGGCGAAGGTGGCTCATGCCTGTCATCCTAGCTACTCAAGGCTGAGACCTGAGGATCAATCAAGATTCAAAGCTAGCCAATGAATCTCCAAAAAGCTGGGAAGTTGAGCTACGATAGTTCAAGTGGTACAGCACGAACCTAGTGCAAACAAGCTAAAGCATAACATCTAGGCTCTGAGTTCTTGTCCCGGTAAGCACACACACACACACACACACTAACATCATTAGCAGGTGCCAGCAATCCTAGCTACTCAAGAGGCTGAGCTCTTAGGATGGAATCTTGAAGCCAGCCCAGGCAGGAAAGACCATGAGACACTTATCTCCAATCAATTTCTAAAAAAGATGAAAGTTGAGCTGTGGATCAAGTGGTAGAATGTTAGCTTTGAGCAAAGGAAGCTCAGGGACAGTGCCTAGGCCTTGAGTTACAGCTCAAAGATTTTTTTAAGACACTCATTGCCAGCCCCGCAGGCCATAAATCCAGATTTTGGTCATCATAGGTCTCACCTCCACTTCTGCCAATTCCACAGTACTGCCACAAGTGGCCAGTGTGTGGCCAACACTGGGTTAAGAAGTGGACGTACACAAGGGATGAGGGGCATAGCCAGGTCAAGGCTAATACCCCAGAACGTTGAGTTATTGGTCATACCAGTCTCTCATCCCCCAGCTCCCTGGTCCTGGAGTCTAAAGTCTGTGCCTCTGAATTCTGGGCATCCGGAATTGTCTAGAAGTCCCAGCTGGGGCCAGAAGATAGACTTTCCTGTGATAAAGTACATTTACATTTCCTAGACACCGACCAATATTTCCAAGCCACCTTGGTCTCACCTCCCATGTAGCCCTGGGTCCTCCTTGCTCGGGTGGCCTTCAGTAAGCTGTCAAGCTTGAGTTGGCCAGACCCACCAGCAACCCCCCATTCCCCACTCCACTGCCAGCCTGTTGAGAGGGATGTCAGAGGCCCAGCTGAGAAAAAGGACAGGACATCGTGTGACTGAGGCCCTCCCTCTGAGGCATGGGAGACCCTATGCCAGCTGGCACTGCTGTACCAGAATCTGCTGGAGGCGGCCAAATATTTGGACAGCCAGACTTGTGCCCCAGAGAAAATATGGAACACAGGCCACTGGCAATTTAGGACTCATTGTAGACACTGATAAGGAGCTAAAGGCAAGGTCGATGTGGAGGAAGGGCACCATCTGAAGTCAGAAAGAGGAGGACAGTCACCTAAGAAGGGGACAGAGAAGGATGAGGGAAAATTACACACACATACACACACACACACACACACACACACACACACACACTCACAGACATTCCAAGGCCTCAGCGGTTCCTGAGAACAGAACCACGAACTCCCTCCATTTGGATCATATCTGACCTGTGAGAAGATGGCACTATCGTACTCAGTCCAACTGTAGACACAACATTGAGCCTCAAACGTATCTGGAATGTCTCATAACCCAGCATGGAATTTCCTACCATACACACTGCTATGTGGAAAACTCAGCCACCTCTTTTTTAATTGCTGGTCATGGGGTTTGAACTCTGGGTCAGGGCACTGACTTTCAGCTCTTTGGCTGAAGATGATCACTCTACCACTTGAGCCGCAGCGCCAGTTCCTGTTTTCAGGTGGCTCATTGGATATGAAGTATCACCAAGTTGGCCTTGAACCGTGGTCTTTACATCTCAGCTTTATGAGTAGCTAGGATGACAGTTGTGAGCCACCAGCAGCGCCCTGCTTTAGCCACATTCATATACCCAGAGGAAACCCAATTTGTCAGGCCACGAACTTCTTGCAACCCTTGACTTCAAACTTTGACACTCAGCATCCAAATCCATCCTTTAATGGAGAGAATACAGGCACAACAATCCGATCTCTGCACCCATTCACCCACTCACTGCCTGCCAAAGGCCTCGTCCTCTTGAGTTCTTGGTAAGGCACTGCCCATCCTACTGTGGCTTCCAACTGGGGAAAACTTGGGGAGTTCTTAGAAATGTCTATACAGTGAGGCCAGCACCTGGTCTCTCAACCACAGCACCCACACACACACCTCCACATTTTTGCAGGCAAAGATGTTTTACTTTCTTTTTTTGGTTGTGGGGCTTGAACTCTGGGCCTGGGTGCTATCCCTGAGCTCTTCAGCTCAAGGCCTGAGCCACAGCACCCCTTCTGGTTTTGTGGTGGTTTGTTGGAGATAAGAGTCTCAGGGTCTTTCCTACCCAGGCTGGCTTTGAACTGTGATCCTGAGATCTCACCTCCTGAGTACCGAGGATGACAGTCCTTAGCTACTGGCACCCGGCCAAAGATACTTTTCCATGCTTGTCATCTTATCCCCTTAGGAGACTAAGATCTGAGAACTGCAGTTGGATGCCACCCTTGGCAACAAGTCCATGAGAACTCTTTATCTCCAATTAAACCCAAAAGAGCTAGAAGTAAAGCTCTGCTTCAAATGTTAGAGTCCTATCTTGGAGCATAAAAGACAAGACACCCCCTAATTTTAAGCATTTCCTAGCAAAGATCCACCCAAGAAAGGGAAGCAGGTGGGCACACGGTTGCTCAAAGCTCACACATAATAAGCAAGACTCTCAGAACAGATCCCACCCTGCTATGATTCTGTAGATAATTTGTCCTACACCTTGGCAGTCTTAGATGGGACTGACCATGCACCAAATTAGGACGTTCAAGTACGATCTCATACTGAGGATCCCCTGAAATTATCAAAGACTCAGGAACTCTCAGAGTCCTGCCTCAACACTGGATAGTAAGGTGAGATATAGTTATCCAAACACACGATACGGAACCAAAGGTTTCTTGGTCAAAGGACTGAGACTGAGGGGCTCTAGCTTCCTCTCTCTTGCGAAGGTGAAAAGGGCTGATCTATCCCAGGAATGTTCCTGTGTTTGAGTATTATCAAAAGAGCAACCCTGCTCAGAGCCCAGTGCCTCTGGTTTTCCCACCAGTCTCTACCCAGCCCTGCCCCACCTTCAGCCTGCCCTCTCTGAATCCCAAATCTGCCATCTAGATTAAAGACTGAGCCAGCAAAGAGACCCCCTTCTGCCACTGAGAATGGCAGTCACGGGGCCCTAGCACCCTCTAGATGAAGTCTTGGAGCAACATGGTTCCCAACTCCCGCCCTCATTCCCAAGCTGTCTTGTGCCAGTGACATGCTTACCTCTGTCTCTCGTGGAGGAATGAACATCAGGGGTGTCATCTTCAAATTGAGCCCGATTGAGCACTCGAAAGTCCCAGCCCCCAAGGATGTACTGCACAGGCATCCTGCGGTGAATGACAGCCAAGTTGTCAACGGTGAAACCAAGGTGCTAGGACATTTAATAGCAGCGTGGCTGGATCAAAGGCTCTATCACTGGTACTCTAGGTTGTCAGGAGAGATCATGGCTAAAATGTCCTGACACAGCTGACTTGGGATCATCCTCCCTCTTCATCTTCCTAATTATCACTTGCCTCCCCCCTTCACACTCCCTCACCCCAATACATCCCTAGCCCTTGGACACTTTCTTCTTATCTGACCAGAAAATAAACTCATTGTGGCCAGGGATGATTGAAACCTGGTGACCCACCCTGATCCCTAGGGTCTACTGAGGCTGCTTTTCTCTGCAGTCGGTTGAGCACACAGCTCCTAGATGTCATGAACTTGCTGAGGGGTCAGTGGCTTTATCCTACATAATGACTTTAATCTCTGGAACTGTCCCCACAAAGATTGTGAATGGTTGGCTCCCTTGATCCAGGGACTCCAAACCAAGTGTTGCATGTTCTCCCTTCTTCCTTCCTTTCCTCTTTTTCTCCCTCTGTCTTTCCCTACTCTCTCTCTGTCTCTCTCTGTCTCTGTCTATGTCTCTCTCTTTCTCTCGCTGTCTCTGTCTTTCCTTTCTTTGTGTCAATCATGGGCCTTAAACTCAGAGTCTAGGTGCTATCCCTGAGCCTTTTTACTCAAGGCTAGCAGTCTATGACTTGAGCCATACATCCATTTCTGGTATTTTGTTTTTGGTAGTTAATTGAAGACAAGAGTCTTACAGGATTTCCTGCGCCGGCCAAAAGCCTCCATCCTTGGATCTCAGCTTCCTAAGTAACTAGGATGACAGGCCTGAAGCACCACCATCCAGCTCAAACCAAGGTTTCTTCATGTTCTGTGGAAACAGTCCTGGAACCTTTCATTGTCTAAGACCTCCCAGAGCATGGTGCACACTGTATAGGTTTGTTGGATAAATAAATGAGCATCTGTCTATGACAATACTACAGAAAAGTCCCATCTGATTCAGGTAAGTATCCCCTGTAATTATTCCTTTGCCGAAGCCTGATGTAGATCTCCCACAGTTCTCTCTCCTCCCTCTTCACGCCCTCCTGGTGGCACCACACTTAACTGTTTTGACTCCTAGGATGTGAGCCATGATGTACTCACTGGATTCCAGGGCCTCTAGAATGCCTATCTTCTCAAAGATCTCTGTCCAGCGGCTGACCAGCTCTGTGGCACTCAATTCCCCACTCAGGTATGAACGAGGTTGCCATGAGCTGAACGAATGGTTCAAGAGGCCTCCTCTCCTCCCCTGGGGCTAGCTAGGATGGTCTACCACATCCAGCCCCCAAGTTTCATGTTGCAGACAAAGGATCTTTGAGGCAGCCTGGGGTATCTGAATCTCCCAGAATCTAGTGCAGTTGCTAGGAATCGTATCTGCACAGAGCTGTCAGGCTGAGGATGGCAAGGTCACAATCTCTGCTCCCCAGGACGTCCCCGACTGAGGTGGTCACCCTAGAGAGAACTGGAGGAGATTCAGCAGCTGCCAGAGAAAGGCAGTCAAGGCACAGCGTTCAAAGCAAGAAATAATCTGGCTTGGGAACTCTGCCTGTGCCGCTTTGAACGTCATTGTTTGGCAGCTAAAATCGTTCATCCAAGACATTAGTGGAAATTGCCAGCTTAAATAAAAAAACCTGGAAAATGTAGCATTTAAATTGTCCCAATCAAACTTAAAGGGTTCCAAAATCAGTGGTCCCCTTTTGCTTCCAGACAGCCTACAGCAGGTTACAGAAACTGGCATTCATCGATCCCTATCTAACTGCCATGTCCTGATAACCAAGCGGGCTCCAGCAGGGGGAATGGACTTGCCTACCACTGTCCAGCTTGAAACGTCCTAGACAGGACACAGACTGGAGTCTGCAGGACTCCAGGGAGGATTGACCACTGGTGCACTGCCCCGGGCGAGAATCCACGCCACCAGTGGGGCCCTGGAGCCCTGGGCCTGGATGCCCACAGAGACCATAAATGCCCTAGGTAAGGTTCCCCTCTCATCCTCGGTCATGGTGAAACATCTGCCATGTCACACTGTAAGCCAGCCCCCAAAACCTCATAGCTTCATAGCCCCTGCCCTACCCTTTTCCCCATCTCCTTCCCTAATTATGTTTGTCAGACACATTCCCAACCCTTGAATTAGCTCCAACTATACACTGAGAGCAGAGTGTCTGTCTAGAAGAGTGTGGCTGTGGACACACTCGCCTCACCAAACTTCTGGCCTGGGATAGAAGGACAGGTGTCCACTCGAGTTCACACAGGTCTCCTAGGGGAGGGCCACGCAGACCCAGCATCTACTGTGTGCTACAGGAAAGGGAGAAAAGAGAGGTGGAAAGGGGAGGAAAGGAATGTCTACTGAAATATTCCATAAAGGAGCCATGAAACTGTGAAGCAGAAATCAAATATTGTGGCTGGGCTCATACTTGGTACTGATGAAAAAAGAACAACAACAAGTACATACACAAAGAGAAATAAAGTGCTTTTGCTGTTTTTAGACATGGTCACACACACACACACACACACACACACACACACACACACACACACACACACACACACACACACACAAATCCAGAACAGTGACAGAAGTGTCTTCCATGCAGCACTTGCCATTTGCCAAATGATCACTCACCTGAGCACAGTCAGGATGTACAAGGAGAAAGATGATCTCTCTCTCTCTCTCTCTCTCTCTCTCTCTCTCTCTCTCTCTCTCTCTCTCTTTCTCTCTCTCTCTCTCTCTCTCTCTCTCTCATACACACACACACATACACATACATACACACAGACTCAGAGTAGTGCCTCTCTTAAGTTTTTTGGTTACTCATCTGGGACAATGTACAGCTGGAGCATGCAGGTGCCCATGTCCCATTCCCTTTTCAGAACCAAGGGTTCCCACCCAAGGGGAGCACCATTGTAATGACACAGCACCACCCTGCCTCTCACCTTCCCCAGGGCCAAACCCTTCCCCTTGGGAACAACCAGCCTTAAATCCCCATTTACCAAAACCCTAAGCCAGGACGCTGGGTGAAGGAATCCCCAGACAGGTGGCTCCTCAGAGCCAGGACTGAAAACAAGCAGGGGGTCATGGGGTCCCCAACGAGGTGTCTGACCTGGCATGGGCATGGTGTTGAGGAAATGGATGGGGTTCTAAAGGCTACATACATGGACAGACTCCCTACTTCCAGACTAGATGCTTCTGGGTGACTGGGTGGATTCTTGGAGGGACAAGGAGAACAGATGGACCAGGAGCACCAGCAGATGCTGGCAGAGCTGGGAAATGTGATCAAGCTGTGAGTACTGTTGACAGCTGGGGTGGTGGGGACAGGCCAGGTGTATGTGTGTCAGAGAGAGTGTGTTCCTCCCAGATATTCACCTTTCATCTGACCCTCAGTGCTCTCACCTCCCTAGTGGGATTTTCCGATACCCTCCTCAGGTGAGAGGGTGACTGAGAACAGAGGACAAGGACTCACACAGCAAGGGGTCCCTATCTTCTGCATCCAACACCCCCCACCCCCAGAAAAAAGGAAAAGACCCGAGAAGGCAGGTGTGGAGTTGCTGCTCCCCACCTCTTTATAAAGCCACCAAGTTCCCACCTAGGTGAGGAAGGGTGAAGATGTGGGGCTGTGTGGTTCCCACTGCTCCAGGCCAGGGGCTTGGTGATGCCCCCTTCTCACCCAACCCTGCATCTCCCCATTTCCTGGGACATTGACACTAGGGATAAGGTTGGGATCCTTGGGTCGACAACCACTCCCCCACCCCCTTCTCCTGGGGAGCATTTGTGGTAGAGCCAGGGCTGGCCCCTGGCACTTGTGAGGCAAGGTTGGGATGTGACAAAGGAAGCGGGAGTCGCGGGTCTGAGTTGGGGTGGGGAAGGGGGGTTGGGAGAGGTCACGAGGTGCGGGCCCATGGGACGGCAACTCATGTGTGCTGTGGGGAGATGCTATAGGCTGCCATTCTGGGTGCAGCGGGCAGCAATGGCAGCATCATGGCAGATGCTCAGGCCCAGAGCAGAGGATGGGGGGGCCAGGACGTGGTCAGGGTCACAAGCTGGCCGGGGGCACATCACTGGATGACTCTGAGAGGCGCTGCAGGTCTGAGCCAGCAGCCCATGTTTGAAACGTGATGCCATGGGGAAGGCAGGAAAAGGGGCCAGGACAGGGGCAAGTGGGTGGCAGGGCTTAGCCCGCCCCAGGCCCAGTTGAGCTCCTGGCATTGGAATCTCAGACTCAGGGCCTACTTGGCCTCTGAGCCTCTCAGTGCCTTTGGGAGGGATGTGCCAGCTGTGCTATCTTTGTGTGCTCTGCGCTCCTGGCCCAGACCCGTGATCCTACAGCAGCAGAAACCAGCCATTGATGCCGCCTCCCCTGATGCTTGTGACTGCTCTTTTCTCTGCTGTCTCTCTCTGCCCCCCCCCCCACTTCTCTCCTGGGCTGCTCCACCCATGCTGCACAAGTGAGCCAGACCCCATGTGCCTGTGACTGCAGCAGATATGTGCTCCCTCGGCCACGTCCTGTCCTCTCTTCAGTCACGCCCCCTTCCCACTCGACCATGCCCCCCATCCCTGACCTTGTGGTGCCCTGACTGCCCTAAGGTTAACAGGCCACAGAAGAAGCAGCCTCACCTCAGTTCAGGGCTTCCTCCCAACCCCAGCAGATGCCCATGGCATCGAACCCCTCCCTCAGCCCAACAGCAAGGAGAGACTCTTCTCCATCCACCCTACACACTAAACAGGTGCACAGTTACCCTCTCTTAGTGTGTGTTTGTGTGTGTGCGTGTGTGTGATTTTCAGGGATACCTACCTCTCAAGAACTCAGAACATAGCACCCTTTTGGATGACAGCACACAGCATACTTTAAAAAATATAGCACAAAGAAACCTGTGTAATGGACTCAGCACAATGCACATTTTGAAGGACTCAGCACATAACAACCTTTGGGATCCTCATGGTAATCTAATGACCAATAAAATTAGACATGCCATTATGACATCACCAAGCTTAAATATCATAGAATTATGACAGCATATGTCATAGTGAAATTATAGACATATTGTGAATGCCTATTTTGTGATTTCATTCTATTTCAAGCAAGCAATATTGGTGGATATCAGAAACCCATTGTAACCTCAAAGCCATTGTGACCTGAAAATCCTTTTGTGATTTCACAGTGCCATTGTGATATCATTAACCTGTTGTGACATCACAAACCTGTCCTGTCCATTGTGACCTCCTCACCAATGTGACATCACAAAGACATTGTGTTATCACATTTCTGTTGTGACATTACAATCACCCTGAAACTTCCCAAACCATTATGACATCTTTAGCACCGTTGAAAAAACACATGGCCTTTGTGACATCACAGTCACTTTGTGTATCCATTGTGAAATGTCAATTGAGATCAGATATGCCATTGTGATATCACAAATCATTTACAATATAATCATAGGTGTGACATCACATTGTCATTATGACAATATCAGGTCATTATGATATCCCAAATCAATAATGACATCATACCATTATGACATCACATTGTCATTGTGACATCATATTAACATTAGGAATGCCTATTATGTGATTTCATTATATTTCAAATGTGGCATGTGGGTTCATATCAAAAACACATTTTGACTTCATAACCATTGTGACATCACAATCCCTTTGTGACAAAACGTTGCCATTGTGATATCTTTAAACAACTGTGACAATTCAAACATATCCTGTCCTCGTAAGTTTTGTGACATGTTGCCACTGTGTTATGTTAGGCCCATTGAGAGCTCATTCTATTTTTGACCTCATATTATTTCAGGTATGACATTAAATATTAATAATATACTGTGACATCATGAGTATTGTGACATCACACTGCTAGATGTAATGACCATTGTGTCACATTGTCACATCACAAATCTATTCGACTTCATCACATTTGTGCCAACATATGCCTTTGGAATCCTCACAATCCCATTCTAAACTCATATATTCATTGTGAGTTATTGACAATTGAGTTGTCGAATGCCATTGTTACATCACCAATCTACTGCGACATCACAAAACTATTTTGAACTCATCACTATTATGGCATCACCAACTAACAACACTCTTATGACATTATAATTTGACATCATATTGCAATTGTGATATCACTGTACCATCATGCTTTCACAAACCTATTATGACCTCATCACATCTTAGAAAATGCACGGCCTTTGGGACATCAAGCTCCTTTTCTGAACTTGTATCATTATGAACTTGTAGCAATTGAAATTTGAAATAAGGTGTGATATTACAAACTAGTTTGACATCACTTACGCATTTTTATATCATTAACACTTTGACAAATGAAACCAGTTAGGAACCTTAGCACTTTTGACAAAAAACATGGCCTTTGTGTCATCACAGTTCATTTGTGTATGTCATTGTGACTTCATTCTCATATCCCCATTATAAACTAATGGCAGTTAAGATATGACATGCCATTGTGACATCGCAAACCCTTTGTGACATCATCAGACTGTCGTTATGATATCATCAGCTCATTGTGACATCACCTAGCTACAGTGACATCATAGCATAATGACATCGCATTGCCATTTTGCTGTCATAGACACATTGTGAATGTATATCCTGTGATTTCATTCTATTTCAAATGTGGCATATCAGTAATACATTGTGACCTCAAAACCACTGTAACATTATAAACCCTGTGGGACGTCATAACCATTGTGACACCATATTGTTGTTATCACATCCTTAGCTTATGGTGACAACACAAAATGAGAATGACATTATAGCATTTGCCATTATGTCATTGTGACATCATAGTCATATTATGAATGCCAAATCTGTGATTTCATTGTATTTGAAATGTGGCATGTGGGTTGATATTAGAAACTCTTTGTGATGTCATAAACATTGTCACATCAGAATCCCTTTGTGACATCTATTTTGCAATGTGACATCACAATACCAATATGATGCTACTAAGGCATCATGATATCACAATGGTCATGAACTCACAATGGGTTTCTGATATCAACTGACATGCCACATTAGAAATAGAATCAAATAACATAATAGGCAAACACAACATGCCTATGATATCAGAATGACAATGAGATGATACAATGCTATGATGTCATTGTAGTTTTTTACATGTCAAAATGAGCTGATGGTGTCATAATGGCAACATGATGTCACAATTATGATAATGTCAGAAAGGATTTTTTATGTTTAAATGGTATGTCTGATGTCAGTTGTCATTAGTTCCCCATGAGCATATGGACACAAAAATCTTCTGTGACGTCACAAAGGCCATGTGTGTTTTCAAAGTGGTAAGAGGTCATAATAGGTTTCAAAGGGCACAATGTGATCCATAATGTCACAATGAAAATGAGATGTCCCATTGGGTTTTTGATGTCACAATGGTGATGAGGTCACAATGGTTTTGTGATGTCACAGTTTGTAATATCAGAATGATACATCCAATTTCAATTACTCATAATTCAATATGAGGACACTGGGTGATAGAAGAAGCTTCATAGTATGTGGTCATACTATGTGAAAACCCAATGGAACAGTGATTTCACAATGACAATGTGATGTCTCAACAACATGTTATAATAATATTTTGATGTCACAATTGGTGACGCCATACTGATGAGGAGGTCTCAATAGATTTGAGATGTACCAAGGGGTTGGTGATGTCACAATGGCATGTGGGATCTCAATTGTCATTAACTCACCATGAGTATATGAATTTGGGAAGGGATTCTGATGTCACCAAAATATATGTAGTCAAGAAGGTGAAGAACTAACAGGTCTGAGATGTCACAAAGTGACACAATGGTTATGATGTCCAGTGGTGTGATATCATGATGTTACTTTGGATTTTAGATATCTCATGTCGTATTTGAAATATGAAGTCGAACACAGATTTTCAACTCACAAAGGGCCTAAGATATCACAATGGCATTTCACAAAAGTTATGAGGACAGGAGAGGTATTTGATGTCACAGTGGGTTAATGATATAACAAAGGAAAAGTGCTGTGACAAAGAGATTTAGATGTCACAAAGGTTGTGAGTTCACAATGGTTTCCTGATATCAACCAACATGGCACATTTGAAATAGAATGAAATCAAAGAATAGGCATTCACAATGGGTCTACGACATTAAAGTGACAACGTGATGTCAAGGCAGCAATGTTTGATAGGATATGTACTCATTACCTTACTCATGTAAGGTAACTGTAATCCCTCTGTACACTACACTTACAATAAAAAACGTACAGAAGAAAAAAGGAGAAAAAATGGTATGGTGTCATTGCGGTTTGGTGTTGTCACAATGAGATGATGGTGTCATGATGACAATGTGATTTCACAGTCATGATTATTGCACAAAGTATTTGTGACCCTACAATGCTATGTGTGATCACAATTTTCATTAGTTTACTATGAGGATATGGCTACACCAAGGGTCTGTGATGACACAGAGGTCATGTGTATTTTAAAGGTGCTAAGAGTTCACAATTGCTTTGTGATGTCACAATGTGATTGTGAAGGCACAACAGCAATGTGATATCACAATGGGTTTGTGATGTCACAGTGATGATGAGGTCACAATGAGTTTGCGATGTCACTATGAGTTTGTATTATTACAATGACATGTCCAATTTCAATTTCTACTAGTTCAAAATGAGGATACAATTTCAAAGAAAGAATCTGAAGCACCAAAGACCATGAACTTTTAGTCATAACGTGTGATATGCTGCCATTAGGATATTTTAGGCCTTTAGTAAGCTTATATTCTGTTTTCAAACTCATAATTCAGGCATGGCATCTGATATGAGAAATTGACTCTGACAATATGAACATTGTGACATCACATTGATAGACATCAAGAACATGGTGTCACATTGTGAACTCACAAATCTGTTAGGACTTCATCACATTTGTCTCAACACATGACTTTGGAGACAACACAATCCTTTTGTAAACTCGTATCTTCATTGTGAATTAAAGACATTTGAGAATCGGCATGCCATTGTGACATTTCCAACCAATTGTGGCACCATAAACCTATTATAGTAGAAACACATTGTGATCTATTAGCCATTGTGTTAGCACAATCCCTTTGTGACTCCACACTTCCAAAGTGATATCACTAACCCATTGTGAAATTCCAATCCTCTCATACCCAATCCAGGTATGAAATGTGATACCCGAATCCAGTGTGACATCTAGATCATGGTGACATCACACTGATAGATGTTATGAGCATTTTGTAACATTCTGACAACACACACCTGTTAGGACTTCATCATTTTTGAGAAAACACATTCCTTTGGAGACATCACAGTCCCTTTGTGAGCCCATATACTCATTGTGAGTGGACAATTGAGATCATATGTGTCATTTTGATGTCACTAACCCATTGTAACATCACACACCTCTTGTAAACTCATCACCAGTATGGCATCACCAATTGTGGTAACAAAACTTTATTAAGTCATCATATTCCAACATCCCATTGTCATAGTGATATCACTGTTCCAAAGTTTTTTCAAAAACCTAGAATGTCCTCATAGCATTTTAGAAAATTCATGGCCTTTTATATTTCAGTCTTCTTCTGTGAACTCATATCCTCATGGTGAAATAGTAGTAATTGAAATTGGACATGTGAGTATGAGATGTTACTTCACAAAACGTTGATTTCATCACCAATGTGACATCACAAACCCTTGTAAGCTTTCATTGCCATTTGATATCACTATCACATTGTGACATCCCAAACCTATTTGGACCTCTCAGCACATTTGAAAAAACACATGGCCTTTGTGACATCACAGTCCCTTTGTGTAACTATACCCTGATTATGAACTATTTGTGACATCACCAGTGTGACATAACATTCTCATTATGAGAGGATCAACTACTTTTGACATCACAAAACTACGACAAGATAGCATTATGAGATCACATTGTCATTGTGATGTTATAGACAGATTGTGAGTGCCTGGTTTTAATTTTTTTTTGTCGGTCGTCGAGCTTGAACTCTGGGCTTGGGTTCTGTCCCTGCTCTTCAGGTCAAGGCAAGCACTCTATCGCTTCAGCCACAGCACCACTTCTGGTTTTCTAATGGTTTAATTGGAGATAGTCTCATGGATTTTCCTGCCTGAGGTGGCTTTGAAGTGCAATCCTTCTATCTCAGCCTCCTGAGTAGCTTGCATTACAGTCGTGAGCCACTGGCGCCCGGCTTTTTCATTTTTTTTAAATTTGACATGTGTGTTGATATCAGAAACATAATGTGACCTCATAACCATTGTAACATCATAAATAAGCAGTGACATCAAATTGTCATTATGACACCTTCAGCTCATTGTGACATCACCAAACCACAATGGCATCATAGCATGATAAATCACAATGACATTGTTACATCATAGTCATAACAGTGTGAAGGCCTATTCTGTGAATTCATTCTATTTCAGAAATCCATTTTGACCATATAACCATTGTGATATCACAATCTTTTGTGACATCATTAATCTGCTGTGCCATAACAAACCAGTCCTTATAAGTTTTGTGACATGCTGCTATTGTCATATGTTAATCCCTTTGTGAGCTCATAATCTGTTTTCAATCTCATATTTCTGGTATGACATGTGATATCAGAAATCCCCTGTGACATCATACTACCAGATATCATGAGTATTGTGTCACATTGTGACATCACAAACCTGTTAGAACGGCATCACATTTGTGACAACACATGCCTTTGGAGACATTACAGTCCCTTTTTGAAATCATATATTCATTGCCAATTAATGACAGTTGAGATCTGCCATGCCACTCTGACATCATGAACCCTTTGTGACATCAAAAACTTATTGTGACCTCATCACGAGAATGGCATCAACAACTGATTGTGGTATCAAAGCATTATTTTGAAATGATATTGTGGTATTGCCATTGTGATATCATTGTCCCATTGTGCTTTTACAAACCTATATGGCCACATCACATCTTAGAAAATTCATGGCCTTTGAGGCTTCAAGCTCTTTCTGTGAACTCGTGTACTTATAACTTCTAAGGCTAAGAGACAAACCATCAAGTCACATTTAATATAATAAACCAATTTACACTAGAAGGGGTGATTACCTTATCCTGGACTGGATACCCAGGTCCAAGAGCAGCCTTGACCACCAAACCTCAGACCTTCAATGGGCAGCCCCACCCTTTCTTAATTGGTCTGCAAACCACCAGCCAAAAAATTATGATCTCCAAAGCTCCAAACCTCAATGGGCAAGGCTTTTTACTTTTCCATTCCTAGCTCCTTCGCTACAGACTTGTCCTTCCTTCCTGGTCTTTCCCTATTTCCCTTCCACCACTTCCTTCAGGCCTCTCCAGTCTCCACAAGCCTGCCCTACTCTGCCCCAGTGACCACTTGCCAACCTTCGGCTCTCCCTCAACTTCCTCTCTTCTCAAGTTTTTCCCTTTCTGCTGTCTCACCACTTTCTTCCATCTGGGTAGCTCTCATTTTTATATCTCCTTCCAATGCTCTGAAAATGCAACTTATATATAGGTTGTACCCTCCTCACTCCAATGTGTCTTCTGCCTAAGAGTTTTCAACCGTCATTTCCCAAACTGCCCAATGTTCAATTACTTCTTGACAGCTCACCATGTGAGGCTTGACACCACCACCTTTGGCGGTATTCCCCTCACTCTCCGCTGGTCCAGGCCAAGCATTTACAATGATTATTGGCTCCCATAGATAATTCTGACCTCACTGGCTATTACAGTATCCTCATAGTGAATTAGAAGAAATTGAAATTGTATATGACATTGTTATATTACTTGATGAGACATCACTAACCCATTTTGACCTCATCACCCTGGTGAAATCACAAACTCATTGTGATATCACATTGCCATTATGTCACCATGCTCACATTGTGACATCCCAATCCTATTATGACCTCAGAAGGTTTGAAAGAAAGCATGGCCTTTGTGTCATCACAGGACCTTTGTGTACCCAAATCCTCATTTTGAGCTAATGACAATTGAGATCAGACATGCCATTTTAACATCTCAAAACCTTTGTGACATCATCACCAGTGTAACATCACATTGTCATTATGACAACATCAGCCCATTGTAACTTCATAAAACAACAATGACATCATAGAATTATGACATCACATGGTCATTGTGATGTCACAGATAAAAGGGAATGTCTATTCTGTGATTTCATCTTATTTCAAATGTCGCAGGTGTGTTGATATCAGAAATAGATTGTGAACACATAACCATTATGGCATCACAATACCTTGATGACACCACATTGCCATTAAGATATCACTAACCTACTGTCTCTCCTATCCTCATATATGTTTTGACATGCTGCCAGTGTGATCTCTGGCCTCTCTAAGCTCAGAAATAGTTTAACTCATAATACTTCAGATATGACATATGATATCAGAAATCCACTGTGACATCATGACCACTGTGACATCACACTGCCAGATGTCATGACCACTGAGTCACATTGTGACATCACAAACCTGTTAATACTCATTCCACTTGTGCCAACATATGCCTTTGGATACATTATCCCTTGTGAACTTATATATTTATTGTTAATTAGAGACCTGGCATGAGATTGTGACATCAACATCCCATTGTGAAATCACAAATCTTTGTGATTTCATCAGCTGTATGGCATTACCAACTATTTGTGACTTCCAAACAATACTATCTCATGTAATGGTAACATCACATTGCCAATGGGATATCTCTGTCCCATTGCATTTTCACCAATCTATTATGTTTGCATAACATTTTACAAAACCCATAGCCTTTCTGACTTCTAGCTCCTTATGTAAACTCGTACTCTTCTTGTGATCTAGTAGAATGAAATTAGATATGTAATGGTGATATTACAAATTCATTGTGACATCACTATCCAAGTGTGACTTTATCACAACTGTGACATCACAAACCCTTTGTGACATCACATTTCCACAGTGATATCACGATCACCTTGTGATATCCCAAATCTGTTGTGACCTCTTAGGACCTTTCAAAAAGGACAACTGACATCAGACATGCCATTATACCATTACATACACTTTGTGACATCATCTCCAGAGTGAGATCACATTGTTGTTAGGATACCATCAGCCCATTGTGATATCCCAAAATGACAATGACATCATAGCATTATGACATCACATATTCATTGTGAAGTCCTAGAGACAATGTGATTGCCTATTCTGTGATTTCATTCTATCTCAAATGTGGCACATAATTTGATTTCAGAAACCCATTGTAACCACATCACCATTATGACATTACAATCCCTTTGTGACCTCATATTGACATTGTGATATCATTAATGCAATGTAACATCACAAATTTGTCTTGTCCTCATAAATTTTGTAACAAACGAATACCTTGACCTGGGCTGGATGCCCAGAGCTAAATGCAGCCTCAACCATGAACCCTCAGAACTCCACAGAGCAGCCCAGCCATTTGTTAACTGGTCTTCAAACAACCAACCCCTAAAATAATGATCTCCAAAGCTCCACATTTCAAAGGACAAGGCTTTTTCTTATCTTTTTATCCTCCTTCACTACAGACCTGTCCTTTCCTTCCACCATTCCCTTCTTCTCTTCAGGCTGTTCTACTCTTGACAGGCCTGCCCTGTCCTATCCAGGTGGCCAAGTGCCATCCTTCAGCTCCTGCTCTCCCTCAATTTCCTCTCCTCCCAGGTCTTTACCCTCCTGCAGTCTCATCACTTCTTTCTTTCCAGGTCTTTCCTCTTTTTCTGTCCCCTTCTGTTGCTCTGAATATGCAGCCTATATATAGGCCGTACCCTTCCCCCACTGCAATATGATTCCTACATAACAGTTTTCAATCATCACTTCCCAAATGTCCATACCCAATCATTTCTTGGCAGCTCACCATGTCGGGCTTGACATCCTATCTCCTTCAACAGCATGTCTTGCCCCTTTCAGCGGCACACACCCCTCTCTCTAGTGGTCCAGATCAAGAGGCCATGATGACTATCTCTTCCCGTGGATTATACGGACACTGATGGTTATGACAGTGTCTTCATGGTGAACTAGGAGCAATTGAAATTGGACAAATAATTGTGATATTCCAAACTCGTGAAATAACTAACCAATTGTGACCTCATCACCACTGTGACATCACAAACCCATTGTGACATCACATTGATATTTGTAACACCAGGATCACATTGTTACAACCCAAATCTACTACGATCTCTTATACATTTTCAAAAAGTACGTAGCTTTGTGACATCACATTCCCTTTGAGTACTCAATCCCGACTGTGAAATATTGACAATTGAGAATCACACATGACATTTTAACATCAAAAACAGTTTGTGAGTTTATCACAATTGTGACAGCACATTGTCATTTTGACAGCATCTGTTCATTGTAAAATCACAAAACTAAAATATGGTAGATTTATAACTTCACATTGTCATGTGACATCATAGACACATTATGAATGCCTTTTCTGTGATTTCATTCTATTTATAAGGTGCCCTGTAGGTTGATATCATGAGCAAATCAAGAACTCCTAACCATTGTGACATCAAAATCCCTTTGTACATCACTTTTCCATTGTGATATCTCTAACACACTGTGACATCACAAACCCATCCTGTCATCATAACTTTTGTGACATGCTGCAATTCTAATACCTTTGGCTTTTTTGTCCTCATAATCTGTTGTCAACCTCATTAGATTTCACATATGACACTTGATATCACAAATTCCCAGTGACATCATGACCATGGTGATATCACACTGCCAGATTTCATAACCATTGTGTCAAATTTTAACATCACAAACATTTTAGGATTTCAATATATTTGTGACAACACATACTTTTGGAGAAACCACAGTCCCTTTGTGAACTCCTATACTTATTGTAAGTTAAAGACAATTGGGAACCATCATGTCATTGTGACATGCCCAACACATTGTGACATCACCAATCTTTTGTGGTCTCATCACCAAATATGACAACAACACAATATTTTGACATGATGTAGTGAGTTGACATTGCCATGATGATATCTGTCCCATTGTGTATTCACAAACCTAATATGACCTCATAATTTAAAAAAAAATTCATGTCCATTAGGACATCAAGATCCTTCTGTGAACTTGTATGCATATTGTGAAATACTAGCAATTGAAAGTGGACCTGTGTTTGAGATATTACAAAATCATTATGACATCAAAAACCCTTGGTGACCTCATCACAACAGTGTATCATAAAGCTATCATGACCCTGAAGTACCTTTGAAAATACACATGGCATTTGTGACATCACAGTCCCTTTGTATGCCCTCATTGTGAATACATGACAATGGAATTCATATATGCCATTATAACATCACCATTTGTGACCCCATCACAAGCGAGACAACAAATATTCATTATGACACCATTATGTTTTTGCAACATCACCAATTTATAATGACCTCATAGCATTATGACATTATATTGCCATTGCGATGTTATAGACAAATTGTAAATGCCTATTCTCTTAGTTCATTCTATTTCAAATGTGGCATGTGGGTTTGTATGAGAAAACCATTATGATCTCATAAATATATGGCATCACAATCACTTTGTGAAATCACAGTGCCATGGTGATATCATTAACACACTGTGATATCACAAACCTTCCCTGTCCTCATAAGTCTTGTGATGTGCTGCAATTGTGATGTCTTAGGCGCTTTATGAGCTCATAATCTGTTTTCAACCTTATAATATTTGTTATGATATGTGATATCAGAAATCCACTGTGACATCATGACAATTGTGACATCATACTGACAGATATGCACATTGTGTCACACTGTGATATCATATTCCTCCTAGGACTTCATCACATTTGTGACAACGCATGCCTTTGAAGATACCACAGTCCATTTGTGAACTCATATTCTCTGTGATTTCATGACAAATGAGATCCTTTTTGCCATTTAGATATCACCAACAAATTGTGACATCATAGACCTACTGTGACCTCTTACCTGTATGGCATCACCAACTAATTGTGACATCAAAACCTTTTGTGATGTCATGTGACACGATGATCATGACATCTGTCAGTGTGATGTCACATGATCATAATGTTAGTGGATTTCTGGTATCTCATGTCATACATGAAATATGAGGTTGAAAACAAATTATGAGGGCAAAAAGGTCTGAGATATCAAAATGTTAGCATGTCAAAAAGTTATGAGGACAGGAGAGTTTTGTGATGTCACATTGTGTTAGTGATATCACAATGGCACTGCGATATCACAAAGTGATTATGATGTCAAAATGATTGTGTAAGCACAAACATGTGTTTCTGATATCAACTCTCATGCCATATTTGAAATACAATGAAATCACAGAATAGGCATTCACAATGTGTCTTTGATGTCACAATGAGAATTGTTGTCATAATGCGATTATGTCAATGAGTTTGGTGATGTCACAATGAGCTGATGCTCTCAGAATGAAAATGTGATGTCACACTGTTGAGTATGTCACAAATACTTTTTGATGTTATAATGGCTTGTCTAATCTCAATTATCATTGGTTAACAACAAAGATATGGGTACACAAAGGGACTATGATGTTGAAAAGGCATGTGATTTTTCAAAGGAGCTAAGAGGTCATAATAGATTTTAGATGTCACAATGGAATCATGATGTCACAATGAAAATATTGTCACAATGGGTTTGTGATGTCGTGCTATGATTATGTCAAAATGGGTTTGTGATGTCATAATGAGTTTGTAACATCACAATCAAATTTCCAATTTCAATTGCAACTAATTCACAAGGAGGATACTGTAATAATCATTAGGGCCACGATAATCTATAGGGTCCGATAATCAGCCAGGCACCATCTCCTGGCCAGCTGGAAAGGACAAAGTATGCCACCAAAGAAGGTGGAGCATTCTGTGGGAGGGGCTGGTGCTTTAATCCCCACCTATTGAGCTGTTGTTTCTGATGTAACAGTTGAAAACTGTTAGGCAGTTGGAGTGGAGGAGGTATACAGATTTTTTACAGGATCATTGTTCAGAGCAATCGAAGGAAAGAGAAAAAGGGAAAAGTCCTGGAAGGAAGGAAGTGGTATGATAGCACAAGGGAAAAAACCTGGGAGGAGAGGAAGTTGAGAGGGGGCAGGAGGTGAAGGATGGCAACTGATGACCCAGGCAAAGCAGTTCAGGCCTTTGGAGAGTGGAGAGGACTAAAGAGAAGAAGGAACTGTTAGAAGGGAAAAATGGAAAGACCTCAAAGGAAGTATAGTTCTGTAGCTAAGGAGAGACCAAGGGAAGGGGAAAAAAAGGCTTGCCCTTTGATGTTTGGAGCTTTGGATATCATAATTGTGGGGTTTGGTGGTTTGGAGAACATTTATTATATGTGTCTCAATGGATTCTCTTCAACATTAGAGTTTCTAATTTTCAGAGACCTCATTGAGATCATCCATTTGGATGGCATCAGGCCCAGGGAAACATCCCCATAGGTGAGAGTGTCAACCCTCTGAGTTGAGAGTCTACCTCGAGTTTTTGTCTCCGGAGGACCAACAAGGACAAAAGTCATTTACACTCCACTAGAGGTGCGCCTGTGCAAGCTTGCCAGCCGGTTTTGGGGACCCCTTCTGGAGGTCATTTATGGCATCCATGGGAAGCCATCTTGGAACTCCTTGAGAGTTCATGTAGGGTTTCTTTGGGAAGCCATCTGGAACATTATCAAGAGTACATCTGCGAATTCCTTGAGAAGCCATTTGAGACCTACCCTGGAGGTCATTTGGGGCCTTCTCCAGGGGCCATATTGGACTTTATCCAGAGGTCATCTGGTCCTTCCTCAGGAGGCCTCCTGAGACCTCTTCAAAAATAGTCATTGGGGCTTCCTTAAGAGGCAATCTAGGACCACCTCCTGAGGTCATCTGGAACTTCTTTGGGAGGTCATCTCGGGTTACCTTGATGAGAAATGTATGACCATCTTCGGATATCATGTGGGACTTCCTTGAGAAGCCATATAGGATCATCTCTGGAGGTCATCTGTGCCTTTCTCAAGAGAGTTATCTGGAACCTTCTCTGGAGTTTATATGTTGCCTCCTTGAGTGGCCAACTGGGAGCTATTTGAGAGGTAATCTCAGCCTCCTTGAGAGGACATCTGGGACTTCCTTTGGAAGTCATCGGATACTATGATCAGGAGCAATTTTGTACCTCCATGAGAGGTTATCTCGAGCCTCCTACGGAGGACATATGTGACATCCACCAGAGGTCATCTGCAGCATCCTCAAGATGCAATCTGGGACATTCTCTCTGTCATCTGGGACCTCCTGTAGAGGTCAACATTGAGAGGTGTGGGACATGTAAGTTAAGTTTCTGTGACTATTGGTCTGTGTGTGTATGCTGATAGTTCTAGCTGTGTCCTGTATGCACCTCAGTTTACTCTTTTTCTCAGGATGGGGGAACAAGGCCTAAACTTGCCATATCCAAAAAATATAATCCCCTAGGGTTATAGGGTCACTCAGAGGAAGATTCATTGATGTACTCTATCTCCTGTTCTTTGCCATCAGCACATCTTATGTTAAGTCCTCCCATATCAAAAGTGGTTACTTGTACCAGCCTAAGGTGGTAAAATGTGGTAAGTTACCCTTATTGCCCTTGAGATTGGGGCATGGAGGAGACGGTGGTCAGGCCCCCTTTTTAATATATGTTCCCTTTACAACTAGTGACCTTTATAACCGGAAACAGAAAACTGTATCATTTTCAGAAAAAAACAGGGGCTCATTACTTCATTAGAGACAGTAATTTTCACACATAAGCACATCTGGGATGAGTGTCAGCAAATTTTACAGGTGCTCTTCACCTGGTAGAAAAGGGAGTGAATCCTGCTCAGTGACTTGAAAGTTGTCCTTGGACCAGACAATATCCCCACTATTGAACCAGACCATTTGGAGCAAGTCTTTCCACATACTTACCCAAGCAGAGACTAACAGTGATTGAGGTATGGAAGTGCTTTCCTATGATTGACGGGTTCGATTGGCAGGGATACCACAGTGGCTAGAAAGCCAAGTCATCAATCTAAGGTGAGTGAGATGGTACAGTTCCCCAGTGAGTACCCAAATGCTCTTCTGAAATTTCTCCAAGAAGTCTATAGGACTTATAGGCCTATAGATCTTGAAGCCCTGGAGAATCAAAGAGCCCTAAATATGGCCTTGGTTACCCAGTCAGCCCGAGATATTAGAAGAAAGCTGCACAAGTTAGAAGGTTTTGAAAGAAACGTGTATTCTAAGTTGGAAGTGGTTGCCCAGTAGGTGTTTGATAACAGAGATACCCTGGAAAAAAAAGCCTCTAAGAAGGGGGGTTGAGTTTTGATAGGAGCAAGAGAATAGGGATCAAGAAACCCTTGGCAAAGACAGTACAATTCATTTGCAAATGGCAGTAGGGAACCTCTAGGACTAGATCAGTGTCATTATTGCAAGCAAAATGTCCAAGGAGGAGAAAGATAGAAAATGACAGGTTATGTAATCACATTAACCACCTGGAAAATGTGTTAATATCTCGGGAGTAACATGCAAAGGAACTTGGGGCTCTGAATTCCAATTGTGTTCAATTTGAAATCAGCCCTCTGAAATTAAGAAGAAATGAGGCAAAGAAAAATCCACACACTTCTATCTCAAAACACAGGCTTATAAAAGACAGAATCTCCAATATGTGCCAGTCCAAACCCACCAAGAGTTTTAAAGCACTGGACATTGGAGAAAACAGGTAGAATAATTTGACGTGAAGAAAAGATTTGAAGATATAAACTTGTGAGAGTCAAAAATGAGAAGAAAATCCTCAAAAGGAACCTAGAAAACACACAAAATCAAATGAAATTCAAGTACATTAGCCTGGGTGAGCATGAGGCAAATTAGGGGACCACAGGTCAGAGGCCGACAAAAGCACAAGACAGCAATGTTGCCATCCTTGCTAACAACAAGTGAGGACAAGAAGAGATCCTGATGCTGCATTAAGAAATAGTTGCCATGAAAATGGAGCCAGACCTAATGTATTAGGGTGAAGTACATGTATATTATAAGCTTTGAAGGGTGTCACCAGAAATTCAAAGCAACAGAAAAAGAAGGAAAAAGTAGCTAGAAAAAAAGAGGGGGAAGTGAACAGGAAAAGTGAACAGGAATATATCAGGCTCAAGAAAGAGATTGTTACTCTTCAGAAAGAGTTATAGGACCACATGCTCTGATAGAGAATGCCAGGCAAAAGGAAAGAGCATTAGGAAGAAAAACAGAAGAGATAAACAAACAGTTGAAAGATCTGTCGCAAAAATACACTGAAGTCGAAAACTAGAAAGGGAAACTAGTAGAGTAAGAGGCTAAAAAGACTGCTGAGGTCTTCACCATAAACGTAATGCAGAAACATCTTGGAACAGGAAGAGGTGGAAAAAATACCTCTCTATAGCACCTTTGTGAACTTAAGGGAGGAGCTGTAGAGCAAGCAAAGGTGTTTTGAGAAGGAGCAGCAGTTAGCCAGTCAAAGGAACTCTCATGTGACCCTGCGAAACACTTGCAGGTTAAGGAGCTCATTGAGAAGGAGAGTGGGATCATGAAAGCAAGTTTGAGAGAAAAGGAGAATAATATGGAAGAAGTCTCCAAGGTTCAGATTACTATACAGGAGTTAAAGAACCTAGAGACCGTAAGATACAGGGAAATATCTGAGCTGATCAGGTAGCTTGGGAGACCACTCTAAAACCAGTGTGGTCTTTAGAGTTACTAGTCGTTAATATTAAGGAAAGAAACAAAAACAGTGGTAATATGTGGGCAAATGTTGACACTGGACATGTGAAAAATGTAAACAGGCTCAAGCTTTCTTTCAGTTTACGTGTAGATATTTGCACCCTGGTAAATTGTTCCAGGCAACTGCCTAAAACTGTTCAAAAACCAGTGGGGCCTCAGGCTGACAATCCTTTGTAATGTGTGTATGTAATTTCCAAACAGGTAAATGCTGAAAAGCTGGAACATATGGAAAGAATTCTTATGGGAGGAACCTCCGATGGTGTATTTGGGAAAGTGGAATTCACAGAGGCAAAGCCTGGAAAGTATGAGTATTCATATCTGTTAGTAATAGTGGACAGATTTTCAGGCTGAGCTGAGGCATGTAATAATTTCTTGATTTGGCTTTCCCTTATTTGTGGGGTCCAAAGATGGCCCTGCATTCATGGCCCAAGTTCTCAATTATTAGCTAACGCTCTAGGAATAAATTGGAAGTTACAATCCATTTATAGAACTCAGAGTTCAAGGCATTTGAAAGAATTTAATTTAGTTAAATTAAATTAAATTAAATACAGAGACTAAATTAAATACAGAGACTGTCCTTGGCTATGTGAGCCTCCTCCACTTTGCTCTCCTTGGAGCAAGATATAGACCTTATGTTAAAGGATTTAATCCCTTTGAAATACTTTAGAGTAGACCAACTTCTTTGGTTCCTAAATTTGGGAAGGCTATATTACCCGAAATGTCTAACTACAATCTGCAGGCTTTACAACATATTCTTTTATGTACCTATCCTTTGGTAACTAAGGCCCGCCGTCCACCTAAGAAAAACTCCACCTGAAGGGGAGAGGCCAAGATGGTGATGGAACAGCAGGTAAACACCAAAGCTCTCCCCAACCAAATACAGTTTGAATTTCAATTCTCAGTTTCTCCAAGTAACCCACAAAAAAGGAGATTACTCAGAGAGGTACAGTAAGTGAAAAACATAAAAGGGAAAAACCTACACAGACAGTAAAGTGGAAATAACCTTCAGCCACCCCTTGTTGGTGATCGGGCTCCACGCTGAGCAGCTTAAGTGGTGGAGCTTCTTGCCAGGCTGCTTAAGTTGCCTAGCTCCGGACCCTCGGAGGACCACATACCCACAAGCATTCCAAGACTCCCAGAAGACTCCCATGAGCTGGTGCCAACCCAGAGAATACAAACAAATCTCAGAAGGCAGAGCTGGCATGAATACTCCCCTCAACCTCCCTGGCATGGCGCCTCTGCCTGGCTGGTGCAAGCAGCACCACCCAGTCTGGAGCAGCAGCAGATGTCAGCAGTGGCAAACGACCCTATACTCACAGCATGGCACCTCTGTCCTGCTGGTGTAAACATCCTAACCTAACCTGGAGCAGCAGCAGCAGCAGCTGGCAGTAGTGGCAAAGCACTCATAGTCTGGGCACAATGCTTCTTGACTCTAGCTCATAGGAACAGCCCAGACTAGCCCGGGGAGGCAGCGGTAGCTGGGGCAGGGATAGTTGCAGTGAACAACTCCAGACCCATGGCGCTTTGTGCCTCTCCATGCTGGCCCACATAAGCAGCCCAGCCCAGCCTGAGGAAACATAACTGGTTAACACCTGACTCCTGGTGGGGTGGAGGGCCTCTCCATACCGGCTTGCATAAGCAGCCAAGCCCAGCCCATGGTGGCAAAGGTGGTGAACAAACCCAGACATGAGGCAGGGTTTGGTGCTGAACAACCCCTTAAAAAGCTTCATGAACTTTCCTGCCTGGGCTAGCTTTGAACCTGAATACACAGATCTGAGCCTCCTGAGTAGCTAGAATTACAGACATTGACACCAGCAGGGTCTTACTCTTGCCAAACCCCTAACTTTTTCTACAATAGATAATTTCCTAGTTAATACAAGGAATTTAAGCAAATACAAGAGGATCAACATAATACCCTGTATTCAATCTGACCATAGTGGAATCAAACTAGTTCTCAATAACAAGGCATAAAATAGGAAAAACTTAAAACACATGGAAATTAAACAGCACTCAGTTGAACAATACATGGGTTACAGAATAAATTAAAGAAGAAATTAAAAAGTTCCTACAATTCAGTCAAAATGAAGAAACATCACAAAGAAACCTATGGGACCCAGCGAAAGCAGTCCTGAGGGGCAAATTTATTGTTCTCAGTGCACATATCAAGAAAACAGAGAGCAAGTAAACAATCTTATGAAGCAACCAAAACTGCTAGAGAAACAAGAAAAAAATTGAACCTAAAGTTGCTCGGCAGAAAGAGATAATCGAAATAAGAGCTGAAATAAATGAGATAGAGACTGAAAAAAGTATAAATAAAATTAATTTTAAAAAGCTGTTTTAAAGAAAAAAATCAATATACCTGACGTACCACTGGCAAGAGTAACTAACAAAATAAGAGAGAAAACCCATATCAATAATATCAGAGATATGACAGGGAAAATTACAACAAACATCCAAGACATTCAAACAATCATAACGAAATAATTCCAGACTCTACTCACAAAGGAAGGAAAACCTAACAGAGATGGATGAATTTCTACAGAAATAGAAATTGCTATCCCCGCTTTCCTTTTCAGCCATGCTTCTCCACCATGTATGGTGGGGGCAGCAGTTTGGTAAATAAACGTCTTTTCCTACCTTAATAGTGTGTGGCATTCTGTTCATAGGCTACCGAATGAAACCTACCTTTTTAATATATCTTACATATGGGGCCATGACTTAGATAGGGTTTTTGATTTGGAAATGTTAGAATTTCCTAGCCACCCCTTTTCTGCGAACCAAACTGCCTTGAGACACCACACGAGACTTTTCACCAATACCATTGCTGGCCTTCACATCCATGTCCACACCACTTCTCTACTCTGGTGAGTGAAACTACTCTCTATGGCTCTGTGTTGCTCAATCTCTGTTCAGATGTGGCACCATACCAGATGCTCCTATGACCTTTGGCCAAAAGGCTGGTCACCTCTGAAGCCGAGGATACTTGGTTTTGGGGGCATGGCCATTAATCTCTAGTGGGCTATGGGAGAAGTCGGGACACTGCTTCTGCCTCGTCATCTCTCCTTCTCTCACCAGACTGACTATCCTACATATTTAATGGGGTGTTGCGAGTCATGCCTGAGCTGTGAAACCCCTCTGAAATGCCTCTTGTGCTCCCTGGGTACCAGAGCATCTAATATTTTTATATTATTGTCAGATTTAGACAGTTATTGCCTCTGCAATGGTACATGGTCAGAAGTCTGCTTACTATCAGGCTCTCTTTGCTCTCTGCTATTCATGTCCAACTTTCTATATCTCTCCCTTTCTTTTCTACAATTATTTGTATTGTGCCCTGAAGAGTGTGACAAGGGCTAGGTTCAAGGAATCCCCTCTAGATTCCCTCTAAAAGGCTAGCCAAACTAGGCTTGATTTTTTTGTTCAGGCTTTCTTTGCATTTTTTTGGAAATTTGCCATCTTGAGTTCGCCATCTTGTCCAAATGGTGGGTTAAGCGTTTGGCCCCCTCCAATCATGACTCTTCTGCCAAGCTTACTTCTCCTCCATCCATCTATTCAAATGTGTCCTGCTAACAAGTTGCTCTTTTCTCAGACCCTGGTAACTGAGGCCCAACCGTCTGGTGTGCTTTGTTAGCAAAGATGTCTAAACATTGTTGTCAAAAATTTTAGGTTTTGAGTTTTGCCGTTTTGGTTTTGTGTTGTGTAATCTAGAACTGACTACATGACTCTTTTTTGGGGGGGGGAGGGGTCCGGTTGTGGAGCCTGAACTCTGGGCCTAAGCACTGTCCCTCAACTCTTCAGCTCAAGGTTAGTGCTCTATCACTTGAGCCACAGGGCCATTTCTGGCTTTTTTCTTTTTGCTTATGTGGTGCTGAGGAATCGAACCCAGGGCATCATGCATGCAAAGCAAGCATATTAGTATATGTGTGCTAAGATTCTTACTCTCCTTTTACCTCTCCACATCCCTCTAGTCCTATTTGTCCCACATTTCTTCCTAAAGCTAATAATTTCTGGTTTGCCAAATCCTTTTTTGTTGTTTGTAGCCCATTAATCCATAGTTGTTTGGTGTTGAATAGATTGTATCTGTTGAACTAGATTGTATCTGCAGCCATTTTGATTATGCAACTACAAGACTCTGGTTGATGCTTGCCTTAAAATAGTGTTCTGGTAAAAAATTGGTGTTTCATACCAAATGGGCAGAACAAGCCAAAAAGCACAAGAAAAAGGCATGTCCAGGTATCTGACATCCCACTCATTATAATCAGGTGACAGAATAGTTAATGAATAATCCAGAGGAGTTCGCAAAAAGCTGTACAAACACTATTGGTGAAAGATTAAAAATTGTCCATTACCATTACTAACTTGCTAACTGCTGATTCTGCTTCTGTAAACTTGCTTACGCTAGCATTGACCCTTCCCTTCCCAGAAATGAGTTAAGAAGTTTCAGGGACCAGATGCCGGCCCCAGGACAAGGTCAGTGGTCGTAGATAAAAAACAGACAGTACGTGTTCCTCCGTTCCAATTTAGAAATTCCCCAGACAGGATCTTGTGATAACGACCACCTGGCAAGACCACAAGCTAAGCCAAATGTCAACCAATCATAGGCCTGTAACCATGTAAACCAACCTTAAACCAACCATGGGCCAGTCATTTTACAAAGAGTGTTACAAAATTTCCCGCGTGGCAAAGTGATTGTTGGTGTATATGGTGACCTTTAAATGGACCAATCATGGGATGCTTTGTGTTATGCGTTAATCTTGTGGTTTTTGCCTTAAAAAAAAGGCTTATAACCGCTGCTCCGGGCTCCCTGTCTGCTTGGGACAGAGAGTCCGTTTGCGCAAACGTCAAATAAACTCCTGTTGCTTATTGCATCTCCCGGCCTGGAGCCTGAGTTTTCTGGGGCGCCCTCCCGTTGACAAAAGTATCCTAGGGGACTAGGGTCTTTCACTGGTAAACATGGTGAATGAAATGATTGAAAACTTTCAAAGGACTCAGTATGAGCATGCTAGGGAGTGGGAGGAGTCAAACCAAAGATTAATACAGGAATCTTGTGAGCATTAAGAAGCTACTTAAAGATTTTTTTTTCTTTTTTTTTAGGCTTTTAATTTTTTGTGTGTGAAAATACTGTACAGTGGGGTTACAATTACATGGGCAAGATAGTGAGTACATTTCTTATCGAGCATTGTAGCCTCCTTCTTTGTTTACCCTTCCCATCCCTTCCCATCCTCCTTCCCCCCCACCCAACCCTCCCCTCCAAGTTGTAAAGTTCATTTTCGACATGACAACTTGTACTTCTCATTGTTGCAACAGGTCCTCCTGTATCCTTATTTAAACGATTTGTTTTTCCCCTTCCCTTCCACAAATTATACCGACACCAAATACAGTGAAAGCAGGGGTTATTCTGTGGGGGAGGGACATACAAAACAACAAAGAAATAATCTTATAATTGTGTTAGAAACAAATGCCTGAAAAAAAAACATTTAAATACATATCTTAGGGTTTATTTTCCTAACATCACCTTATCTGACCTTTTCTGCTTGACTCATACATATACTAGATATTGCAAAAAAGGGAAACCATGGGACCTATGTTTCTTTGGGCTTGGCTTACTTAATATAATTTTTTCCAAGTCTTTCCATTTCCTAACAAATGGGGCAATGTAATTCTTTCTGATGGAGGCATAGAATTCCATTGTGTAAATATTCCACATTTTCTTGATCCATTCATCTACTGAGGGGCATCTGGGTTGGTTCCAGATCTTAGCTATGGTAAATAATGCTGCAATAAACGTAGCTGTGCTGGTAGCTTTAGTGTTGTCTTGTTTGTAAACTTTTGGGTAAATGCTCAAAAGTGGAATTGCTGGGTCATAAGGGAGCTCTATGTGGAGTCTTTTGAGTCTTTTGAGTTCCCTTCTGTCCACATCCCCACCAGCATTTGTTGTTATTAGAGTTCTTGATTTTTGCCATTCTAACTAGGGTGAGGTGGTATCTCAATGTTGTTTTGATTTGCATTTCTTTTATGGCTAGGGAGGTTGAGCATTTCTTCATGTGTCTATTGGCCATCCTTCTTTCTTCCTCAGAGAAGTTTCTCTTTAAGTCATTATCCCACTTATTTATTGGGCAGTTGTTTCTTTGAGGATTTGTTGTTGGATTTAATTTAGGAAGCTACTTAAAGATTAATGCAGGAATTGCATAAGCATGTTGAGAAGAGTAAAAGAGAAATACAGGAAATGTGTGAGCAGGCTGAGCACAGTCTAGAGATTTACAGGAATTGCGTGAACGTGACGAAGCAAATCAAAGAGTAATACAGGGATTGAGAGAGTGGGATGAGTATAAAAAAAGATCAATAGAGGCATTCATGGAATCCATAAATAGATAGCTGAAACAATTCAGGTAGACCACAAATAGAATGCTGAATGGAGCCAGACAGAAAGAATGGGTGTCCAGGGAAACCATAACAGTTGAGAATAAACACTGAACATCAAATTAAGGAAGTAAAGGTCATACAAAATCTAAAACAAAGCTCCACCAAAGAATTTGAAGCCATCCAAGCCGACCAATTAGAAGGAAAAGAAATAAAAAACAAAGTAGAAAATCTTGACAGTAGGTTAAGCCATGCAGAAGATTGAATCTTGGGGATTGCAGACACCCTAGATATTATAGAGAAGAACATACAAATATCCAAGACAAATCCAAGAAATATGATAGATCTATTCAACACTTGGAAGACACCATCAGAAATCATAATCTGAGGATAATGGGTGTAGAGGAGCACCTAGAGAAAGAAGTTAATGGTCTAGGAAATTTATTTAACAGAATCCTAGCAGATAACTTCCCAAACATGCAAAAAGATAGGCCTATTCAGATATAAGAAGCTTATAGAACCCCACATCCACCAGACCAGAGCAGGATATCCCACCAGTCACATCATAATCTGCACAGGATCAATTCAGACCAAGGAAAGGATCCTTAAATTTCTCAAGGAGAAAAGAACTATCACCTATAAACACAAACCAATTAGAATCACCCCAGATTTCTCAGCAGAGAAGATTAAAGCAAGAAGAGCCTGGAATGGGAAATGCCATGCAGCAAAGACAATCAATTATCACTCAAGAATACCAAACCCAGCTAAACTCTCCTTCATAACCAAAGGTCAAATAAAAACTGTCCATAGCAAAGAAAAATTAAAAGAGTATATCTCCACCAATCAAGCCCTATAAAAGACATTAAAGTTATCCTACACATAGAAAACCATCAAGAACACAAAAGAGCCAAGAAAGCATCCAAGGGAATAAAATTAGAACTCAACATCAAAAGCCAACAAAGAAAGTCCTGTACAACATGGAGGCAGAACAACTGTTGAATCACCAGTGGGTCATGGAAGAGATTAGAAAGGAAATGCAAATGTTCATGATATTCAAAAATAATGAACACACAAATTACTAGCTTTTCTGGGACACAGCAAAGGCAGTACTCAGAGGCAAGTTTATAGCTCTGAGGTCCTACAACAACAAATTAGAGAGATCTGAAACCAAGAATTTAATAAGACATCTGAACCTCCTTGAAAAAGAGCAGCAAGATAAACTCCAATCATGTAGATGGAAAGAAATGATTAAAATTACATCAGAATTAAATGAATTAGAACCCAAAAACACCATAAAAAATCAACAAAACAAAAGTTGGTTCTTCGAAAAAAATAACAAAATTGACATTCTCTTAGCAAATCGTTTCAAAAAGAAGAGGACATATCAAATAAACAAACTCAGAGATGAGAATGGGAATGAGAAGCAACCAAGATTCAGAACATGATAATTGAATACTTCTCAAACATTTATGCTAATAAGTTTAAGAACCTGGCAGAAATGGACCTTTTCCTAGACGTTTCCATGCCTTGAGTTTCCATGCCTAAACTCAACCAAGATGAGTTAAATCAACTTAACATGCCCGTATCAAGCATAGCAATAGAAACAGCAAGAAGAGACCTCCCATCTAAGAAAAGCCCAGGACCAGATGGATTTACAGCAGAAATTTACAAGGCCCTCAAAGCTGAACTCACACCAATACTCCTCCAACTCTGCAATGAAATTGAAAGGGAAAGTTTACTACCAAATTCATTCTATGAAGCCATCATAACCCTCCTCCCAAAAGCAAGCGGGGACTCATCAAAGAAAGAATTATAGAACCATTTCTTTGATGAACATTAATGAAAAACATCTCAACAAAATTTTGGCCAATCTCCTTTGACAATTCCTCCAAAAAATCATACAGTATTTATTTCCGGGATGCAAATCTGGTTCAATATTTGCAAATCAATTAATATAATTCGTCACATCAACAAGGGCAAGAATAAGAACATGGTTATCTCAATAGATGCAGAAAAAGCCTTTGACAAGATCCAACACCCCTTTATGATGAAGGCTCTGGAAAACCTATGAATCAAGGGAACATTCCTCAATACAATAAAGCCTGTATATGACAAACCTACAGACATCATTATACTTAATGGTGGAAAAATAATGCCATTTCCTCTTAACTCAGGAACAAGACAAGGATGTCCAATCTCTCCACTTCTCTTCAATTTAGTATTAGAATGCATAGCTACAGCAATAAGACAGGATGCAAACATAAAAAGGATCCAAATAGGGAAAGATGATATAAAACTCTCCCTATTTGCAGATGACATGATGTTGTATTTAAATAATCCCACCCATTCAACTCTCAAATTATTCATGCTGATTCAAAACGTTGGCAAAGTAGCAGGGGAAAAATTAACTCTCAAAAATCAATGGCTTTTCTGTATGCCAACAATGAGAAAAGCATGGCTGAAATCAGGAAATCAACACCATTCATTATAGCCCCACCAAAAATAAAATACCTAGGAATTAATCAAAGAAGTGAAGGATATTTATGATGAAAACTTTAAAAGCCTGGAAAAGGAAATCAAAACGGAACTTACAAAGTGGAAAAACTTCCCATACTCGTGGATTGGAAGAATCATCGTGAAAATGACAATAATTCCCTAGGCTATCTAAAAATTCAATGCGATACTTATCAATATTACAAACTCATTCCTCAAGAAAATAGAAGAGTCGATCTAAAAATTCATATGGAAAAATAAAAGACCCCGGATAGCAAAAATGATCCTTAACAGAAAGAACAGTGCTGCAGGAATATCAATTCCAAATTTCAAACTCTACTACAAAGCCATAGTAATCAAAACAGCTAGGTATTGGAACAAGAACAGATCTCAGGTCTAATGGAATAGAATTGAAAAGCCAGCAATGAACCAACAGACTTATAGCCACCTAATCTTCGATAAGGTAGCTAAAATAAATAGAATGGAAGAAAGACAGCCTCTTCAGTATATGGTGCTGACAAAATTGGTTAATCACTTGTAGAAAACTAAAGCTAAACCCATATATATCACACTGCACAAAAATCAACTCCAAATGGATGAAAGTCCTCGGAGTCAAAGACACCCTGAAAACATTGCAGGACAAACTAGGAGATAACATATGACTCCTTGGCACAGGCCAAAATTTTCTTAATAGATACCAGGAACACAACAAATCAAAGAAAGGTTGGACAAATGTATTTGCATAAAATTGCAGAGCTTCTGCATGGCAAAGGACAAAACTAGCAAGATCAATAGAAAGCCCATGGATTGGAAGAAGATCTTCACTAGCCATACAACAGACATGGGTCTCATATCTAAAATATACCTGGAACTCAAAAAATTAAATCCCCCAACAACAAATCCTCAAAGAAACAACTGCCCAATAAATAAGTGGGCTAAAGACTGAAAAGAAACCTCTCTGAAGAGCAAAGAAGGATGGCCAATAGACAAATGAAGAAATGCTCAACCTCCCTAGCAATAAAAGAAATGCAAATCTAAACTACACTGACATACCACCTTACCCAGTTAGAATGGCTATAATTTCGAACAGTAATATAACAGAAACTGGACGGGATGTTGGTGGGACTGTAATCTTGTATAACCACGTTGGAAAGTAGTGTGGAGCTTCCTCAAAAGACTCCACATAGAGTTCCCCTATGACACAGCAATCCCACTTTTGAGCTTTTATCCAAATGATCACAAAAAGGACCATACTAAATCTACCAGCATACTAAGTTTATTGCAGCATTATTTACCATAGCTCAGATATGGAACCAACCCAGATGCCCCTCAGTAGATGAATGGATCAAGAAAATATGGTATATATACACAAAGGAATTCTATGCCTTCATCAGAAAAAATGGCATTGCACCGTTTGTTAGGAAATGGAAAACCATGGAAAAAATTGTATTAAGTAAAGTAATCCATGCCCAAAGTAACATAGGTTCCATGGTTTCCTTTATTTGCAATAACTAGTATATGTCAGAGATAAACACAATCTGTCTGACAAGTTGATGTTAGGTGAAATGAACACCAAGATAAGGACTCAAATGGTTTTTCTTTCTTGCTATTGTTTCTAGCATATTTACAAGATGATTTCTTTGTTGCTTTGTTTGCCCCTCCCCCAAGGTTTAACCTCTATTTTCACTGTATTTGATGTTGGCATATTTTGGGAGGGGAATAGAAAAACAAATTGGGATACAGGTGGACCCATTGCAACAATGACAAGTACAATACTATATGTCGGAAATCGAAATTTACAACTTTGGCCGGGGGGGGGGGGAGGCGATTTGCGGGGGGCATAAAGGGAGATTGGATGGGATGGAAAGAGGAAACATGGGAGGAGGCAATAATGCTTGATAAGAAATGTGCTCATTACTTTCTTCATGTAATTTTAAACCCTCTGTTTATTCACATTAAAAAATCATGAAATAATAAAGTAAAAATCCATGCCAATTTTTTTTGTCTGTCGTGGGGCTTGAATGCTGGGCCTGGGCACTGTCCCCCAGCTCTTCAGCTCAGAGATAGCACTGTACCACTTGAGCCACAGTGCGGTTTCTAGTTTTCAAGAGATATATTGGAGATAAAAGTCTCACAGATTTTTCTGCCCAGTCTGGCTTTGAACCACTATCCTCAGATCTCAGAGTTTTGGGTAGCTAGGATTACAGGCATGAGCCACCAAAGCCCAGATTCAAGACAATTTTTAAAAAGAAAACTTATGGAAACTTCTGGCTTTTTCTAATAAACAATATTATATTTTCAGCAGTAGTTTACAACTATAAGTTATTTTTAGATGTAACTTGGGATTTTTAATAGAATCAAATCTAAGTTTTATTATTACTCAGTAACTCACAAAAATCCACTGTAATTTACTTTCTCCAAAGTCAATTGTTACATACTCTATTACTCATTATTATTATTACACTCTATATTACATATAATGTGAAGTGAAAATAATTTATACCATTTCGTATAAATTAGTAGTTGCTACTTTAGCATTATAAATTCACATCTGTGATTTTAAATGAAGCAAAGAAGATTTTTGAGTTAAAATGAAATATGAATGTGTAATGTGTCCCAATTAAACCAAAAATTCTGAGTTTATACAGACAAAAATACTTTCTTTCCACTAAAGACTTTGAAGTAACACCATTGGAAATAGTGATGCTAGAGGAGGAAGAATTAAAATCACGTCAAACAATGTCTGTTATTCTGCCATCCCCTCCACTATGAAAACCTGCCCATTCCCAGATGTCACAAAATTTCAAGTGTCTCTCTTAAAATTCTATTTGGAAAAGTTCTAAATCACTGATTGTTTTTGCAATTTCTGTTATATGAAACAAATCATTGACAGAAAACAATTAAAATAAAATGAGCACATATGTTGAAGTCACTACAACTGGAAAAATAACCAACAACGTAGAACCCCCCAGGAACAAAAACATGTTTTGCCCATTTTTTAAGCACAAAGACCTCAAATACATATTAACTTGGAGTAGAGCCATAAAGATAACTCTGTCTCATAATACAGTTGTGTTAATTTGTAATTAAATTCTTCTAGATGTACCTAATATTGCAAATCACTTGAATGGATCAAATTGTTTAAAATGAATGTGACTGTATGCGTAGTGAGATCTGCACATATTTAAAAGAATAAAATAACAGAATCATAAAGTTCGCAAAAAATTCGGAAATGTAATGAATATGTCCAATAGCATCCATACTGAGAACTAATGCCTACTGGTATAACAAGAAAAAATACGCAAATAATAGAATCTGAGCAGTGTACATGAGTGTCCATAATTTTAAACTACTCCAAATTACACTTTGTAGAAGACTGAATGTGGCTTATCTAAGGAAAAACATCAACACATGACATAAATGAAATTAAAAATCTCATGAAAAGAGAGAAGGAGTTTCTGGAAAATAATAATTTAACAAATGATGGTCAAAATATTTCTAGTACTGTCAAAATTGCATACCTATTTATATAGATCCAAAAAGGAACCAAGTTTTTCGAGCTGATTTGAAACTTTGGCAAAGTAGCAGGATACATCTGTAACATTATTATGGATGTTTACTCTGGCATGGAATTCATTTCCTCTTTGATCTGACAAATGAATATATGAAAGAACATAAATTCTCTAACTAAATATCAAGACCTAACTAAACATATCACCAGAAAAGTCACCATGTAAGCCGTATTGCAACTGGGGTAAAAGAAAAATCCATCATAGTGATTCTGTATTTATTGTATATGTTGATGTTTTTCATAAATTATTTCCTTTAGTTTGCATTTTCAAAACATTGTGTTACATGATGTATATCTTGGTAACTAATTTTGGATGACTCCTTAAATTTTGTTCTGAGTAAAATGTCTCACTTCAGTTCCTAACCCATGAAATTATGTTGATTCCAAAAACATTCTAATAACCACTGTATATAATACACAAAATCTCATAAGCATGACACCAGTAAGCACTGGTTATCATTTTGATATCAGGGTCCCATGACTTATAAGGCCTATCTGCATGAGTATCGTTGTACCAAGACTCCTCAGCCTAAATTTAGCCACTGTTAAAAATGTTTATATCTTTGTCACCCATCAGAGATTAAATGTGAGTATAAAGCCTAAGGAAAACGATAAAGTAAGAATTTAGCTTTTCTGGATACAAAGTAAACAAAATGCAGCATAGAGTAACTCACTGGTTTAAAGTCAACCTATTTCACCAAAACATTCTAAGCATTACCTTACAATGTGTATTATTCTCATGAAGGGAATGCGGAATTTGAGAAGAGGACAAACCAAGCATTGTCTTCTAATATATATAATTTGGGTTTATCTCTATATTTCGCTATAAACATTTCTGATAAAAACTGAATAATTGATTTTTTGGTCAGATATAATATATCCTACTTTCATATACCAAACTACATTCAGAAAATGCAATACAACAATTAACTTAAAAAAGTTCTGGCAGAAAAAATGGCATCTCTTCATTATGTGATGCTCAATTCTTAGGTATTATGTCTCCAGTTAATGAACGTGATTGTTTAAATGCTTCATAAAGTTTTAATTAAAATCCATCAGTGTACTATAATATAATTGTGGATAATTTTATCCTAGAATCATTCATGAACTGCCCATTCAATCAAGACATACATCAAATTCATTTGGTATTCATGTGGACAGGAATGAGTTTCTTAGGATCTCCTGTCATTTGGAGATGGCAGGACCAGGATTCAAACTGTGGGCTTCAGCTCCCACCACTTCAAACCGAGGATCAGGAACTCACCTGTCTGTCCAAGAACATCAGCAAGACCAATGATTAGGCAGGCACCAGTGGCTCTCAGCAGTCCTCCTTGTTACTTAAAAGGCTGTGATAGGAGGATCATAGTTGAAGTCACCCTAGGGAGGAAAGTCCTTGAGAGCCCTGTCCAACTTCAGTGCCAACAAAGCCAGAAGTATAGTCGTATGGCTCCAGTGTTAGAGGGCTATCCTTAAGTAAAAGCAGCTCACGGACTGTGCCCAGTTCCTGAGTTGAAGGTCCAGGATTGGCAACAAACAGACATACACTACAATCTTTGCAGCCATCCACTTAAAGCAGGTCACCCTCAACAGCCTTTATTTACATTTTATTTTGAGGCCAACGCAGGAAGAATCACAAACCAGGCAGGGGAAGAGAAGATCAGGTTTCTTAGAAGTAACTGGTATTCAGAAAATTAAACTTGGGGACATAAAATGGTAGCATACTTATGTAAAAACTAACATTAAGAAAAAGATGAAGGTGTGGGAATGTGGATTAGTGGGAGAATGCTTGCCTAGCATGCAAGAAGCCCTGGGTTCAATTCCTCAGTAGCACATTCAAGAAAAAACCAGAATTGGTGCTGTGGCTCAAGTGGTAGCATGCTAGAAACAGTGCCAGGCCTTGCGTTCAACCCAAGAACTGGCAAAGAAATTGTTAGTTAGTTAGGTAGATAGATAGATAGATAGATAGATAGATAGATAGATAGATAGATAGATAGATAGATAGATAGATAGATAGATAGATAGATAGATAGATAGATAGATAGATAGATAGATACATAGATACATAGATACATAGATACATAGATACATAGATACATAGATAGATAGATACATAGATAGATAGATACATAGATAGATAGATACATAGATAGATAGATACATAGATAGATAGATAGATGGATGGATCAATCGATAGATAGATCAATCGATAGATAGATCAATCGATAGATAGATCAATGATAGAGATAGATAGATAGATAGATAGATAGATAGATAGATAGATAGATAGATAGATAGATAGATAGATAGATAGATAGATAGATAGATAGATAGATAGATACATAGATACATAGATACATAGATACATAGATAGATAGATAGACAGACAGACAGACAGACAGACAGGCAGACAGACAGACAGACAGACAGACAGACAGACAGACAGACAGACAGACAGACCGACAGACAGACAGACAGAGAGATAGATAGTTAGATAGATAGATAGATAGATAGATAGATAGATAGATAGATAGATAGATAGATAGATAGATAGATAGATAGATAGATAGATAGATAGATAGATAGGTAGATAGGTAGATAGGTAGGTAGGTAGGTAGGTAGGTAGGTAGGTAGGTAGGTAGGTAGGTAGGTAGGTAGATAGATAGGTAGATAGATAGATAGATAGATAGATAGATAGATAGATAGATAGATAGATAGATAGATAGATAGATAGATAGATAGATAGATAGATAGATAGATAGATAGATAGATAGATAGATAGATAGAAATATGATAGATGAATCTGGACTTGGATGTCAGGAGGAACGTAAGGAAGACTTCCCAGTCATTAGGCCTTCTGCAGTGTGCCAGGACACTAACATGGCCTTCACACAACCAGAGAACAGGAAGACTGTCTCTTTCCACTTCTCAGGTAGCCAAGGGCCCCAGAGTCAAGAGGGCAGAGCCAAGTTCTATCTGAGGTGCTTGGAGACAAAAGAGAAAAGGCCTTGCCTCTCCTTGGACGGGGGATTTGCATTAATGATGTGGAGAATGAAGGAAGGAGAATGGACTGGCAGAGGTAGAAGAAGGGCCTTCAAATCTGACAGATGGAGAGTCAAAGACCCTCCCTAAGACCAAAGTGGAAGGTTTTCTACTCTGTTCCTGCTCTCTCCCCCAATAAATTGGCTCTCTATTGTTAACTTAAAGATAGCCTGAGGCTCCCTTCACCTGAGGGAGGAAGGTTAGTCATTGTGAAGAGGCTGAGAAAAGCCTGACCCTTGTGTAACTCTGACAAATGTTTCATGTTTCCCCTCATTGCTGGCCATGCCTGGAATGTTGAGTGTGTACATTCTGCCTCCTAACCCTGCGTGGCTTTTTCTCTTCACCTAGCCTGGCTTTTGTAACTGTTTTCTGCATTCAAATATTGTTACATTGGAGTTCTTCCTGCAAATAGAGCTTGTGCTTGGATGCTGAGAACTTCATTTGAACCCAGGATGGGTCAATATTTCTTTCCTGCTTCTATAGCTCAAGAACTCTAAGAACCTTTAGCGAACGAGTAACTTATCACCAAGGGAAACACAGGAAGCTCTTGAACATCTGACCTTTCAGAAGTGGAATTCAGAGATTCAGACTTTCCTACCCTGGCTGGCTTCACCCTGTGATCATCAGGCCTCAGCCTCCTGAGCTAGGGTGAGAGGTGTTAGCTACTGGTGATGTGCTAGGTTCAGAACTGTTATTACATTGGCATTACAAGTCAACTGCTTATCACAAAGGGCTTGGGCAGCATATTAAGCCTTTCAACAATGGACCTTTCAGAACCCTGTAGGACACAAGGCTATAATGCTAGAGTCTGAGAGGCTGTGTATATGGATGGGCTACACTTGAACCTTGAGCTCTGACTCCAATTCTGGTGTACAAGAGCATTCATTTTCCAGAGAATGTTAAACTAATTAGAAAACAGCAAAAGTACTTCGCTTAACCCTCACTTTTTTCCACTTTTGTGTCTAAAACTCAAGCCTGGGCACTGTCCCTAAGCCCTTCAGCTCAAGGTGAACTCTCTACCACTTGCCCCACAGCACCAAATGTGGTCTTTTTGTGGTTCATTGGAGATAAGAGCCTAACAGGTTTTCCTTGCCTAGGCTGTCTTTGAAAGGTGGTCTTCAGATCTCAGCTTCTTGAGAAGCTAAGGTTCCTGCTGTGAGCCACAGGCATCTGGCCTATTGTTTTTGACAGTCCACGCGCTTGATCTTAGGCCCTGGGTACTGTTTCTGAGCTCCTTTTTCTGAAGCCTAGGGCTGTGCTACTTGAGCCACTCTGATTATGTGGCACTGAGGATTCAAACCCTAGCATTCATGCATCCTGAGCCAGCTCTCTACCACTAAGCCACATTCCTAGCCCCACCTGTACAATTTTATCCCTCAACTTGCCTATTCCCAAGAAAAGGCTTCTGAGTAAAAATCATCTAAAGAAATTCCTATAGGAAGATTACAAAGATAAAGAACACAAATCTCATATTTGGGAGAGACTCTAAACATTGAAGACTGTGACAAATGCTTCCATTTAATTATGTATCATGTTTCAACACTTAATAAAATATTAATGAAAAACGAGTCAATGTCCTAAATTATTGTGTATAAATTTATAATAGATGTACAACGTGTACTAATTATTATGTGTATAATAATACTAAATACAATATATACAATAAATAAATGAATCAAGTAAAAAATAAAATAAATACAAATATCAATAATAAAAATCATAATATGTAATACACATACATATGTAAATATATATCATATATTACCCATATATAAAAATATTTTTTTCCATTGCAGGGCCTTCATTCAGACCCTTGTAACTCTAGCCTGAATTTCTTTTCCTCAAGGACAGTAAGCTTCGTCTTCACCCATGGTGCAAAAGAGTTACCTGGATGGTGGGATCAAATCCCAGCAATGATGGAAATACTGGCTCAAGTTCCAAGATAGTGACAATTTTTTTTAATGGAAGCAATTATGTTTATTCAGTGACATACTGAACATTTTTAAAAAAGCAGTGTAGAATTTTGTACATCTATTCAGACATCTTTCTCTTACCCCCAAAATGCTTCTTTTGAGCACTACTTTTCTTCATTTTTTGTTGTAAAAATGTTGTACAGACAGGTTACAGTTCAATGAGCATGGTAATGAGTACATTTCCTATTGTGCATTGTTGCCTCCTCCTTTGTTTTCCCCCTACCATCCCTTCCCTCCCATCTCCACAACTACTCCCCCTGCTGAACTCAGTGACTTAATTTTTATTTTTGGATTTGTATGGGGTTTGAACTCAAGTAGTGGATACTCTGCACTTACCCTCACATTGCTACATATTTACCAAGACCCTGAGTTCAAATCCCAGGCTAGGAAAGAAAACTGGTAGAAATTCAAAACCAGGGAGCTTTGTTTCTTTTTTAATTTAAATGAGTGTTTTTTTTATTTATTCTTTATTTTGCCGACATGGGGCTTGAGCTCAGGTAGTGGAAACTCTGCCTCAGCTTCAATTGCCCTAGGGTGAGGTGCACCCTGGGACCCATAGACAATCCAGGAATCCTAGGTCCAGAGGGCTTGCAGAAGAAAAATAAGTAACATAGCATAAAAAGTGGCGAGCTGCAGAGGGCTGGGAGTTTTACGTTTTTTTATTTGCAGGGTGACTATCCTGGTTCTGAATGATATGGCTGCAAAGTGAACCTGACCTGCCATATCTGAATGCTGGCATGCTATCAGGGAATCCATAGGCCAACCTTTCAACATAGGCCCTGGGTTCAAATCCCGGTCCTGACACCTACCAATGGCAGGAGACCACAAAAGACTCATTCCAATGCATAGGAATACCAATTGAGAGTAGTTCATGCTTTGGTCTAGTCTAAAATTGGATGCAATAATCCTAGGATGCTGATTGATCTTAATTAATAGATTATTATGCATGAAAAGAATAATATTCCTTCAATGGTGGTATAATAAATGCCTAAGAGTTGGTAGGAACATAGTAAGTGTCCTTCAATCATAGATAGATTGCTCTGGTGCTCTTTACCAATACATATTTATTTGTATACCACCCTCTGCTTATCCATGTATCACTGTTTTGGCCAAACCTGGGACTGGTTCTCAGCACCTGGGAACCACCTGAGAGCTTCATTGATTAGATGCTGCCGTGCTCACACTCACCCATTCATAAATTGGGCTTGCTAATCCCTGAGATCATATCCCAGCACTGCCAAAAATTTAATCTTGGAGTAAGAAGCCAAGTATGACACATGTTTTCCTTTTCTGTGAGAGTCCTCGGTGTCAGGCATGATGGTTAACGTATAGACAAATCTGGATGCTGTGATATAAGATGTAAACAATGTAATAAATGGTAGAGGGGTCATCAGAGTCAATAAAATAAATGGTAAATAAATGAATAAAACAAGAAATAAAATGAATAACCACACCCAACAAAATATGGAATATCTGTATGGAAGTATAAATCCTATCTTTAAAATGGATATAAGGAGTATGTTTCTAGGCCTGAAGCTTGAATTCAGGCCTAGGGAACAGGTCTGCCTTTCTTGTCTTCAAGCATGTTCAGATTCCCTTCTGTCACAGTGCTGCATATTTACCCAGACCTTGAGTTCAAATCCCAGGCCTGGCAGAAAAAATGGCATGAATTGCAAACTAGGGAGCTAAATATGTTTTTTTAATTGCAGGCCATTGGAGAAGCCATAGTCCCGCCTGGCAACATAGGCCTACATTTCGAATACTAGTCATGCCACTTCTGGATGGTGGGAGATCCTAAGAGGTTCGTTCCTATCCACAGGAATAATGATGGAATGTTATCAATGTCACAGCTGATTGAGATGCTCATGAATGATACTTGTATACATTTAGACATCATGATTTCAGTCGGTTGATTGATTTTATTTAATATCTTATGAAGCATTAAAAGAATATTATTTCTCACAAGGACACAATAATTTCTGGACACTGATTTACTTAATAGTTTATTAAAGATGAAAATAATAACATAAATTACATGGAGGCAAAATAAATACCCAAGAATTTGTAGGAATGTAGTCTATATAAATGAACAATGGATAGACATCTCTGGCACTCTATAAAGATATATATTTATTAGCATACTACAATCTGCATGTCAATCTGTACTTGTTTGTCAACCCCTTGTTCTCGGTCTCAGATCTTGGGAACTGCCTATCAACTCAATTTGCCCCAGAATGGCATGCTGACACACACCCTTTCATGAATTTGTCCCTGTAGGCCGTGAGTTCAGATGCCAGCATGCCCAATGAATCATTGAGTAAGAAACTGATGGTGACACGTTTTCCTTTTCTGTGAAAGTCCGGGGTGTCAGGTATAAGTCGAATACATATGCAGACCAATATCCTATTTAATCAATGTAATCAATGTTCCATGTGCCATATTAGCCAATTAAATAGTCAATACCTGTCGGATCTTGGTCTGCCCTAAGAAAGATGGATGAGGTCCAAGGAAATATAAGTGCACTTGCTCGTCGGTTCCCCCCCCAACCCTTAGCCCGGGAGACATTGAGACAAAGCGGGGAGTCAAGTCAAATAAGAACTCGTTTATTACCACACAGAAAGCATATTTTAAAGGGAAAAACTGTGTGGCATGGAAAGGGAGGGAAAGGAACCAACCAATCACTGTAAAGGTCACACCCTACCATGCACCTAAGCTTTATCCAATCAGATTTTAAGGTAAACAACTCGGGCTCTGACCACTCAACTTCCTCTCACCGCCATCTTTTCTGCCCATGTGCCCCACAAATATATGAATCAAACAAAAAATAAAATGAATAACTACACTGAACGCAATATAGAGTCAACCTATGAATGTAAATATAAATTATATATTTAAAATGTACACAAATAGGATGTATTCTAGTGCTGGGGTTCAATTTGACACCTAAGGAACAGCCATGAATTTCTTGACTTCAAGAAGGCTAGCTTCCCCTTTCCACACAGTGCAACAGAGTTACCCAGACCATGAGTTCCGATCCCTGTCCTGGCAGAAAAAATGGCACCTTTATACTATGTGACACCCAATTCTTAGGTATTTCATTATGCCTCCAGTTAATGAATGTGATTGTTTAAATGCTTTATAAAGTATTGAATAAAATAAATCAGTGTTCTCTAATATAATTGTGTATAAATTTATCCTAGAATTAAAGAACTGTCCATTCAATCATAACATACATCACATTCCACTGGTATTCATATAGATAGGAATGAGTTTCTAAGGATGTCTTTCCATTTGCAGGTGGCAGGACCAGGATTCCAACTGTGGGCTCCAGCTCCCACCACTTAATCCCAAGGTCTTTCTGTCCAAGAACAGAAAGAAAAATGATTAGGCAGGCACCAGTGGCTCTCAGCAGTCCTCATTGATGTTTACAAGGCTGTGATAGGAGGATCATGGTCAAAGTCACTTTAGGCAGGAAAGTCCTTGAGACCCCTGTCCTACTTCAGTGCCAACAAAGCCAGAAGTAGAGCCATGTGGCTCCAGTGGTAGAGGGCTAGCCTTGATCAAAAGCAGTTCACAGACTGCGCAGATCCTGAGTTCAAGATCTGAGACTGGCAACAAACAGATATACACAACAATCTGTGCAGCCACCATCTTGTTCCCAGGTCACCCTCTTGTCCTCAACTGAATTGGACAGAGTTCCCTTGGAAAAGGGCTGGGGGAGCCGCTGTCATTTTGACTCCACCCATTTTGCCTGCATCACAAGATTCTGACCACACCCCCATGCTTTCATGGTTCTTTCTGAGCAAGGGGATACAACAATTGTGGTCACGCCCACATTCCATGCTGTCCAGCACCAGGATTCCCTCTGTTGGTTGATACCACCACCAACAGTTGAGGAAGGTAGAGGTGACTGAGTGGTGAGCAAGAGCTCGAGTCCACTTTGGAGTAGAGTCGAAATTGACATCCTAGTCAGTGAGTGGGAGAATAGAGGATTTCCCAGAACCTGGGAACGTGGCCAGCCCATCTTTCTCATTCCAGAGCTCAGATGTCTGAAACAAGAAGACTCCATGAGAGCTGTGGGCAAGAAACTACTGCCAGAACACCGGCAGAAGAATTCTCCCATCAGACCTGCAACATTCAAGAAAACAAAGAACACGAAAAAAGGAGGGGTCTTCAAGACAAACACCAGTGAGAAAGATGATTCACCAGAGGGTCCAGCCAAAGGTGATGTTGACAGTGGGCCTCCCTTGCCTTTGGACACAGTCACAGTCACCACGGTCCAGAGTGTCAAGAGTCCCTATACCACCAAGGATCTTTAGAGGTGCTACCGACACATGGTGCCTGCCCTGGACCACAGCAAAAGAAGAAACCAGGTACACTGTGCCAAAATCCAACCACTGAAGCTGGAAAAGACAGACGTGCAGGATCGACGGTAGAAAGAGAAGGAGAAGGTAGCCCAGGTGCACAAAGCACCAAAAACAGAGCTAGAGATCCACAAGCCACCCATACAGAGGTTGGTTTCGGCAGAAAGCAATTTACAATTTGCACTGGGCTAGTGAAGCAGGAGGCCAATGACAGAGAAATGATGCAAGAAGCTCTCACCAGCCACCTGCAGGCCACAGGGTGTAACGTGTTGGAGCTGGAGATGGCAGTCACTGCTGCACAGAAGGAGACCAAAATGTTCTTCCAACTGCTGAATGATGTGACACTTCAGCTCAAGGAAAAGACCAGAAGCTTCAATGACCTGGAGCTAGTGAACACAGAGTTACAGGAGAAGCTGGGAGCGATCTGGACAAAGAAGAGCAACAGGAAAAACAGAATCTGCAAGTTTCAATAAGTGCTGGTAGGGCGTGAGGTAAAGAGACTACTGGAAAACCTGAGCTGGATGGTGACCTCAGCAATTCTGGAAAGAGACACCTTGATGGAGAGCCTGAGCATTGAAAGGTCCACATGGAAGGAGGATGCTCAGTGGCTGACCAAGCAGGTGAACCAACTGAAAGAGGAGAAGGAACAAAGGACAAGGCAGGTGCTGGCCCTAGAGAATGAGCTGGAGGAACTGAGAAGGACGCTGGCAGAGCCTCGGCCCTCCGCAGGACCATCTCAGGCCGATCCCCATTGCAAGCAGGAAAGTCTATATGAGACACTATTCTCCAATTAAAAACCCAAGAAGCCAGAAGTAGAGCTGTGGTTCAAGTAGTAGAGGGCTAGACTTGAGCACAAGAGCTCAGGGATAGGATAGCATCCAGGCCATGAATTCAAACCCCAGGACTGGCACACACACACACACACACACACACACACACACACACATACACACCATGATAGAGCATTTGCCAGTCAGCCTGCACAAGTTCCATTTCTAGCAACTCAATATTTAAAAAGAGGGAGAAGGGAAGGAAAGACTTGCTCCAGGAGGTGATATAACCAGGGCCAAAATTCCACAGGACTTCTAAGATGCAGATACAGAACAGAGAGCCTTAGGCAGAAGTTACAGCATGGGCAAAGGTCCTGAGGTATGCTGTAGAGCAGGTGGTATGGGTGGAATGAAGGTTCTGTGGCTACAGAAAAGTCTGGCAGTACGTTCAATGCTGGGTCAATGTTTGTACTTGAGTCACAGGGCAGAGGGTGGGGTCCCAGAATTAGGCCCAGGGGGAAGATCAACTTGACTTTTCACCATGGACCCCAGCCATTTCCGGTGGCTGAAAGCCTATTTTTTTTTTACAGCTCCTGACCCTCAGACCTCCTTTGCATGGAGGAGTCAGGGCAAACGCAGGGAAGGACCCTTGCTTAAGAAAAGGTTCTAGCCCAATGCCAGCAGTGGCTCAACCCCTGTAAATCCTAGCTACTCAGGAAACTGAAATCAGAGATCATGGGTCAAGCCAGCTCAGGGGAAGAAAGTTAGTGAAACTCTTCTTGCTGATTAACTAGCAAAAGCCAGAAGTGGAGCTGTGGGTCAAGTGGTAGAGTGCTAACTTTAAGGAAAAATTTAAGAGCCCAGAGCCCAGACTCTGAGTTCAAGCCCCAGTACTGCATGAAAAAATAAAGAAAAGCTTTCAGGAGCTCCTAGTACACTGTGGTGAAAGACCAGATCAGCAGGGCACTGGTGACTTGTGCCTGCCTTCCTAGCTCCTCAGGAGGCTGAGATGTGAGGATTGCTGTTCCAAGCCAGCCCGGGGAGGAATGTCTTGGAGACTCTGACCTCCAAGGAACCTCCAGAAAACCAGAAGGGCTCTGTAGCTCAAGTGGTAATCTGAAGAGCTGGGGGACAGCGACCAGGCCCAGAGTTCAAACCCCATGACCAACCCTTGGCCTGTTTGGACCTCACTCTGTGGCTCTAGGCAGAGTACTTTCCAGTGGGCCCCTGAGGGTCTCCCAATGTCTAGGTGTCATACAAGTCTTGAGAGCAGTCTGTTTGGAGGCCATTGCCTACAGAGCGGGCCACAGTACCAGAGAAGGGTCAAGTTTTGGGGCATGGAGAACATCAAAATGGCATGTCATGGGTGCAATGTGGATCTGAGCAGTAGTAAATCGACATCTCAGAACATGGTTCTGGGGCAGGAGTGGCAAGAGCTGCAACACGTCACACCAGGTAATGCCCGCTCTTGGCCTAGGGTGGAATAGATCTGCTCTGGCATCAGCACTCAGGGTGAGCAAAAGTCAGCTTAGCCATGGTCACTTCCCCCAATTGAACTCTAGAGGATTATGGCAAGGGGCCGCATGTCCCCCATCTGGCCACCAGGGAGCAGGAGTCTCCCTCCATAGGGATTGTCCCTGCGAGTTGTGTTTACTCTTTCTTCCCTGGGCCCACCATCATGCTTCAAAGCCACCTTGGACAGGAAAGTCCTTGAGACTCTTACCTACAATTAACCATCAAAAAGCAAGTGGGTCTGTGGCTCAAGTGGCAGAGCACCAGCCTTGAGCAAGAAAACTCAGGGATAGAGCCTAGGCCCTGAGTTCACACACACACATACACACACACACACTCATGCACGCACCACATGCATGCAAAATCAGAGATTTCGACACTGCTGTCTTTGGATATTCTCTACCTTTTCCCCACTAAGCCTGATGGCTGTTGGCCTAGGTGTTTGATGCATGCAACACCACCTGGCATCTTTAATTTTGGGGAACAGGATGGCTAGAAGGTCAGTGTTCCCCCATCCCAGCTCCTTGATTTGGTCATGGTCTATCCAGGTCCTTTTTGGCTCCTTTTATAGATAGGCCAAGATGCCTTCAAAAGGCATCACATGCTGGGCACTGGAGGCTCTTACATGTCATCTGAGATACTCAGGAAGCTGAGATCTGGAGGATCATGATGCCAAGACAGCCTGGGCAGGAAAGTGTGTGAGACTCTTTTCCTCGATGAATCATCAGAAAACAAGAAGAGTCCCTGTGGCTCAAGTGATATAGTACCAGCCTTGAGAAAAAAAGCTCAGGGACAGCGCTCAGGGACAACAACAACAAGGAGAGGCATTGCATGTTGGCTTTAGGATTGGCATGGGCCAAATATAATTGGAATTTTCAAGTGCTCCAAGACAAAGCAGTACCTCCTTTAGTACCATGCTCCTCCATCTTGTCTCACACTCTGGCCTTGGCCCCTGCTTTGGGTCAGCATGGCTTTGCCTTGATGGAAGGGCTCCAAGGAGGAAGATCCCAGAGCAATTGCCCCAGCTCCTTCCAGCTGCTCACCCTGCTGCTTTTTCCCTTTGCCATAGACCTTCTTCCTGGAATCTATGCATGAGGTCATCATTGCCACCATTGTGGTGAGTGGTGGGTCCAGCCTAACTCGAGGCAGTCAGAGGTGGAAGTTGGTCTGGGAATAGGAGCTTCTACCCTGTATGTGGGCGAAGGAAAAGGCTGACCTTTATTTCATCCTGAGCATTGAAGTGATAGGGAGACAGTGTAGACTCCACATTGAATCAGGTAATATTGGAGTCTAGAGGACCACTTGTGTGGGGTAGGCTGTGGGGCTCAGGGGACTATTCTTCTTGGTACTCCTCTCTCAGGACTCCCTCTCCCTCTCTCATCCCTAAATGGTAGAAGAGAAACTTCAACTAAGGGTGTCAATGAGGGGGCAAGGGAGTATTTCTCTGTGAACCATACTTGTGCTTCATATTCATCCTAGCCTCTACTTCCTATTTATCTGAGGAATGGCCATATGGGTTTGGGAGGGGGGAGAAACATCCTAGCTGAGAATGTGGCTCAGTGGTAGAGTGGTCACCTAGCATGCCTTACACCCTGGGTTCAATTCCACACAGAAAAAGCTGGAAGGGGAGGTGGGGCTCAACGGGCAGAGTGCCAGCTTTGATCAAAAAGAGCTCAGGGAGAGTAGCCAGGGCCTGAGTTCAATCCCCAGGACTGGAAGAACAAATCTTTGTTGTAGGCTTTTCTTCCCCTTGAAAACAATTTATTGTTTGGGATAAGCATAACATGGGTCTCTTCCCTGGCCACCAATGGGCCATTAGATTTCCCTTGAAATTGGGACACTTCCCGGCAGCCTCTGCCCTACCTGACCCGAAGTTTACCCTTCCCATCTCACAGCAGATGGAGGCCTGAGAGAACGCCACCTGGCCACCCACTTCTGGTGGCTGCCTTGGCTTTTGAGAGTCAGTATTTCACATAGAGAGTCATTAACCACATCAGTCTACAGAAGAATGGGAGGGAGCGCTCCTTGCCCAAGTCCACGAGCTCTAGGCTGCTCTGGGTGTGGGTCAGCTGCTGTAGAACATGTTCCATGGGGGAGTCATCTACAAGGTCGTGAACCCCGACCACGATTCTGGCAGTGTCCAAGTTGTCTTAAAGTTGCAACTCTTCAAAACCTTTGTGTTCCTCACTCATTTCGCCCACACTGGAGCCTGAGGCATCTGGAGCAGTGGGGGCGGGGCGGGATCAGCCTGGAGCCCGCTGTCCACTCCTTCCCCTGCGAGGAGTAACAGCAGCTCCTGCAGCTCTCTCTTCTTCTCCATCTTCTCCTGGGTGAGCCGGCACACACGCTTGGCTTTCTCTTGACACAGCTCATCCAGGACGAACATTTACTCCTTACATGCCACAAGGGACTCCTTGACATTTGTGGATGTGTGCCAACAGCTGGCTGCATCGATTGTGGAGCTCATCCACTGGACTATGGATGTCTATTTCATCATACAAGTCATGGATGAAGCAGATTTTCTTCTTGGACACCCACGTGTCCCAATTCCCATCCCCAAGCCTGCTGTGGTGGCAGCTCACGGGGCGAGGGTGCCTGTGCCTCCAGCTCTGTCTGACACTGAGCTGCCGGGTTGGCCATGCAACTGCACTGGGGTCACTGCTACTGCAGCAGGAGTTTCCCACTGTGGATCTCAGCCTCTGAGAGCGCTTGCAGAGCCACATCCTTGTAGGTCAGGGGCATGTCTCCATTCTCGGCGATGCTCACTTTGTGGAGGAGTCACCTCCTCCACTTTTGCTTCTCCAGGGCTCACAACTTCCCCTCCCCAGTGAAAGCCAGGCTCAGCTGGGCCTGCAGGCGCTCCTCCTGTGGTCTGGTCACATCTAGGCACTTGGGAGTATCCTGCCACTTTGGGGGCACCATCTGCTCCCCCCAGTTGGTCGGCCCTGCACTTGCTTCAGCTGCTCTAGCAGCTGGGTCTACCTCTGCAAGTGCTGCTGCAGGGCCTCCTTCTTGGAGTTCAGCTGCTCATTGGCGGCAATGTGTTGCTCACAGGTGGCTCTGAGCTCCAGAATGCTGGTGAGCTCCTCCTTCTCATAGCTAACCTTGTGGAGAGCATCCCACAGCAGGGCCAGCTCTATCTTTGGGTCACGCACATGCACATCATGGGGTCTCAGGGATCTACTGCTAATCCTTGGCCTTCTCATCCAGTCTCCATAGTTGCTCCCGCTGCTCCACATTCTGGAGACCGAGCCTCTGGTTTTCCTGGACCTGGATGTGAAGTTGTTCCTCCAGGTTTTTCAACTCAATCTGCATGCAGTAGACCTGGGCCTCCTGAGTAGCTTACAGGGGTGAGCATCCAGCACCTGCCCTCTACCCTACTGCTTACCTATATCCTTGGCCCTCCTCTGAGTCCCAGAAAAATATGTCTCACCAGGCTCATTTTTTTGACAGTCTTGGGGCTTGAACTCAGGTTCTGTGCATGTTCCTAGGCTTATTTGCTCAAGGCTAGCACTCTATCAATTAAGCCACAGTGCCATTTTTGGCTTTTTCTCTTTCTGTGGTACTGAGGAATCGAACCCAGGACTTAGTGCATACTAGGTAAGCACTCTACCACTAAGCCATATTCGCAGCCCAAATCCCACTTCTATGAGAGTGGGATTTATTGACATACCTCTTTTGGCATAGAAATAGCTTACTATTTCATATCTTTGCCAAGATTTGGGACCAGCCTATGACTTAGCAATGAGGAATGATTAATTAGTGATAGCCACCAGGCCCCAGAGGTCTAGGCTCACATCCTACAGAGGGATAGAGAATATGGAGCCAGAACCTTCGACAACTCCTACAATCTAGGAATTGTGGTCTCCTTGGAGGCAGTGACTGTCTGCTATGTGTCCCAATGGGACACCTCAGCCAGAACATAAGACTTCGGTTATTAAATGGCAGAGAAGGGTGCTTTGTTCAAGCTGCTGGCTCAGACTTAGTACCTCTGAGGGCTTTTCTCTGCTTGCCCAGGTTGGGGGGCTGGGCATGGGCAACCTGCTGAATATCCATCATCCATACATCATCATCCATACACAGAAACATGGAGTTATTGCATCCTTTTTGGGGGGAGGGGGCAGTTCTGGGTTTGTACTATGAGCTTAGGCCCTGTCCCTGAGCTCCTTTTGCTCAAGTGTAGTGCTCTGCCCTTGAGCCACAGCCCCATTCATGTTATCCCTTCCTGTGATCTCTTAGAAATAAGAGTGTCGCGGACTTTCCTGCCCTGGCTGAATTCAAATTGGCATTCTCTACATCTCAGCATCCTGAGGAGCTAGGATTACAGGCAAGAGCCCCTGGCTCCTGGGTTTCGTTTCTTCTTGTTGTTCTTTTTTGTAATAGTAACAATCTGAAATCTTCACGGTGTCATTCCAATGGTTTGCATCCGAAGTAAACTACCCAGGCCTGGAGTTAGAATGCCAGGGCTGCCACCCACAAATGGAAGGAGATTCTGACAAACTCATTCCTATTCATGTGAATGCTAATGGAATGTTATACAAGTAATAAATAAATTTTCAGTTAATTCATGATTCTATTTTAGAATGCCACACAAAAATTATTGGATTTATATCTTCCATTCTAGCTCCATGGTATGATTTCCCCTAATGGAAGGATATTGACTAATTTTTAATTAATGCTTTTCTAAGTATTACATGGAGGCATAATTTAATAACTAATAATTGGTATTTTATATATATATATATGTATATATATATATATATATATATATATACAATTTAATATCCTCACATTCCCTGTTTTTCTATGCATGTATATACTATTGGGAACAACTGTGGATTGATCACACGTACTCAGAACTTCCTGGCATCTCAGTTTGCTGGAGGCTGGTGTGCTAAGACTGTTACCCCATTTTTGGATTGGCAATTGTAGGCTGCGAGTTGAAATCCCAACATGGCCAAAAATTTATTCCTGGAGTCAGAAGTCAATCTTGACACATTTTTGTTTTCCTTCTCTATGAAAGTCCTGGGTCTCAGTATGATGTATAATCCATATGCAAATATATCCTATATGATATGATGTAATAAAAGAAACATATATATGTAATAATACTAAATATATAAGAGTAATAAACAACATATGCAGTATACCTATGTATGTAAATAGATCTTATATATTAATATTACTTTTTCCAGAGCTGGGGCTTCAATTCAAGCCCTGGGAACCAATCTGAATTTCTTGTATTCAAGGACGGTGATCCTTTCCCCTTCACCCACAGTGCCACAGAGTTATCCAGACCCTGAATTCAAATACAAGGCTTCCTGAAAAATGGTGCAAATTCCAAACCAGGGCCATATTATTATTATTATTATTATTATTATTAGCCAAGCACAGGGCTTGCACTCCAGCAGTGTTGGCATCTTTGCCACAGCCTTCCCTTATATCCCAGGACCTGAGTTCAAATCTTGGACCTGGGAAAAAAATAAAAAGTAGAAGCATAAAACTGAGAAGTTCAAGAAGGTGGTTTTCCTTTATTTTCCTTTGTATTGTGACCTTCCTGAGTGCAAATGACAAGGCCCAGAAAGTGAATATAACCTAGCATTGCTGATGTTTGGCGGGCTATTAAGGAAGCCATAGCCAAAACTGGCAACTTTGGTATGGAGGTCGAATCCTGGGATTGCCTCTAATGAATGGCGAGATTCTAAGAAACCCATTCCCATATAAATCCATACAAATGAAATGTTATAAATGTAACAATTAAATTATTAGTGCATGATTATATTATAAAATTATACACAACAATTATACTACATTAACTAATTATCAGTTAGTTCTTTATTATGTATTCAATCATAATACTTTGAAAACGAAGGAATAATTTAATTACCAATAATGGTGAGTAATATGGTATATGCAATTTCATAGTATACAGACATCTCTCTCTTGTTTTATGCATCTACATCTATCTATGTATCTACGTATCTATGTATCTATCTATCTGTCTGTCTGTCTGTCTGTCTGTCTGTCTGTCTGTTTATCTACGAATCTATCTGTTTATACAATTGTCACTCCTGGGACTCAGTTGTAGAGTGCTCGCCTAGTATGTACAAAGCCCTGGATTCCTCACTACCATGTGCACACAGAAATCCAGAAGTTGTGTTGTCGCTCAAGCAGCCGAGTACTAGCTTAGAGCATGAAAGCTTAGGGACTGTGTCTAGTCTCTTACTCAAGACCCAGGAATGGTACCAAAAAAAGATGGAATGTCCTGACTGCAACTATATAAGGATAGCACTGCAAATACCTCATCACAGAGCAAGCCTTGAGTCTGGTGCTGACAGCTGCTATCTAACCTGACTTAACCAGAGGTAAACTGCTGCAAACCAGCTCCACAGAACCAGATGCTGCTGGCTTGCTCACCCCTGTCATCCAATATACTTGGAGGCTAAGATCTGACACTGGTGGGTTTAAAACCCGCCCTGGCAGGAAGTCTGTGAAACTCTGAGCTGTGGCTCAACGTGGTAGAGCTCTAACCTTGAGCAAACTATCTTAGGACAGTACCCCCCCAACCTTTCAGTGCAATCCCCATGTCTGACTCCACCTCCCCCCAAAAAAAGCCACCTCTCTAAATCATTAGATGTGAACTTTGTGTGGCTTGGGATGTGTTTCTGAAAGAATGATAATACTGATGAAAACACCCTAATTCTAATGACAGTGTGTGGGATACATCTATGTGATGAGTCCTTCAGGAGGTGTTGTGTCCTGAGTCCTTCACAGGATGCATTTTTTCATTTGTTTCTTATAAGAGCTCCACAAGTAAGATGATTGTGCAGATGAGAAATTGAGGCTCAGATATGTCCCCATGTCAGGGCCAAAATTATGTATGTACCTAACTCTAGTGAGTTGTCTCCTGCAGATAATTGTTTTGGTTTATTTTTCTCAGTCATTAACCTAGAACTCAGGGCCTAGTCACTGACCATTCCCTGTTGGGCTCATGGCTAGCACCTTACCTCGTGGAGCCAAGAACTGCCTTGCAAGAGAGTGTTACAGTCTAGGTATCTGTAGCTTAGTTCTGTCATCCTTCCTACTCAGGAAGCTTAGATATGATGATCCCCGTTCCAAACTATCCCAAACACAAAAGGTCAAATAAGTCTATTGTCTCCTATTCACCACTTAGAAATATGAAGTGGAAGCTGGGCCCTGGTGACTTGCTCCTGTCATCCTAGCCACTCAGGAGCCTGACAGCTGAGGATCACAGTCCAAAGCCAGGCTGGGAGGAAATTCCTTGAGAGGCTTCTCTCCAGTGAACTACCAAAATCCTGCAGGGGTGCTGTAGCTCAAGTGGTAGAGTGCTTGTCTTTAACTGAAGAGCTCAAGACAGCTCCAAGGCCTAGTCTTCAATTCCTCCAACTTTCAAGAAAAGAAAGAAAGAAAATTGAAGTGCAGTGCTGGGACTGGGTCTTATGGGTAGAGTGCTTTGCAGGTATGAATCCCTGGGTTTGATTCCTTAGTACAACATCACTAGACAAAAGCCTGAAGTAGCTGTGTGGCTCAAGTGGTAGAGTGCTATCCTTGCACAGGAGAAACTCAAGTACAGTGTTCAGGTCCTGAGTTCAAGCTCCAGGACAAGTGTATGCACACATGCACACACACGCACACACACACGCACACACACACACACACACACACACACACACACACACACTGATATCAGAATTGAAGCTGTGATAACAAATGGTAAAGTTCTGAGCTCATGGTCAGCACCCAGGCCCCGTGTTCAACCCCAAAACCTAGCCACCCAGGGCCCATTTAGGAGAGGTCAAAGGTTTCAAAACCTGATGAGCTTCAACAGCCCTAAATAACAGGAAGCATTGTGATATTAGACATATGCTTGGATTTAGCAAGCTTCCAGAAATCTAAGAAGGCACTGTTGCCAATAATGAATCATTGTATTAGGTTCAGCTCCCTTATTGTCTGCCAGAAGGACCCTTGAATTAATTGTAGTAGGTTATTTCAACACTGGAACATAGTATAACAAAGACAGGATAAGTACAGAGAAGTTGGCCTGCCACGGGAGGTGGCACAAATGAAGGCTTCCTGTCAAAACAAAGCACTGGGGAGAGTGATAGCTTGGGGTACAAAGAGAACTTTTTCTCCTAGCCTTCAGAGCCTGCCCACACTCCTCCTCACTAATAGTCCTGGATGGAGTTGTTTGTTACACAGCTGTACAGGAGTGAAGCCTTTTGTCTGCCTGTTCCAACAAAATGAAGCAGACTTTCTCCACCAGCCTGGGGTGTGGAGAAAACCTCTGGCTACTCTGGGAACAGTGAGGAGAGCCCCGGAACATGCGCTGTCTTGAAAACACTCTCTGTGCTATGAAATCATTCTATTTAAAGCAAATTTCCTAGCTGGGTGCCTTTCATCATAGGGACTCTGGACATTCACAGATAGAAATGCATGCGTACATACAAGGGGAGACATGGAGTTACTTGTGTTTTTTTTTTTTTTTGGCAGGTCCGGGGGTTGTATTATGAGCCTAAGCACTGTCTCTGAGCTCATTTTGATCAAGGGTAGCCCTCTGCCCTTTAGCCACAACCCCATTCATGGCAATCTTTTATTCCTGTGATCCCTCAGAAGTAAGAGTGCTGTAGAGATTCCTGTCCCGGCTGAATTCAAACTGGCATTCTCTACCTCTCAGACTCCTGAAGAACTAGGATTACAGGCAGGAACCTCTGACACCTGGCTTTCTTTTCTTTTTGTTCTTTTTTTTCATTGTGACAAAATGAAATCTTCAGTGTCATTCTAATGGTTTGCATTTCGAAGTAAACTACCCAGGCCCGGAGTTCAAATGCCAGGACTCCCACCTACACATAGAAGGAGATCTTGAGAAAAGCTTTCCTATTCATGTGAATGTTTAATGGAATGTTATAAAAATAACAAATAAATTTGCAGTTAGTTCCTGTATATTATTTAATTATATATACGATATTACTACCAATTATTGATAAATTATCCCTTACTTTTTTTAAGTATTATGGTTGAATACATAACAAAGTATTAATTGCAAATTAGTCAATGTACTATAATTACTGTGTATGATTTTATAATGTAATCATACACTACTAATGTAATTGTTACTTTACAACATTCCATTCATATGGATATATAAATAAGTAATGGATTATGTCTTCCATTCTAGCATCATGGTATGATTATCCGAATTAAAGAATACTGACTACTTTTACGTTAATGTTTTAATAAATATTCAACCATGATACTTCATTAAATGGAGGCATAATTTAATAATAATTCACAATATATATAATTTAATATCCTCACATTGTCTCTCTCTTATATATATTGCAAACTACACATCTATTTATCTATTTATCTAACCATCTATATCTATACCTACATCTACATCTATATCTATATATATCAGTCACAATTATGGCTTGTTCCCAGGTTCTCAGAACTAGCTGGTAGCTCAGTTTGCCAAAGGCTTTTGTTCTACAACTGACCCCTTCATAAGTTCGGCATTGTGGGCTGTGAGTTCAAATCCCAGCATGGCCAAAATTTTATATGTGGAGTCAGAAGTCAATTTGACAAATATTTTTTCCATCTCTGTGAAAGTCCTGGGTCTTAGTATGATGTATAATCCACATGCAAATATAACCATGTGATAATATGAGATAAATATAATAAACGGTATATATGTAATAAACTAAATTAAAACATAAGGGTAATAAATGTCACATGGCGTAACCCCATGTATGTAAATAGATCTCATATATGAATATTATTTTTATCAGTGCTGGATCTTGAATTTGGGCCCTGGAAACTGGGCTGAAATTCTTGTCTTCAATGATGATGAGCTTCCTCTGCCCCACAGTGCCACTGAGTTACCTAGACCCTGAATTCAAATCCCAGGCCTGCCAGAAAAATGATGAAAATTCCAAGCAAGGGCCTTAATTTCTTTTGGCCAGGATTAGGGCTTGAACTCAGCTCGTGGCAACTCTGCCTCAGCTTCGATCAAACTAGGCTGGGGTGCAGCCTCTGGACCCACAGCCCATCCTGAGGTACCCCAGGACCCGAGTTCAAATCTTGGGACTGGCAAAATAAATAAAAACGGAGAAGTGCTGGGAAGGTGGCTCAGGTATGGATTGCTTGCCTTGCATGCATAAGACACTGGGTTCGATTCCTCAGCACCACATAAGCAGAGAAAAGCAGGAAGTAATGTTATGGCTCAAGTGATAGAGCGATAGCCTTGAGCTGAAGAGTTGGAGGACAGCACCCAGACCCAGAGTTCTGGTCCCAAACCGACAAAAATGAAAGAAAAAAATAGTGCCGGGGAAAAAAAGGAGAAGAATAAAACTGGGAAGTTCCAGAAGGTGGTTTTACATTGTTTTTTCCTTTACAACCATCCTGGGTCTAAATATCAGGGACCGTAAAGTGTACATGACCTTGCACTGTTGAACTTTGGTGGGCTATCAGGGAAGCCATAGCCAAAACCAGCAACCTACGCCGGGCGTGCGAATCCCAGGACTGCCACCTATCACGGCGGGAGATCCTAAGAAACACATTCCGATATACATCCATATGAATGGAATGTTGTAAAGTAACAATTACATTAGTAGTGTATGATTACATTATAAAATTATACACAATGATTATAGTACATTGACTAATTTACAATTAATACTTTCTTATGTATTCAACCATAATACTTAAATAAAGTAAGGGATAATTTATCAATAATTGGTAGTAATATCGTATATATAATTAAATAATATACAGACATCTCTGTCTTGTTTTATACATACATACATATATACATACATACATATATACACATATTGTTACATACATATATATATGTGTGTGTGTGTGTGTGCGTGTGTGTGTGTGTATGTAACAATCTACATATATATTTCTACACTTGTCATTCCTGGGGCTCAGTAGTAGAGTGCTCGCCTAGTAAGTATGAAGCCCTGGGTTCGATTCCACACTATCACATGCACAAAAAAAGCCAGAAGTAGTGCTGTTACTCAACCAGTTGGGCACTGGCTTTGAGCATGAAACTTTAGGGACTGTGTCTAGGCCCTTACTCAAGACCCAGGACTGGCACCAGAAACAAGTTAGAATGTTCTAATTGCAAGAATAGAAGGCCAGGATTTCAAATACCTCCTCACAGATCAAGCTGGTAGTCTGAAGCTGATGGCTGACATCTAAATTGACTTAGCCAGAGGTCAACAGCTGCAACCCAGCATCATGGAACCAGACACTGCTGGCTCACCCCTAGCTGCTCAGAGGGTGAGATCAGACGCTGGTGGGTTGAAAACTCAGCCCTACCAGGAAATCTGCTAGACTCTGAGCTGTGCCTCAAAGTGGTAGAGCTCTAGCCTTGAGGAAAAGGCCTTAGGACAGTACCTCCAACCTATGAGTGAAATCTCCTAGGCTGATGGCCCTCCCCACAAAAAAAAACACCCCTCTAAACTGTTAGATGTGAACTTGTGCAGTTTGTGACCTGTATCTGAAAGAATGGTGATAAGCACCCTAATTCTAATGACAGTTTGTGGGATACAGCTATATGATAAGTCCTTTCTGGGGTGTTGGGTGTTGAGTCCTTCACAGGGTACTGGGTTGTTCATGGGGTATTGTGTGCTGAGTCATTCACAGGGTACTATGTGCTGAGTCCTTCACTAGTTTTTTCTTTCATCTCGTCCTTATAAGATCTACACAAGTAAGATGATTGTGCAGATGAGAAAGTTGAGGCTCAGATATGCCCCCAAGGCAGGGCCAAATTTATGTATATACTGAGCTCTAGTGACTTGTCTCCTGTAGACAATTGTTTTGGTTTAGTTTTCTATATCATGAACCTTGAACTCAGAGCCTAGGTGTTGAATTTTTCTTGGGTTCATGGCTAACGTCCTACTATGTGGAGCCAAGTACCCCCTTGCAGCAGAGTGATAGCTGAGATCTATCATCTTGCCTGCTCAGGAATCTGAGGATCTTGGTACCTTTTCCCCTTGGTGGTTGAGTGGCTCTGATGTTCCTTTAGTCTTGATGTAATGATGCCAGAGAGATGTTTGTGTGTGGAAATGAGCACATCTCTATCCAAGGACTTTTAAAGTACCTTTTAAAAATACTTTTGAAAGTGATTTTAAAATATTCTCATGAAATTTTCAAAAAGTTTGTTAATTTCTGCTCTTGAAATTAAAGTCACTAAATTATGGAGTTAAAAAAAATTATCCCTGATCATGGACAAAAGCCAGCATGGGCAGGAAATTCCTTGAGATGGTTATATCCAATAAACCATCAGAAAGCCTAAATGGGTGCTGTAACTCAAGTTGCAGTGCACTAGACTTGAGCGGAAGAGCTCAGAGACAACACCCAGGCCCAGATTGAACTCCTCCAACTTACAAGAAAAGAAAGAAACCTGAAGTAGAGAGCTGGGATTGTTTCTTAGGGGTAGACTGCTTTACATGTGTGAAACCCTGGGTTTGATCCACATCCCTAGAAAAAAAGGCTGAAGTGGCTGTGTTACTCAAGTGGTAAGGTGCTGTCCTTGTACAGGAGAAACTCAGGTACAGTGGTTAGGTCCTGAGTTCAAGCACCAGTAATGGTGTATGCACACACACACACACAAACACACACACACACAGAAACACACACACACACAGAGGCACCATTGCCAATAATGAATCATTTCATTAGGTTCAGCTCCCTAATTATCTGCCAGAAGGACTCTTGAATTAATGTTAGCAGTTTGGTTCAACACTGATACACAATCTTACAATGACAGGATGAGTGCAAGAACTTAGCCTGCCATGGGAGGTTGCACAAATGAAGGCTTCCTGTCAAAACAGAGCACTGGGCTGGGCGCTGGTGGCTCACGCTTCTAATCCTAGCTATTCAAGAGGCTGAGATCTGAGGATCACGGTTCAAAGCCAGTTTGGGCAGGAAAGACTGTCAGACTCCTATCTCCAATAAACCACTAGAAAACCCCAAGTGGCTCTGTAGCTCAAGTGGTAGAGCGCTCGCCTTGAGCTGAAGAGTGCAGGGACAGCGCCCAAGCCCAGAGTTCAAGCCCCATGACTGACCAAAAAACAAAAACAAAAACAAAAAAAAAACAGAGCACTGGGGAGAGAGATAGCTTGGGGTACAAAGAGGCCTTTTTCTCCTGACCTTCAGAGCCTGCCTGCACACATCCTCAATAATTGGCCGGGATGAATTGTTTGTTACACAGCAATACAGGAGTGAGGCTTTTTGTCTGCCTGTTCCAACAATGAGGCAGACTTAGTCCAGCAGCTGGGGTATGGAGAACCCCTCAGGCTACACTGGGAACAGTAAGGGGAGCCCCAGAACATGCACTGTCTTGAAAGCACTCGCTGTGCTATGAAATCATTCTATTTAAAGCAAATTTCCTAGCTGGGTACATTTCTTCATAGAGACTCGGATGTTCACTGATACAAATACATGCATATATACACAGACACATGGAGTTACTGGCTCTTTTTTTGTGGCATGTCCTGAGACTTGAACTGTGAGCCTAGACATTTTCACTGAGCTCCTTTTGTTCAAGGAAGCATTTTATTGTGTCTTTAACCATGATTACCCTAGGCTGGGGTGCAGCTTTTACACCCACAGATAATCCAGGGATCCTAACACACGAGTTCAACTCCCAGCACTGGCAAAAATACAACAAACCTACAAAAATGGAGGAGGAAAAATCAGGAAGTTTTACACAACAGTTTTATCTTTGTTTCCTTAGCACTGTGACCCTCCTGGGTCTCAATGACTCTGCTTGAAAATTGTACGTGAGCTTGCATGGATGAAGGCTGAGGGCTCTCAGTGAAGCATGAGCCCAACTTAGACACCTAGGCCCTGAGTTCAATCCTGGGAGTTCAATCCTGGGATTGTCACCTACACATGGCTGAAGATTCTAGGAAACTTAATCCTATCTATAGGAACACTAATAGAATGTTTGAAATGTACTAACTGAATTACTAATTAGCTAGTCATTCCAGTTTAAGATTGTATTCAATAAATATAGGTCATTGATTAATACTTTATAAGTCTTCTATAATTGATTAATGGAGACATAATTTTATACTAAATAATTGGTAGTAATATAATATATAGAAATAAGATATAGACATCACCCTTTATATAGGGTTATACACTAGAGTCTACATAAATGTCTATCTGTCTCTCTCTGTATATATTTATAGATGCATACACATTTGTGAATACACACTCACACACACATACACACACACACACACACACACACTGCAATCTAAACATCTATCTGTTTTTTTATTGGCCATTCCTAGGGCTTGATCTCAGGTGCTCAAATTTGCCTGCCAACTTCTCTTGCATCAGACTGGTGTGCTAACATTTACCTATTCATGAAGTGGGCCTGCTAGGCCCTGAGTGTAAGTCACAAAACTGCCAAAAACTTAATCCTGGTGGAGAGCCAATTGTCCCACTTGTTTTCCTTATGGGTGAAATTTCTGGGACTCGGGAATGATGTAGAATACATAGGCACATCTATGTCTTATGTAATAGGATCCAAAAAATATTATAAGTGTAGTCATACTCACTAAAGTACGTAAGAAATAAAACACAAAATAAAATGAACACACTAAGCGCAATATGCAATAAACATGTATAGGTAAATATAAATCATGTATTTAAAATATATACGAATATTAATTTTTTGGGTGCTAGGACTTGAATTCAGGCTCTAGGATCAGGCCTGAATTTCATGTCTTCCAGAAGGTTGATCTTCCCCATCCCCCACAGTGCTGCAGATTTACCCAGACCCTGAGTTCAATTCCCAGGCCTGGCAGAAAAAATGGTGTGAATTCCAAACCAAGGAGCCTCATAATTTTTAAAATATTTTAGTGTATGTATGTATGTATGCATGCATGTATGTATGTGTTTGTGTATGTATGTATGTATATATTTTTATTTTGTCAAGCACAGGGCTTGAACTCATGTTGTGGCAATTCTGCCACAGCTTTGATCACTCTAGGCTGGGGTGTAGCCACTGGACCCACAGCCGAACCTTGGTTCCTGGGCCAAAAAGTCTGACAATAAAAAAAAAATTAATGCAACACACACCAAAACAAACAAACTGGCAACTTACAGATGGCTGCCGGTTTTACATTTTTTTTTTCTTTGCAAGGTGACCATCCGGTCTGAATGACACTGTTGAAAAATGTTGGTAATCTGGCATTGCTGAAGGCTGGCAGGCTTCCAAGGAAGCAATAGGCCAACATGGCAACATAGGCCCTGTGTTTGAATCCCGGTCGTGACCCCTACCAAAGGCGGGAGATCCTAAGAGTCTCCTTCCTATGCATAGGAATACCGACGGATGATTATGAATGGCAAGGTTGAATAAGTTGTTTCTGAATACTACTATATAAATAGAGTGATTTTAGGAGGCCAATGGATTTTAATGAATACTTTTTACATATTCAAATAATAGTATTAATTACATGGACGCAATAGTTTCGGAACAGTGGTTGATTTAATTAATAATTCATTAAGGATGAAAACAATAATATTAATTACATGGAGAGGCAACAGCCCTAGGGGTCTATAGCTGAGGTCTCTCATCCTGCTTTCTCAGGAAGCTGAGATCTGATGACCTGGGTTCCAAACTATCCCAGACACAAAAGGTCTGATGAGCCAATTATCTCCAATTCACCACTAAGAAACCTGAAGTGGAAGCTAGGTGCTTGTCACTCATGTCTGTCATCCAAGCTATTGAGGAGGATGAGATCTGAGGATCATGGTTCAAAGCCAGCATGGGCAGAAAAGTCCTTGAGACATTTAGCTCCAATGGACCACCAGAAAAGCTGAAGTGGTGTTTGGCTCAAGTGGTATAGCACAAGACTTGAGCTGAAGAGCTCAAGGACAGCACCCAGGCCCAGACATCATCTTCTACAACAATAAAAAAAGACAGAAACAAACAAACAAACCTGAAGTAGAGGGCTGGGAATGTGCCTTAGGGGTATAGTGCTTTGCAAATATGAAACCCTGGGTTTAATTTCTCAGGACCACAACCATAAAAAAAAGCCTGAAGTGGCTCTGTGGCTCAAGTAGGAGAGGGCTATACTTATACAAGAGAAACTAGGTACAGTGCTCAGGTCCTGAGTTCAACGTCCAAGAATCGTGTATGTGCCTATGTGCCCTCTCCCACGTGTGCGCGCACACACACACACTCACACATACACAGATAAGAAGTGATGCTGTTTTACAAAATGGTAAAGCACCGGGCTTCAGCACTGATCTCATGGTCCGCACCCAGGCCCTGTGTTCAACCCCAAAACCTAGCCACTCAGGGCCCAACTAGAAGAGGTCAAATGTTTCAAAACCTGATGAGGTTCACCAGCCCTAGATGACAGGAAGCTTTGTGATACCAGATATGTGCTTGGATTTCTCAAACTTCCTGAAACCTAGGAGAGGCATCATAGGCCCATCATCACAGGCAATGAAACATTTCATTAGGTTCAATGCCCTACTTGTCCGCCGGAAGGACTCTTGAATTATATTCAGCACTGTATCTGAACACTGGAATATAGTCTCACAAAACCAGGATAAGTGCACAGGACATGGCCTGTCACAGAAGGTGACACATATGAAGGCTTCCTGTCAAACCAGAGCACTGGGGAAATAGATAGTTTGGGGTACAAAGAGACCTTTTTCTCCTGAACTTCAGAGTCCACCCACACTCATCCTCACTATCTGACCTGGACGGAGTTGCTTGCTACACAGTTGTACAGGACTGAGGTCTTTTCTGTGCCTGTCCAGACAATGAGAGAGACTTCTTCCAGCAGGCCTGGGATGCAGAGAAATCCTCAGGTTACACTGGGAACAGTGAGGGGAGCCCCAGAACATGCACTATCATGAAAACAGCCTCTGTTGTGAAATCATTTTATTGAATACACATTACCTAGTTTGGTGACGTTCATCATAGCTACTCCGGAGCTTCACCTATAGGAATACATCCATACATACCCAAAGACATGGAAGTACAGGCTCTTTTTGAGGGGGCAGGTCTTGGGGTGGAACTATGAGCCTAGAACTTGTCCCTGAGCTCATTTTTTTCAAGGGTAGTGCATTAAGCTCGAGTCACAACCCCCCTTCTGGGTTTTTCTGTGATGTCTTAGGAATAAGTGTCATGGACTTTCCTAATCTGGCTGGAATCAAATTCAGATTATCTACATCTCACCCTCTGAAGAGCTGGGATTACAGTGAGAAGCCACTGGCACCTTCTTTCTTTTCTTCTTCATTTTTAATCTGGACAATCTGACTTCTTAGCAGGGTCATTGAAATGGTTTGAATTTATAAATTAACTACCCAATGTTCTTTAGAACTGCTTTACCTGAGAAGGATTTTCTCTCCTCATCTTCTCCTCTGGGTCACATGTTTGAAGCCAAAAGTGAGAAATGAGTGTCACAGGATTTGGGAGCAAATGTCCACAGGCCATGACAATTCTGTCACTTAGCATTGAGCTGCAGTGAATTTGCTGTCTCAAGATGATAAGACCAAAAGCCAGAGCGATCCTCATACTGTCTGCATTACTCCTTTTGTCTATAAAATGATCTAGTAATTATGAGTGTTATGTGTCTACAACCTTAAGTATCTAGAACCCACTAGAAGCATCTTCATATATCTCTTTTTCTCTAGTGCCTCTCAAGATTTAGACTAAGGGTTTGTGTGGAGGGACTCCTTGGTGTATTCCTGAAGAAAGCCGCCTAAATCCTGTTTGGGAGACAGCCGTTCAAATTCAGCCTGAGCAAGAATTCTGTGAAACTCTTATCTCCATTAAACCACCAGAACACCACAAGTGGAACAGTGGTCCAGAGGCAGAGTTCCAGCTTTGAGAGAGAAAGTCGAGAAGGAGACACAGGCCAGACCAGGCAGGAAAGCCTGAGAGGCGCTTACATCGAATTAATGACCAGATGGCTGAAAGTGGAGCTGTGGCGGTGGTAAAGCCTCAGCTTTGGGAAAAACAGCTGAGGAATGCATTGGGCCCTGAGGTTAAGCACTGGGATGTCCACAAAAAAATTTCAAAAAGAGAAGGCCAATTTTATGTATCAGTGCCCTACCTACTTATGTCTGTATATTACCTCCCTGAATGCAAACAGACCTTATGCAGTTCTTCTCCTTTTATTTACTGATTTATATTTCAGATATGCTCCTTTCATATACTGCATCATTCTCTTCATTTCAGGCCCATGGCTTTTCTCTTCCAGGGTTCCAGGCCTGTGTCCTTATATGATACACTGATGCTCTTAGGAGCCTTTATTTACATTTTGTTATGAGGCCAATGCAGGAACCATAACAAACTAGGCAGGGGAAAAGAAGACCAGGTTTCATAGAAGTATCCAGTATTCAGAAACTTAAACTTGGGGAGGTAAAATGGCAACATACTTTCCTAAAAAACTACCATTAAGGAAAAAATGAGGGAGCTGGGAATGTGGATTACTGAGAGAGTGCTTGTCTAGCATGCAAGAAGCCCTGGGTATGATTCCTCGGTAGCACATACACAGAATAAGCCAGAATTGGGGCTGTGGCTCAAGTAGTAGAGTGATCCAGACAGTGCCCAGGCCTTGAGTTCAACCCAAGAGATATCTAGGTAGAATGGTAGGTAGGTAGATAGATAGACAGACATAGGATAGATAGGAAGAAAGAAAGAAAGAAAGAAAGAAAGAAAGAAAGAAAGAAAGAAAGAAAGAAAGAAAGAAAGAAAGAAAGAAAGAAAGAAAGAAAGAAAGAAAGAAGAAAGAAAGAAAGAAAGAAAGAAAGAAAGAAAGAAAGAAAGAAAGAAAGAAAGAAAGAAAGAAAGAGAGATAGATAGATAGGAAGATGATAGATGAATCTGGTCTTGGATTTCAGGAGGAAAGAAGGGAACAATTTCCAGTCATTAGGCCTTCTGCAGTGTGCCAAGACACCAGCATTGCCTTCACACAACCAGAGAGCTATAAGACTGTCTCTTTCCCACTTCTCAGGCAGCCAAGGGCACCAGAGGCAATTGGGCAGAGCCAGTTTCTAACTCAGATGCTTGGAGAAAGAAGAGAAACAACCCTGACTCTAGTTGGTCTGGGGATTTGAATTAATTATGTGGAGAATGAAGGAAGGAGAAAGGACTGGCAGAGGTAGAAGAAGGGCCTTCAAATCTGACAGATGGAGAATCAAAAACCCACTCCCTAAGACCAGAGAGCAGGGGTTTTCTACTCTGTTCCTCCCTTCTCCCCGACTAAACTGGCTCTATTGGTAACCTAAGATAGCCTGATTCTCCCTTCACTTGTGGGAAGAATGTTAATTGGTCATTGTTTGAAGAGGCTGAGAAAAGCCTGACCCTGGTGTAACTCTAACAAGTGTTTTAGGTTTTCTCTAATTGCTTGCATTGCCTGGAATATATGAAGTGGTTTTGCTGCTCACTTATCTGTTGAATTTGTACATTCTGCCTCCGAATCCTGTAGGCCTGGTCTCTGCACCTAGCCTGGCTTTTGAAACTGTTTTCTGTCCTTCAATTACAGTGTTACACTGGAGTTCTTTCTGCTAATGGAGCTAGGGTTTGGAGCCTGAGAACTTCATGTAAACCCAAGATGGGTCAATGTTTCTTTCCTGCTTCTATAGCTCAAGAATTCTAAGAACATTTAGAGTTCAAGTACTTCTCATCACCAAGGGAAACACAGGAAGCTCTTGAACATCTGACCTTTCAGAAGTGGAAGTCAGAGTCTCATAGACTTTCCTGCCCTGGCTGGCTTCACCTTGTGATCCTCAAACCTCAGTCTCCTGAGCTAGGGTGACAGGCCTGAACTACTGGTGCTCTGCTAGGCTCAGAGCTGTAATGACCTTGACAGTACAAGTCAACAGCTATCACAATGGGCTTGGGGAGCATATTAAGCCTTTCAACATTGGACCTTTCAGATCCCTGTAGGACACAAGATTGCAATGCTAGAGTCTGAGAGGCTGGGCATATGGATGTGTTACACTTGAACCTGAAGCTCTGACTCCAATTCAGGGATACATCAGTGTTCATTTTCCAAAGAATGATCTCATAATTAGCAAATAGGAAAAGTACCTGGATTAACCCTCACTTTTTTCTCACTTTTTTCCCAAGAGTGTGTCTTGAACTCAAGACAAACACTCTACCACTTGAGTAATAGCACCACATGGGGTCTTTGGGTGGTTCACTGGAGATAAGAGTCTAACAGGCTTTCCTTGGCTAGGCTGTCTTTGAACTGTGTTCCTCAGCTCTCAGCCTCCTGAGAAGCTAGAGTTCCATGTGTGAGACACTGGCATCTGGTCTATTGTATTTGACAGTCCTGGGGCTTGATCTTAGGGCCTAGGTACTGTCTCTGAGCTCCTTTTTCTCAAGGCTAGCTACTTGAGCCACTGCACAGTTTCTACCTTTTTCTGAGTATGTGGCATTGAGGATTCAAACCCTGGCATTCATGCATGCTAAGTGAGCTCTTTACCACTAAGCCACATTTCTAGCTCCATCCTTTCAATTTTATCCCTCACTTGCCTATCCTCAGGAAAAGGTTTCTGACTATAAATCATCTAAAGAAATCCCAATAGGAAGAAGTCCAAAGATTGGACAAAGCTCATACTTGGAAGAGACTCTAAACATGTGAAGACTGTGACAAATGCATCCATTTAATTATGTATTATGTTTCAACACTTAATAAAATATTAATGAAAAATGAGTCAATGTCCTAAATTGCTGCATAGAATGTTATTATAGGTGTGCAAAATGTAATAAATATTATGTGTATTATATGCTAAATACAATAATAAATCAATTAAAAATAAAAATAAAGCAAAATAAAAATAAGAAAAATTTTAAAAAAGTAAATACAAAATCAATAATAAAATCATAATATGAAATTAACATACAGAAGTGTATATCATATATTACACATGTATAGAAATAGTTTTTCAATTGCAGGACCTTCATTCAGGCCCTGAATTTCTTTTCCTCAAAGATAGTGAGCTTCTCCTTCACCCATGGTGTAAGAGTTACATGGATGGTGAGCTCAAATCCTAGCAATGGCAGAAATACTGGCCCCAGTTTCGACAGTGACTTACTTTTTTTTAACGGAAGCACTCATGTTTACTCAGTTCCATACTGAACATTAAAAAAAAGTAGTGTAGAATTTTGTACAGCTATTCAGACATACTTTCCTTACCTCTAAAATGCTTATCTGAGAACTATATTGTTTCTCTTTTTTGTACTTTTTTATTGTAAAAATGTTTTACAGAGGGGTTACAGTTACAGGAGCAAGGTAATGAGTACGTTTCCAATTGAGCATTATTGACTCCTCCTTTGTTTTCCCCTTACCATCCCTTGCCTCCCATCTCCACAAATACATCACCCTGCCGAGGTCAGTGACTTAGTTTTTCATTTTTGGTTGGCACTGGGATTGAACTCAAGCTGTGGCAACTCTTCCCTCACATTGCTACAAGTTTACCAAGACCTTGAGTTCAAATCCCAGGCTAGGAAAGAAAACTGGCAGAAATTCCAAACCAGGGAGTTTTATTTTTTTTTAATTTACTTAAATAATCTTTTTTCTTTATTCTTTTTTGTTTTTTACAACCATGGGGCTTGAGGTCAGTTCGTTTAAACTGTGCCTCAGCTTGGATCTCCCATACCCGACCCTGAGGTCCTAGGCCCAGAGTTCTTGCAGGTAGAAAAAAAACCATGGAAAGCACAAAAAGTGGCAAGCTGTAGAGGGCTGGGGTTTTATGATTTTTTCTTTGGACGGTAACTATCTTGGGTCTGAATGACATGGCTGCAAGGTGGACCTGACCTGCTCTTGCTGATGGCTGGTGGGCTATCAGTGAAGCCATAGGCCAACCTGTCACCATATGCCCTGGGTTCAAATCCCAGTCCTAATACCAATGGCAGGAGATGACAAGAGACTCATTCCTATAGATAGGAATACTGATTAAAAGAGTAGTTCATGCATCCGTCTTGTCTAAAATTGGATGCAATAATCCTAGAATGCTGATTGGTCTTAATGTTATTAAGCATGAAAAGAATAATATTCCTTCAATGGTGGGATAATAAATACCTAAGAATTGGTAGGAACGTAGTAGTTGTCATTCAATCATAGACTGACGGCTCTGGTACTCTTTACCAATATATATTTATTTGTATACCACCGTCTGCCTATCCATGTATTGCTGTTTTGGCCAAACCTGGGGGTTGATCTCAGTGCTGGGCAAACACATGACAGCTTCATTGTCTAGAGGCTGCCATGCTGAAACTCACCCATTCATGAATTTGGCCTGCTAGACACCGAGTTCAGATCCTCACACTGCCAGACATGATGGAGAACACATCTAAAATCTAGATTCTATGTGATAGGATGTAAGCAATGTAATAAATGGTATAGGTGTAATCAGAGTCAATAAAATAAATGGTAAATAAATGAATAAAACAAGAAATCAAATGAATAACCACACCAAACACAATATGGACTGAACATCTGTATGGAAGTATAAATCCCATCGGTAAAATGTATATAAGGAGTATCTTTTCCAGGCATGAGGCTTGAATTCAGCCTCTCTACGAAGAGGGAATGGCGGGAGATCCTGAGATACTCATTTCTGGAACTAGGAAGAGTCATGGAATGCAATCAATCTCATCCCTGAATGAGTACTTCGTGCATGATGCAAGTAGGAAATGATAGGCAAGACTCATGGGGTATAGATTATTTGTAAAGGAGAGTTGATGAAGCGTGACAATAATAATCACAGTCATGAAATGGAGGCATCAGGAAAGATCCAAGAATCAGTAGTCACACAGATTGGATTCCATCACATGTCACCGTCAATCCTACTCTATACAAATATATACTTATTTGCATACTACCTTCAGCTTATGAATGGGTGACTATTGTGCTCGCCACTCTCTCCCCAGGGGGGCTCAAACTCAGGTACTGGGAAGGCCTAGCTCCTTCGTTGCTAACAGGCTGGTGTGCTCATGTGGAACCATTCACCAATGGTGCCTGCTAGGCCTGAGTTCAGATCCCAGCCCTGCCAAAAGATTCATCTTGATGCCAGAAGCCAATCGTTGCACCTGTTTCATTTCATGTGCAAGTACTGGGTCCCAGCTAGGATGGCGAATGCATGGGCCACCCTGTGGTCATGGGAATAAGTTGTTATCCATGTCAGCCCAGTTATACCTGTCATAATATACTCAAGAAAATACACAATGCATTCATGAATAGCATACAAAATAAAGACAATAATTACACTCAATGCATGATGCAGTCCACACACGGATGTGAATATACATCCCATGTTTCAATGATGCATTGAGGACTATTTTGGCCTCCCTAGGGCTCGATCTCAGTTCCTGGGAACAACCCAGCTCCTTCCTGGCTCACAGTATGGTGTGATCACGTGTACCCACTGTGCAGTTGGGCTTCTTAAACCCCAAGTTGGAGTCCCAGCACTGCCAAAAATTAACCCTGATGTGAGAAGACAGTTGTTGCACCTGTTTTCCTGTGCTACACAAATTTTGGGTCTCTGCTAGATGGAGAATGTATAGGCAACTCTATACTCATGGGAATAGGTTGTCTTCCAGTTCACCACATTTTTTTCTGTCAACTTATACTTAAGAACATACACAATACATCAATGAATAAGACACAAAGAGAATGACTACACCAAACACAAGATGCTGCCCTCCCATGTTTGGAAATATAGATCCTCTGCTTAATTATGAATTTATGACTATATTGGCCCCCACCAGGGATCAATACCAGGTCCCGGGAATGGCCTAGCTCCTTAGAGGCTCACAGGCTGGTGTGCTTACCATGACCCATTCATTAATTGGGCCTGCTAGGCCTTGAGTTCAAATTCCAGCACTGCCAAAAGATTCGTTCTTATGTGAAAAGACTAGGGTTGCACAGGTTTTTGTGTTCTGTGCATGTCCTGGGTGTCATTGAGGATGGAGAATGCTATATAGGCAACTGTACAGACATGGGAATATGTTGTCGTCCATGTCAGCACAGTTATATCTGTCACCATACTCAATAAAATGCACAATACATCAATGAATAAGACACAAAATAAAAAGAATAACTACACTGAATGCAAGGTGCTTACCGCACCTTTAGGTAAAGAGAGGTCCTATGTTTAAAAAAGGTGGGCTTGATATTTTGTCCAGTGCTGGGCTTCAAATCAGGCCCTGGACCAGGTCTGACATTCTAGTCTTCAAGGTGAGCTTCCCCTTCCCCCACAGTGCAACAGAGCTACCCACACCTGAGTTCAAATCCTAGCACTGACAAAAGATTCATCCTGATGTCAGAAGCCAGTTGTTGCACACGTTTTCTTCTCCTGTGAAAGTCCTGAGTATCAACTAGGAAGGGGAATTCATAGACAACCCTATAACCATGGGAACCTTTTGTCATCCATGTCAGCACAGTTATACCTGTCACCATACTTAGTAAAATACACAATACCTCCATGACGTAGATACAAAACAAGGAGAAGAAGTTCACTAAACACAATATGCTATTGACTCATGTATGTCAATATAGATTGTATGTTTAAATTATGAATTTATGACTACAGTGAACCACCTTGGGGATCAATGTCAGATCCTGGGACTGGCTTAGCTCCTTATTTGCTCACAGGTTGGTGTGTTAACCTTGACTTATTGGTCAATTGGTCCTACTAGGCCCTGAGTTCAGATCCCAGCTCTACCAACAAGTGGATCGTAGAGTAAGAAGCCAAGTGTGAAACTTGTTTTCCTTTTCTCTGAATATCCTGGGTGATCCTGAGAATCCTGGCATGGTGGAGAACATTTCTACAAATCTAGATGCTCTGTGATAGGATGTCATCAATGAAATAAACAGAATGGGTTTCATCATAGTACAATCAATGGTAAATAAATGAATAAAACAAAAAATATAAGGAACAACCACACCAAACATGTATGGACTGAACGTCTATAGGTAAGTATAAAACCTATCTTTACAATGTATATAATTAGTATGTTTTCCAAGGTTGGGCTTGAATTCAGGACTAGTGAACAGGTCTGATTTTCTTTTCTTCAAGTACGGTGATCGTCCCCTTCATCCACATTGGTGCAGATTTATCCACATCCTGAGTTCAAATCCAAAGCCTAGAAGAGTAAACGGCATGAATTGCAAGCGATGGAACTTTTTTTTAAATTTTACTTTTCTAAATATGGGGTTTGAACTCAGGTTGCAGCAACTCTGCCTCAGCATTGATCACCATAGGCTGGGGTGCACCCACTAGACCTGTAGCTGCTCCTGGGATCCTAGACCCCCAGGCATTGCAGGGAAAGCAATGCACAGAAAAAATGCGGCCTTTTTATGTTTTCTTCATTTGCACGGTGACCCTCATGGATCTGAATAACATTGTTGCAAAGGGTACTTCATCTTGCATTGCTGAAGGCTGCCAGACTATCAGGGAGGCCATAGGCCGATGTGGCAACATAGTGCCTGATTTCGAGTCCCCGTCCTGACTCCAACCAATGGCAGGAGATACTGCTTCTATAAAATTAGACAGCATCATTTCAGGAGGCTAATAGACTTTAATATTTATGAAGCATTAAAAGAATATTATTACTTACAGGAACACAATAATTTCAGGACACTGATTTCATTAAGGATGAAAACAATAATATTAATTACATGGATGCATAATTAAAACCCAGGACTTGGTAGGAATTTAATCTATATAACTGAATAATGTATAGATATCTCTTACACTCGATTAATATATATATATATATATATATACATATATATATATATATATATATATATATATTAAGGTACTGTCATCTGCATATCAATGTTATTATTTTGTTAACCCCTGGTGCTTGATATCAGGTAATGGGAACATCCTGTCAGCTCAATTTGCCCCAGGATGGAGTGCTGACACTCACCCATTCATGAATTGGGCCTTGTAGGCTTGTAGGCCATGAGGTCAGATGCCAGCACTGCCAAAAAATGAATTGTGGTGTAAGAAGCTGATGGTGACATATGTTTTCCTTTTCTGTGAATGTCCTGGGTGTCAGGTATGAAGTTGAATACATATGCAGACATATATCCTATGTAATTAATGTAATAAATGCTTTTTGGGGGGGTCTGGTCGTGGGGCCTGAACTCTGGGCCTGGGCCCTGTCCCTCAGCTCTTCAGCTCAAGGCTAGCACTCTACCACTTGAGCCAGAGTGCCACTTCTGCCTTTTTTCTTTTTGCTTATGAGGAATCGAACCCAGGGCCTCATGCATGCAAGGCAAGTGTTCTACCACTGAGCTACCTTCCCAGGCCCATGTAATCAATGTTTTATGTGACATAATGGTCAATAAAATAAATGTTCAATGCATGAATAAAACAAAAAATTAAATAACTGAACTGAATGAAATATAGTCAACATATGTCTATAAATATAAATCATATATGTAAATTGTACATGAGTAGGATGTTTTCTAGTGGTGGGGATCTATTTCAGGCCTAAGGAACAGACTTGAATTTCTTGACTTCAAGGAAACCAGCTTTCCCTTCCCACATAGTGCATCAGAGTTACCAAGACCATGAGTTCCAAAACCAGTCCTGGCAGAAAAATGGCACCTTTATAGTATGTGAGACCCAATTCTTAGTTATTTCATTATGCCTCCATTTTATTAATGTGAATGTTTAAATGCTTAATAAAATATTAACTAACATGGATCAGTGTCCTATAATATAATTGTGCATAATTTTATACTGGAATCATTGAAGAACCGCTCATTCAATCATGACACACATTACATTCTGTTGGTAATCATATGGATTGGAGTAAGTTTTTTGTATCTCCTGCCATTTGGTGGTGGCAGGACCAGGATTCGAACTGTGGGCTACAGCTCCCACCACTTAAACCCAAGGATAGGGAACTCACCTATTTGTCCAAGAACATCAGCAAGACCAATGATTAAGCAGGCACCAGTGGCTCTCAGCAGTCCTCCTTGATACTTACAAGGCTGTGATTGGAGGATCATGGTTGAAGTCATCCTAGGCAGGAAAGTCCTTGAGACCCCTTTCCAACTTCAGTGACAACAAAGCCAGAAGCGCTGTGGCTCGTTTGGAGGGCCAGCTTTGAACAAAAGTAGCTCACAGACTGTGCCCAGATCCTGAGTTCAAGGTCCAGGATTGGCAACAAACAGACATACACAATAATCTGTGCAGCCATCCAGTTAATGCTGGTCACCCTCTTGTCTCCAACTGAATTGACATTCTTCCCTGAGAAAAGGGCTGGGGAGATGTTAACTTCTTGACTCTGCCCATGCTGCTTGCATCACAGGAGTTTGGCCACACCCACATTCTTTCATGGTTCTTCCTGACCAATGGGATACAAGAATGGTGGCCACGCCCACATTCCATGCTGCCTGGTAGCACCTGGATTCTCACTGTTAGTTTACACCACTACCAGCAGTTGAGGAAGGTGAGGTGTTTGAGTGGTAAGGAAGAGTCTCAAGGCCACTTCGGAGTACAGTAGGAAATTGAGAAGCCTCTCCTCGCCCCAGCCGCTTTCTCCCTTTCCCAAGTTTCGAGATTTCAAATATCAGGCAATGGCACGTTGCCAGCCCGATTAAAGCCCCAACCTGATCCCTAGACCTGGTTCTCTACATTGGGTCCATTTGTCCACAATACCATAATACCATCACTGCTTGCCCCACCTGGAACAGCCTCCAGCAGCTTTTCCCAGCAGCACAGGTGAGTGGCCGCCTCCAAACCATCCCTACCGAGGTCAGACCCCCCCCCCCGGGGGCTCCATGACCCCTGCTTATTTCCTCTCCCTGGCTCTGAGGAGCCAACTTTCTGTCTTGGGCATTTCTGAAACAGAGACTCAATATATGCTCTGGCTGGGCTAGATCAAGGTCCTCCTGTCTGTGACAGGTATGCTCCTCCAGGCCTGGTCCTCTGCAGTTGAGATGGTAGACATATAGCAACATAGGCAGTCATCAATTTAGATGGATTGTCCCCAACTTTTAGTCCACAGCAGCCGATTCTTGACCATAGGTGAAGCTCTTGGTAGGGCCTTAACCATCAGACCTCATTTTCCTCACAGGACAGTTGTTAGGAAACAAGGGATTTATGCAGAGGGATCTCTGGAACATGGCTAGGCACAGAGGGAGCAGCCTTCAGATAAGGTTCTCTGCAGTCTGTGAGCAAATGACAGTAAGATACCCGGAAAGTGCTCAGATGGGGCCTTTCATTAACCATGCAACAGATGTGGGATTATGAAACAAAATATGGCTCTCTTTCATCATTACCCTATCCCCATATGGAAGGGGATCCTTCATTGTGTGGAGTATTGCAGCTGGGGAAACCGAGGCACAGAAAAACCAAGTGACCTACTTATGACTTCAACTTCACAGGAAGCTCAGCCTGACTTCGCTACCATGCTCCCTAAGACAATGATAGTTATTCAGTAGACTTCTGGTGGTAGGAAGTCCACTTCTTGTCAGTCGTGGGACTTGAACTCTGGGTCTGGGCACTGTTCCCGAGCTCCTCAGCAAAAGGCTAGCCCTCTACCACTTGATCCCACAGCACCATTTCCGGTTTCCTGGTGGTTCTTTGGATATAATAGTTTCACAGATGTTCCTGCCGGGGCTGGTTATGAGCCATGATCCTCGTATCTCAGCCTCCTGTGTAGTTAGGATTAGAGTTCTAAGCCACCAGCAACCTTCTTAATTGTAATTGCGACTTTTTTCTCTCCCTCTTTCACAAGAACTGGTTGAATGGGTGCTGGAGGAGGGGGTTCGGCTCCCACATGTGGCTCCCACATGTGGCTGTGGGTCAGGTGCTGTCTTGCTCAGCCTGTTGAAACAGCTCCATGAGATAAGCCCTTCTGTGCCCCGGCTAGACCATGAGAGTTCTTCATTGTCCATCCAGCCTTACTGGACTTATTGTATTGTATTGCTTTCGACGTCATTTCTAGCACCTGGTGAAAATTATGATACATAGTTACTAAATAAAAATGTAATGCCATCTTAAGAAAGTCATTTAGGGCTCTGGGAATGTGGCTTCATGGTACCGTGATTGCCTATCATGCATGAAACCCTGGGTTCAATTCCTCAGTAACACATAAAAAGAAAAATTCTGGAAGTGGTGCTGTGCCTCAAGTGGTAGAGTGCTAGCTTTGAGCAAAAAAAAAAGAAAAAAAACTCAGGAATAATTCCATACCCCTGAGTTTAAGCCCCTGGACTGGCAAAACAAAACAAAACAAAACAAAACAAAAATATTTAGTTAGTAAATGCAAAATAAAGAACCCATACTTGTAATATATAATTGCTCCTTCCATACTGACACTTGACAATAGTCCTTAATTCATGTACTTATATTAGGATACTGTGTTGAAAAAAGTTTTGTTCATTAAGTCACAGCTATTAATGCCAGGAATGTGCTTAGATGTCAGGTGAAGATTAATTCTGGAAATTCAACGATTCCAGGATTTTGGATTGTCACTGCTAATCACAAAGAGAAGGGTAGTCTAAGTGCGATTTTGAAACCTTTTGGTCAGTTATGGCACCAAAAAGGAAGAGGCTAATTTAGTGTTGTGACAGAAGATAAAGAATAACTGCAGATGTAAGGAATAAATGATAGTAACTAAGGTATACCAGAAACTGTTCTAGAGAACCATTTTTGGTTATTGAAGAACTTGTCAACTAGGCTTTTCCTCATTGTCTTTAGCATTCTAAATCTCTTAGGCTAGTTCTTAATCTCTGTGGGATAAATGTATCTCCTTCTATGCTGTTCTTTCATAGGTGATCTCCTTTGCTTTCTAAAAATCAGAGTCTTTCTATATTTCTCTATGAACATTTCCTGATACTAAATTCACCTATACAGATGTCAGAGGATGCTAATGTAAGGGTCCCATAGCTCATGAGTCAATAATGTAACAAAATGGAAATGGAGGACATATTTATTGCAATCTCAATTTTTCTAAAAAGCTGCAATGTCATCATTTGGTTAAAATTTCCATTCTCTGTCAACACAGTGTCATTCAGTGCACATAAATGCAAATATGAGCCAGGTGCTGGTTGTTTACACCTGTAATCCTAGCCTCTCAGGAGGTTGAGACCAGAGGATTGTGGTTCAAAGTCAGCCTGCTCAGGAAAGTCCATGAGACACTAATCTTCAGTTTACCACCAGAAACCCAGAGTGGTGCTGTAACTAAAGTGGTAGTGCACTCAAGTTGAACTTAAGAGCTGAGGGACAGCGCCCAGGATCAGAGTTCAAGCCCTACAACCAACAAAAAAAGTGAAATATGACTTTAAGTTTCCCCAAAAGGAATAAAAAGATCAATAATCTTCCCAAGCAATACAAATAATTCCAAAATGATTCAGTGCACCTAATTTTGCTGAGTAATGTTATGGATTATTTGCTGGACATATTCTCTAAAAACAAATCATTTAACTATGGATACAGGTGGCCCCATTGCAACAAGGAGATATACAAGTCGTAAAGTCGAAAAAAGAACTTTACAACTTTGGTGGGGGGGAGGACTGGGAGGGGGGAGGGGGGTAGTACGGGAAGGGATGGGATGGGGAACCAAAGAGGAGGAAACAGTGCTTGATTAGAAATGTACTTATCTTGCCAATGTAATTGTAACTCCTCTGTATGGTATTCTCACAAAAATAAAAGAAAAAAATTGTCAAATTTTAGCTTTAAAATAAACTTCATCTAATATTTCATGTTTGAAAAGAGAAGTCTATACAGCTGATGTCACTTGGCTTTCTTATTATCTTACTTCAAAGCCAACCCAGGCAGGAGAGTGTGTCAAATTCTTATCTGTAATTACACAGCAAAAAAGACAGAAGTGGAGTTTTGGTTCAAGCAGTAGAATACTAGATTTGGGCGCTGGAGGCAGGAAAGAAAACTGTTCAGGGACAGCCTCAGGGTTCAAGCCCTAGAACCAACAAAAACTTAACAAAAAAGCAAATAAAAAAAACCCCAGATATTTCATTGGGACCCTCCTTAAAGGAGGACTGATCTGAGAAGAGGCTCCTTTTCCTGACCATACTCACTGGATGCTTCTTTGGAATCCTTCTTGCTCTGGAGAACTCAGGAATAATTGAAAGGAATTGATAACTGACTCCTGCAACAAGAGAATCATCTCATGGGTTAAATATACATCGATAAGACACTTTAAAACCTCCATGTCTTTATTTCTTTGCAGTAGAACTTTTTTTTGGTGGGGAGTGGGTTCAGTCATGGGCCTGAATTCTGGGCCTGGGCACTGTCCCTCAGCTCTTCAACTCAAGGCTAGTCATCTAACAATTGAGCCACAGCTCCACTTCTGGCTTATTTTTGCTTATGTGGTGCTGAGAAATTGAACCCGGGCCACATGCATGCAAGGCAAGCACTCTAACACTGAGCCACCTTCCCAGTCCCTGGAGTAGAACATGTTTAAAACAACGTTATTTCCTTTTTTTCTATGCTGGCCTTCAAATGGCACATTATTTCTTTTTTTTTTAAGTTTATTCTTTATTGTGAAAATACTGTACAGAGGGGTAAAAATTACATGGGCAAGATAATGAGTACATTTCCTATCAAGCTTTGTAGCCTCCTCCTTTGTTTCCCCTTCCCATCCCTTCCCAGCCTCCCCCCATCCCCCACCTAATCCTCCCCCTTTTCGACATGACAACTTGTACTTCTCATTGTTGCAATGGGTCCACCTGTATCCTTATTTAAACGACTTTTTTTTCCCTTTCCCCTCCATAAATTACACTTACATCAATTACAGTGAAAGCAGGATTTATACTGTGGGGGAGGGACTTACAAAGCAACAAAGGAATAATCTTATAAATGCGGTAGAAACAAATGCATGAAAGAAAAAACAACATTTAAATACATACCTTAGGGTTCATTTTCCTAACATCACATTATCTGACCTTTTATGTTTGACTCATACATATACTAGATATTGCAAATAAGGGAAACCATGGGACCTATGTTTCTTTGGGCTTGGCTTACTTCACTAAATATAAATTTTTCCAAGTCTTTCCATTTCCTAACAAGTAGGGCAATGTCATTCTTTCTGACGGAGGCATAGAATTCCATTGTGTATATATACCACATTTTCTTGATCCATTCATCTACTGAGGGGCATCTGGATGGGTTCCATATCTTGGCTGTGGTAAATAATGCTGCAATAAACATAGTTGTGCTGGTAGATTTAGCGTGGTCTTGTTTGTAAATATTTGGGTAAATGCTCAAAAGTGGGATTGATGGGTTATAGGGGAGCTCTATGTGGAATCTTTTGAGGAACCTCCATACTGCTTTCCAAAGTGGTTGAACAAGTTTACACTCCCATCTGTCCACATCCCCTCTAGCATCTGTTGTTATTAGAGTTCTTGATTTTTGCCATTCTAACTGGGGTGAGGTGGTATCTCAATGTTGTTTTGATTTGCATTTCTTTTATGGCTAGGGAGGTTGAGCATTTCTTCATGTGTCTATTGGCCACCCTTCTTTCTTCTTCAGAGAAGTTTCTCTTTATATCTTTGGCCCACTTATTTATAGAGGAGTTGTTTCTTTGAGGATTTGTTGTTGGAAATTTAATTTTTTGAGTTCCAAGTACATTTTAGATATGAGACCCTTGTCCATTGTATGGCTAATGAAGATCTTCTCCCAATCCGTGGCCTTTCTATTGTTCTTGCTAGCTATGTCCTTTGCCATGCAGAAGCTCTGCAACTTCTTGCAATCCCATTTGTCCAACCTTTCTTTGATTTGTTGTACTTCCGGGTCTCTATTAAGAATAGTTAGGCCTACGCCAAGGAGACTTAGGGTTTCTCATATTCTATCCTGTAATGTTTTCAGAGTGTCTGCTTTGATTCCGAGGTCTTTAATCCATTTGGAGTTGATTCTGGTCCAGGGTGATAGATAAGGATCTAGCTTTAGTTTTCTACAAGTAGTTAACCAATTTTGCCAGCACCATTTACTGAAGAGGTTGTCTTTCCTCCATTCTATATTTTTTAGCTCCCTTATCGAAGATTAGATGGCTATAGGTTTGTAGGTTCATTTCTGGGTTTTCAATTCTATTCCATTGGTCCTGAGGTCTGTTCTTGTGCCAGTACCAAGCTGTTTTTATTACTATTGCTTTATGGTAGAGTTTGAAATTTGGTATTGATATTCCTCCAGCAGCGTTCTTTCCGTTGAGGAGCGTTTTTGCTGTTGCAATTGCTGTTGCAATCCGAGTTCAGTTGGGGTGGTTGCGAGCTGGGCTGGGCGGTGGTGGCTCTGTGTGATTCTCTTCTGTCTCTGCCTCTGTTGAAGCTGTCGGGTCCACAGTGTCCACGCTCAGGCAGCTTCTGCGCGAGTTATGTGCATGCAGCTTCCTGTGTCTCTGCGACCTTGGCAGGCCCCGCCAGGTTGTCCCAGTCAGCGGGTCTGACACTAGTACCTCAGGCAGCTTCTGCATGAGTGATCTGCAGGCTGCCCTCTGTGTCTTTGCGACCCTAGCGGCCCACACCGGGTCGTTGCAATCGGCGGGTCTGACACCAGTACCTCAAGTGGCTTCTGTGCTATCTGCAGAAGCTCCCTTTGTTGCGCTGCCAGTGCTGGTCGGCTTTGGCGGGATGGAACTTCTCTGCTTGGATGGAGAGTGAGGGGTGGGGGTAGGATCTTTGTGTAGACTCCCTGCTGGTAGATTTCTCTATTTGTGGTGATCAGTGGGTCTGTAAACTGGTACCTCAGGCGGCTTCTGCCCGGGTGTTCTGCAGGCAGCCCCCAGTGTCTCTGGGACTCCGGCAGCCCCCGCCAGGCTGGCTGGCCACAGCTTGCCATGCTGCCCTGTGACCAGTGAATGTTGGGGGAGGGGTCTTCGCTCTTCTCTGTTCTGCAATTCTTCTTTTCCTCTTTTTCTTTTTTGTTGTTTTCCACCTCCTGTTTTTCTCTGAGTGTCCGTCTTTTTGTTGTTGTCAGTCTCTTGGGGAGATTAAGTGTTGGAACTCAAACTCTCTTTTTGGTTGGGAAGAGCTTTGGTGTTTCCCTACTGCCTTGTCGCCATCTTTGTCCTTTTCTTATACAGGAAAACACAAGTTAACTTGAACTTTGTCAATCCTCTGTGTTCCAATCCTCTCCTAGGATCAGTTTCAACATCCAGTAACAGTTACTTCTAGGAACAATCGATGGTGCTGCTTGAGGTATAATGAATGTTTTCTGGTTTCATCGAAATAACACAAGGACGCCTTTGGATATGAGGTAACACGTGTTTCAGAGACATCTTAGTAAAGGAAAAATACCATTTATATTGCTTATAAATACATTATCCATGAGTATATTGAGTTCAAACTTTGTAAGTGCTCTGTAAATTAAGGCGAATTTTAAATGGGAAGAAGGTTCTCAGATCATTTTTTTATGAGTGTATGTGCTGCACATTATTTCCCAAGTGTAGATGAGTTAACAGTAAGGGAACAATAGCAATAATAGGAGAAAGAGAAGTTCTGTGTTTAAGTATAAGGGTTCATTACACTATACAAGACTCTACAAATAAGACAACATTGAAACAATAAAGCGAAGTTCACTATGTAGATTTATGAGAGTGATATAGGGAAAGCATTACTCCTACATGGAACACGAAGTATGAGGCCACTCTCTTTCTAAATCACGCTTGTTAATCATGCAAATTTGTAGAAAGTAGAATGGAAGAATAATTCTGTTTACAATGCAAGTCAGATATAAGAGCATGGACTTAACTGGAAAAAAGAGTCCATCTTGAGAGAGCAGGGATTATACTAGCTATGAACTGGTGGATAAGATCACATTTTTTCTTTCTTTACTTATATATTTTTTGTTGGCGGTGGTCTTGGCACTTGAACTCTGGTCCTGGGTGCTGTCCCTCTGCTATTCAGCTCAGGTTAGCATCCAGCCTGGGCAGAACAGTCTTTGAGACTCTGGTCCTGGGTGCTGTCCCTCTGCTATTCAGCTCAGGTTAGCATCCAGCCTGGGCAGAACAGTCTTTGAGACACTATATATAATTAACCAGCCAAAAGCTGTATTAGAAGAATGGCTCAAGTGATGGAATACCAGTCATGAGCAAGATTGCTGAATAAGAGCTTGAGGCTTTTGCATACATACATACAAACATACACATAAACACAGAGGCACTTATATGTGCACACAAAATACACAAATGAAACAATTCTCAGAATATGTAGAAAAGTTAGGAAAGAATAGATAATATGTCCTCAGTAAGACTAGAATCAAGTGATAATTTTATTTTTAGAAAGTCCTCAAGTGAAGTTTCTTCAAAAAAGTTTAAGAATATTACATAGATAGGGACCAGAGATAGTAAGAGAGTCAAGTAATCATTATGAAAGGGATCGGATCCATGGAGGATGAATTAGAGACCCCACAGGTGTATCTGAAAATGATCATATCCTCTTTGAAATGTCAGAACATCTTTTAAAATAGTACATGAACAGTCTGAGCAGTCTAGTGGATGATATCACTGGAGAAGTTCAGAATTGCTAGTCTGTATCTAGATTAAATAAACCAAGAAACTATGGCGGGTCAATGTGATACAAGCCTAGAATTCTAGCACTCAGACTGACAGGAGATTAGCAACTGTAATTACATAGTGATACCTTCCCTGGACCAGGTAGTATAATTTTGTCTTAATAAAAGAAACCAAACAAGAAAGGAATACGCAGTTGTAAGTTTGGGCTAATTTTGTCATTATGTTTTGAGAAGTCGTTTCCTATTGAAATGCAACTCATATATAATCCTCAGTTGTGCTTTTAAATGCTCTCTTCATTAAAGAACATTCCTAGATGCAAAATGGCTCATGATTCCCATCCAAAATTGGAAAAAGTAAGTAATCTTCATGATGTTAGATTCCAAGGAAAGGATCAAGGATTACAAAAGCTTAAGCCTGGAGATATAGCAAAGTTCGTCAAATGTAGGACTTTATAGATCTTGCTAAATTAGAGCTTAGATTTAAAATATATATTTTGGTTTTGTTTGTAATTTCATATTCTATAGGATACTACAAAATTCTTTTTAAGTAGAGGGTTTAATTGACAAATTTACACATGTTTCTTGCATTCTATTTGCCTAGAATATACTTACTTTCAAGAGAGTTATAATTAGAACTCTGTTAATAGATATTTCAAACAGTTTATGTATAAAATGATAATGTGAATAATGTAGACAGAGTTGCCAACAATGGATGATATTAATTTATAAATTTAGAAAAAGAGCAATTTTTTGAGGCTTTGGTATAACATTGTATGAAGAGAATAATTGTGTGACTTCTTCTTTCTTCTACATGTATGTAACACAGGAAGCAATTTCCTTAATTACGTGTCTCTGTATACAATGAGAAAAATGCTAGGTTTGGGGTTTGTTTTTGTTTTTGTTTTATTAGTTTGTCCTAGGGGTTGAACTCTGGGCCTGGACACTGTCTCTGAGACTTTTTATGCTCAAGGCTCGTGCCCTACCACTTAAACCTCAGTACCACTGTGTCTGGCTTTTGCTGAGAAGTTTATTGGAGATAAGAATCTAGGGAACCTTCCTGCCTGGGTGGGCTTTGAAATGTAATCTTCTGATATTAGCATTCTGTTTATCTATGATAGTTAAAAAAATATCAATATAAATAATATTTACAAGAATACCAGTGGAGGAAAAATGATGCAACCCAGTTTATTGGGGAGCTTTTTCCAGAACACGGAGGGCATCACATTAGCATAGGTGTAGTATTTTATCACAATGGAGATAAGCTATTCGTGATGTGAATTAAGGGAATATTGAGGTGCACCCTACAAGTTGGAAACTGTTGGTCTAGGATGACTTTATTGCATAAACCTTGGGATTGATGGTCATAGAAATAATAGCTTAATCTGATAAACAATTGTTTACTCTTGAAGAATTAATTATAACTGATGTTTCATAGGTTTATACTATACCAGAATGTGCCTATTTTTCTGTTCACTTCTCTATCTGTAACACCCCATTGGAAAATGCCTCTATTGCACAATTTCATAACATGCAAACAAGTAATATTTTGAATCTCTCAGGTATGGAATGTTTATTATTTCAAAATGAGTAGTTATTAGTCATAGGAATTTTGAAGAACGCATATATCCTGTCCTCTTAACAACTTATTTACTTTTAAATGTTCTGGGTTTCCGAAGAATTAAAGTGTTTTCTGTCTTAGTATGAGAAATTACTAAATTTTTCTTTTTTCAAAATATTGGCAAGTGTATTGTGAAAATATTGTCTAGTTGTATAACATTCAAGTTGATGGCCCTTTGATTAAAAATGGGTAATTAATTCAAATTAGATGCCAAATAGTACTGATTTTTAAAAAGTTACTACATAAAGAATAATATTTACTATACCAATACAGTGAAATTTTATTTCATGCAGCTTATTTTGTAAATTTAATTTTAATGTCAAAGTGATGTGTAGTGGGTTTACAGCAATTGTAAGCTAGTGCCTACACAACTTTTCAAACTTGTTACCCCCTCTCTCATTTTTCTCAGTTTTACTTCACCCCAATATGCCTCACAAGTTGTAATGTACATTTCCAACTTATTGTCTTGTGAATATTGCAATTGCATTGGCTTGCCCTTTGTCCTCTGTCTTGCCATTTTGTTGTTCCTGTTCCCTTCCCTAATTAAGGTAAATGTATGCACAATACACAGAGTACCAAAATCAAATACAGCAGGGGATAAACCATAGAGGAAAATCCCAAAAAGTATAGAAATCACATTGTACATTAGAAACAACAACTGCAAATAAGTATCTCTGTTTCCATACCTTGGAGTTCATTTTGCTCAGTATCCGCTCATATGATCATATACATGCATAACAAAGCCACTGGAAAATAATAGTTTCATGGACAGTATATCAGGAAAACACATATTAACTGTTTTTATAGTAAAGGTGGAATTAGGATTGGTGAATTCGTGATTCTGATAAAGGAATTTCAAAAAATTTTAAAAATATATGACAGGTAAATTTTAATTGTTCAAACTTTTTCACAACTTAGCCTATTAAGAAAATTTTAAATTACCTGGGAAAATAGGCTTTCATGTAAAGAAATCCATAGAGACTTAGCTGAGAGGGAGCTATGTAGGTGAAGATGGCTCTTTTTCACACCAAACCAACAAACCTCACAAACCTTGCTGTAAATCATGTAGGTTCCCTTGAGAATTGTCCTTAACCAGGAAAAATACTCTTACTGTGTGAAAACAAGGTTTTAGTGGAATTTAAATACAAAGTTTTTTTAAAAAAAAAGAAATGAAAATTTTTGAATTTCTTAAATTACCAAACAGTAATTTTCTGTAAAAGATAATTTGGTTCAAATTATTAGGGAGAGAGTGTCCTCCACAATGAAAGAAGACATTGGGTTTACACTTTTCTGTTTGTAATACTTTCCACAATATCTTTCCATGTGAAGCAGTGAAACACAGAAAAAAATCTGATTGGATACTTCAAACCAACGATTTCACATTTCTAAGTAGCTCAAAAATATAATATCCTTATTAATATGAGATAGTGAAGACTTCTCCTATTACATAAGCCAAAAACTTTTGGGATCAGAAAAGATTTAAGAAAATTGAAAAGGTATAAAAAACGCATTCTTCGAAGCCCTAGCTAAGTGTATTGGCTTCTGCAGTGGAGGGAGGCCAAAACTTTTTGATATAGATTGTCTTAACGTTTTTGCTACCTAAAGTGATTTTACAGAGTCTATTGGGCTCCGTGTATTGCAGAACAAATTGAAGGCATGAAAGTAAATTCCAAATCCAAATAAAAGAGTTTTGAAAGAGAAACCATGAAGATATAGCAGTGCTGGAGGCCTTATTGCCCTTCAGCTTTACTAGACCTGAAGCCAAGAAGCTGTGATTAATTGGAAATCAGTCAAGAGCTAAGAGGAGAACATTGAAGTAGGACATAGAAGTATTGCCTTTGTAACAGACACCGTAATCCAAGGAATGGGTGATTTAACTCTATTCTTCTCCATACATCTTGTTGAGCAAATGCAAGACCATGAGAAAAATAATCTATTGAAATAATTCTGCAAAGAATAACTTCACTGTTCTCGATATGGTATCTAAAGAGAGACTTAAGAGAGAAGATAAAAGTAGAGTATTCTTCGGTTTCTTCTAAGCATCTTGTTAGCAAAATATATCTTTGAGGTTAGAAGTGATTGAAGCAAAAAGTGGTGGAGTATTTCTTTTTGTTTTATTTTTAATATTTAATGCCATGAATTTATTCTAATCTACTACAGTTCAAGAACTGGGTTACATTATCAAGTAAAGCTAAACAAACAAATGAAGAGTTCTCTGGTGTTCCTCAACCCCAAATGATTCACCTTTGAAACTGGAGGTCTCCTTTCTTAGGTCTGTTCCCTGTCTAGATACCCAGGGGTGGGTGCCAATGCTCTCAAGGTAGAGTATTTATTTTTGAGGGCACTTTAGACAAGAGAAGATTTTCAAGGAAAAAGAAAAAAGAAAAAAAATTATAGCTAAATATTTGTGATTAAAGGTTCTTGGACTGGTTTTTTGGAGACAAAGTTTTGCATTACAGTTTATCCTCATTAACATAGATGTTGAGTTTTTGTGGCAACCAAATGCAAAGGGGAAGTTTAATGGACTCACTTGGACAAGTAAACAGTATAATAGAAAATAATGAGAAATAAAATTTAGTGAAATATTTTGAACAATTACTTTGCCAGAACAAAGAAGGAAAGATATAATTCAAAATCACTTGAGTTTATTAAAAGTATGAAAAAAGAGTAATGAAGACAGATGAGGGAAAACACACAGAAATGTTTCTCTCCAGTGGAGTAATGCGTTCTTGATCTTGTTTCTTCCATTCTATCTTCACAAGCTATCAAGTGTGTCTCATGACTGGAGTGTCCAATTCAGACAAAGAGCACTCGCAGATGAAAATATTTGCAGTAGATGTAGGTGATTTATAACCTTTGACAATGTACTTAATCTGTTCTAAATTCTCCCCTACCGCAAACTGCCCTCTTTGAACAGCTTTGTTTGCTTTTCCCAAGACTGCCCTTCAATAACTTCTTAAAATTTTGATAGGTCATATTCATACTCTCTAGAGATTGCTGTTTGGTTGTGATTTTTGTGTTTTTTGTTTGTTTTGTTTTTTAACTGAATTTCAAAAGGTTGTGCAAGTATGTTACAATTAAATATGTCCATTTAATTGTCAAATGCTCCAGGATCAGAGTCACTCCTTCAATCGTTCTCAACCAACCCCTTCTCCAAGATTTATTTCAGATTTACCACTTCATTTATTACATGTGTATATTGAGTATTCTAGATATATTTACCCCTTGTTCCATTTTTCATTCATTCTATGTCTTTACTATTATTCCTCTCAGGTTTCAATTTCCTGATAGTCATTCTGTTAAACTGTCTGTTAATATTTTGAAAGGTTTATATACATTCCATGCAGTTTCAATCCCGCACATACATGAACTGATGTCAGCTTATATTTACATAATTCATTTGCAAGACTGGAGATGTGAAGCACCTAGACATGACTTTATTCTCATCCATTTGGAAGATTAATCTTTAGTCAACAAGAAAGTTTAAAAATGGCTTAGAATTTATTCCTACTAGTTTTTATAAATGGCTTTGTAAAATGGTGTGATTATTTTATTTTACATGAGATAATATTTTCTACTACCTATAAGTTTTGGAAAAAGAAGAAAACTAAGATTTACTACTATAGAGGAATATAGAAATAGAAGACAGATTTTATGTTTGTCACATCTCTGATGAGTACCCATATTCAAGACTTAAAGTCTTCTAACTATGTTAGACAGGGAAAACATAAAGCAACAAATGATAAGACAACTATTAGTGACTTTTTATAATGTACCTTCTTATGTGATGAAATTTACTTTATTAGTTAATATTTGGGTTTGAAATATGGGATGCTGTTCTGTTTAACACATTTCAGGAAGGCAGCTACTGAACAACGCCAATGGTGTGGGGGTTAATATTTCTACACTTTAATGAATGGTTGAACTTGTTTGGAATTAATGCTGGGTAAATAAATCAATTCTATTGTAACTTGCCCCCTACATTGAAAAACTTGTAATGTCACTATCATCTACTTGTCAAGTATTATTCTGGCGAATGTGATTTTAAAAAGTTTATTTGAAAAGGAATATACTTTCAGAATATTAAATGTAGGTTATCATTGGTTTGAGAATGACAACGTTTTTATACTACAGAACCAAGTTTTACTGAAGTAACAGTTTTTTGAAGCACTGAGGATCTTCTCAATTAAAGATTTTCTAAATTATATTTGACCTCTAAGTCAAGATTTCCTAGCCTAGGTAGACCAATTATGGATCTACCATCCCAGGAAGTATTTTTTGACCTACTTAAGCTGGGCTGAAATCTTTCATTAATCATTAGGAGAGGGGTATTAAAAATAATCTTGTGACATTTGTGATTTTGTTCACTCAAATGGGCTTGTGATCTGTAATTTGAAACTTTGAATTACAGTACTTTCTCTCATATTTAATGATCTCATCTTTCATTTTAAGTTGACTTGCATTTCACAATAGCTTACTGCTAAATCCTACAAGGAATTAAGGACCTGAAATATTATAGGAAATGAGAAATTGAGACGAGTCTTCAATTACTTTCTGTTGGCATGTTGCATGGGCCTAGGTGAGAAGTCTTGCTCTTGTTATCTGATGATGCAGATAATTGGGACCTCGTATCCTAGGACCCGTGGATCCTGCAGAAGAATAATAGCTTTTAGACATCATATCAGCAAAATTTTGGTATAATCAGTAAGAATGCTTCAGAAATATGGAGAAAAACAGTTTGGGACCAGCGACTTAAAACAATAAACAGAGCAGCATAATAAAATCCTTTATAGATTAGAGGAAAACAATACTGTTTTTTTACCATGTGAATTCAGAAGACCAAGAACACTTAGAAGATATTACAAGTTTATACAGAAGATATTGCATTGATACTTTTTATATTCTAATATTCTAATCCTAATTATTTATATTCCAAACTATGGGAATAAATATCAATTTAGTTGTCAAATTATCATCTAATTCTAGTAAGTTTCACTGTGTGAAATTTAAGATCAGCACATGTAAATAAAAAATATAAGTATATATAATATAAGAAATTGTTTTCCATTGTTCTGTTGTGGTTAGGGTATCAAAGGCAACTCCGTTTTAAAGTATTGTTCCATTATCTCTACTTCAGTTTTTGGTACAGTTAGGTCTAAAGCTTCACCATTTCAAGATTTACAGCCTAGAGGCAAGAGGAAACACTGTGATTAAAACATTACCAATTTAAGGCCTAATATTGAAGAGAAACATATGGACTTGTCCCAGGAGTTATGGAAATATTTGTTGATAGAAAGTCAGTTATTTTTAGAATCTTTGTAGTTATAAGAGTGAATTTGTAGTATAAATAAAGGTCTTTGAAAATGATTTGGATTAATCTTGTGTTTTGTGTCCTACTCCCAAGAAGATGAGTTATTTTCAAGTGTTAATAGTTTATGACTGAATCTTCAGTATCATAAGAAATTTTGAAAAGATGTAGTAATATTGATGTCTTTTTTGGGGGGGTGGGTCCGGTAGTGGGGCCTGAACTCTGGGCCAAGGTGCTGTCCCTCAGCTCTTCAGCTCAAGGGTAGAGCTCTACAACTTAAGCCACAGCACCATTTGCAGCTTCGAACCCAGGGCCTCATGCATGCAAGGCAATCGCTCTACCACTGAGCCCCTTCCAAGCCCTTTATGTCTTTTTAAACAAATTGTATTCACAAGTTGGAGAATCTTTAATTCATGCTTAGGTCTTGGTGTCTATAATTTTTAACCTCTCGTTCCTAACATTAATGATTGGTCAGATGGCATTTTTGGGTATATGAAAGGTAATATATTTTTTTGAGGTCAAAGGTGATTTTTATATGTCTTGCTTTAATGGCATTCTAAAGTAGTAACTTTCTCTCAAAATATTGGGTATAAAAAGAAATCAAAATACTTCTAATGGTAAACAAATTAGGTGAGCTACAATGTGGAAATGATTGGTCCATAAGATCTGCAGTCTGTTTCCATAAGGAATTGGGGAGGTCATTCTTTCAGTAAGACTGTGTTAAACAGTGATAGGGTCCCCAGGCAGTGCAGTGTTGAGTGAAGGGATACAATATGATTTCTACTATTTTGAGCTAGAAATCAAGAATGTTATACTTTATCAGTTCCTTTCACCAGAGAGGTATGCATTGCTTATGAATTTTGAGTTTTCATATTACCGTTACCTATTTTCTAACAAAGATAAAGTGAAATATTATGAGTGTACACAATAATTCTGAGAATTTCTCCTAGAATTTGTAGACTAAGTGCTGGTATTTTAGTCATAAAATAGAATGAGGTTAATTGATACAGTGGGAGATGGATCTCAGGATAACACTTACCATGTGTGCAATGTTGTACTAGGAATTACAACTCTGAAGACTTCAGTATCATCATCTGAGAATTAATAATGTATATAGTTCCACTTTATGGAATTATTGTGAGGATTAAATTAGATACCATAGTTAAAGTATGCGGAAAAACAATCAAATAGCATTTGGCACATTCTACCTGTTATTTTAACATTTGATGAATTCTAACATTTTTACCGTGATTCTATATTGTGTCTCTTTATGATGTGCAATGTGACGTATTGATATTCATTGCATTGATCACTTTTCTGTCACTATGAGGAAAATACCTGCGAAGAAAATTTCTTTTTTTGTGTGTCTGGTCGTGGACCTGAACTCTAGGCCTGGGCGCTGTCCCTCAGCTCTTCAGCTCAAGGCTAGCACTCTACCACTTGAGCCACAGCGGCACTTCTGGCTTTTTTTTCTGCTTATGTGGGGCTGAGGAATCGAGCCCAGAGCCTCATACATGCAAGGCAAGCGCTCCACCACTGAGCCACCTTCCCAGCTCTGCAAAGAAAATTTCTGAGGAGGAAACTATTATATTGACTCATGGTTTAAGAGAACGCAGTTTAAGATGTCTCCATTGTTTTTAAATATATTTTTATTATCTTAACTAGTTGTACAAGGAATTTCCATTCAATAAATCATTTTTTAAGTATAATGGATATTTATGTAACTTTTCCCTACCCTTCCAAACCTCACCCCACCTTCATTTTTATTAGTTTCATACTATCTGAATTGAATATACTGTCTTCACTCTCTTCCTCCATAACTCTCTTTATTCCTTCCCTTTGATTCCCCCTCTCTTCCAAGTGATAATTTCCTGGAATTCATTTTGTTGGATTAAAAGTTCAATTTTATAAAAAAATTACACCTTTTAAATACTCCTCTGCAAATAGCATGCTTTGGTTAATATTGTTGTGTCAAATTGTATAAAGCTCTAGCTTCCAAATATGAGACAGAACATGGGTCCTTTGTGTGTCTGGTTCTGACCTAGTTTACTTAACATATTTTTAGATCTATCTATTTCTTTGCAAATAATGTAACAATCTTCATAATTGATAGGTGCAATCCAATTGTGTATATATGACACACTTTCTCCAATCATCCTTCTGCCAAAGGGCATCTGGGCTGTTCCCATAACTTGGCTATGGTGAATAGTGAAGTAGTGAATATGGTTGTGAAAGTGTTTTTACTGTAACCATTTGGAAGAATTCATCACTATCTTTCTGGGAGCAATCCTCTAACCTGTTTTCCAGAATAAGCACATCCTTCCCTTCATCTCCATAACAACGTATTGCAAGTCCTCAAAAACACACTACCCCATATAGGTCTCAATAAGCTAAAACCACACTGTGCCCATATTCTTTCAATACATTTTTAATAATTGTACATATAATTTAGTGAGAACCTTCTATGTACTTTTCTAATGTGGGAATGAGGGACATAACAACAGAGTAAAAGTAAGAAATATGCAATTAGTTAGCTAATATCATATTTAAAATCTTGTTAAGCTCTAACTAATAGCCTCACTTACTATTATTTTAATCTTTATTTGATTATCTCCTAAATTATAACAGGTGAGTTAAATACAAAGGCAAAAAGTGTGGTTGGATTTTGACATTCATGTGTGAGGATGCACAATATGGGCAAAGAGATGGATTGGAATTAATAACCAATATCCATTTGGTAAAGTAGAGATGATTTTTCCAAACTGATTCTGACAATTCATATTCCATTCAACAAAAAGAAACGTGTAACGATTCCCTTTGTTTTGCACTTTATTAACTTTTGTTTCCATTTTATTTTATAATGAAGGATGATTTCTTAAATCTACTGTAGATACAAAAATATGTTAAGATATTTCTATCCGAACGCATTGATACATACATACACATATATATTATACAGGTTACAATGATAATTTATAACTTCTGTAACTGTACAATTTACTAAATTATTAAAAACATCGATGGCTCATGTCTGGAATCCTGGTTACTCAGGAGGCTGAGATCTGACGATCATATTTTGAAGCCATTCTGGGCAGGAAAGTCCATGAGCCTCTTATCTCCAAACAACCAACAGAAAATCAGAATTGGAACTGTGGCTCAAAGTAGTAGAGTGGTAGCCTTGAGAGAAAAAGCTCAGGACATCACCCAGGCTCTTAGTTTAAGAACCACAATATACCAAAGAAAATCTATTTAATTTACACCTGTGTAAGTAGAGTATTTTCATCACCCAAATGCACATTCATGCTCATTTGTAAGGTAACTCTGCTTTGTCTGAAGTACCAATAAATATTATAACTTAAGTAGAAAGCACTGGAACGTGGGTTCATTCTATCTCTCTCATGGATTTTTCTCCACTCAAATACTCATGTGTTACAATTATTCCAAGTATTTAAAATCATAGCTTTTTATCTTTAATACCCCTAATATTAGAGTTTGAATTCAGTGTCTTGTGCTCCCTAAATGCGTTTTCTTACCACTTTGTCATGTGCCCAGCCCTAAATTAACCTGATTATTTTTGAGATAGAAACTGGCTTCCTACTTGTGTATGATCTTGGCCTCAGTCCACTTCATGTTATTCATCCTGGAATTCAGAAAAACAGGTGCATGGCATTGTGTACAGATCTTTCTGTCCAGTCTGGGCTTTAGCCACTATCCTCACAACAGTGAACTCCCATGTAGTCAGGATTTTCATAAGCTTGTCATAGCTGATTATTTTTAACTCTTTGCATTTCCTGCAAGTTCTTGAGTACTGAATTAATTTGTGTTTTCTTGGGTTGTTTCGTTTCATTTGAATCTATGTGTTGAGTTCCTCAATTTTCCTTTTGTTTCTTTCCCTCAAGTTCTTATCTAAAGTGCTGGGACACCAATTCTTCTTGCTCAAGATAGTCAGGGTGAACGTTATTTATTTCAGAGCAATTTCAGTAACATTTAAACACCTTCATATCTATGAATGGTATACAAATGCTAAGTGCTGAGAAGGGTGATTTTATTTTCACAGCAGCCTTTGGCATACACTGACAGATTATGAAATATATGAAGATAATAAAACTACAGATGCATACCTGGAGGAGAAAAACCCGTAATTAATTGTTTGACAGAGGCTTCCCTTCTAGTGAAAGAAATATATTGCTTGATGCAGGATTTCACAAAATCATATTGCTAGGAATAACCTAAACAATCATCTAATAATACAGACTTAAGTGTGATGAATTGACTTCCTGAATAATTTACTTTTGGGTCAAATAAAAGCAGGCTTCCAAAAAGAGAGTAGATTTTAGAGAAACATGATGAATTTTATGTAAATAGGTCCTTAGCTGGTTTTGTTAATTTGCGAAGTAATACAGGGGAATAAATTACAGCAAGGAAAAAAACTTAAAGAATGTCACATGGTGCTTCTAACGCATTTATAAGATTATTTCTTTGTTGCTTTGTATGTCCCTCCCCCACAGTATAACCCCTGCTTTCACTATATTTGATGTCAGTATAACTTGTGGAGGAGATGGGGAAAAACAAGTCGTTTAAGGATACAGGTGGACCTGTTGCAACAATGAGAAGTACAAATTGTCATGTCCAAAACGAGCTTTAAAACATCGGTGCGGGGGGGGGGGGGGGAAGGGAAGGATTGGGACTGGGGAGGGAGGGGGGAGGCTGGGAAGGGATATGAAGGGTAAACAAAGGAGGAGGCTGCAATGCTTGGTAAGAAATGTACGCATTATAATGCCCATGTAATTGTAACCCCTCTGTACTGTATGTTCACAAATGAAATAAAATAAATAAATAAATAAAAATTTAAAAAAATGTCACATGGAAATACTCGTTTGTGTCTGTGTGCATGCACGAGTGAACGCGCACACGCACATGTGAATGTGCTGATGCATGCATTCATCATTCTTGAGGCTTGATAGTGTCTGAGAACTATTCCTAAACCTCTGTGCTCAAGGATAGTGGTCTACGACTTCAGCCACTGCTACACTGATGTGTTTTTTTTTTAGATAATTGCTTGTATTTTCATGATTGAACTGGCTTTGAACAGTGGTCTTCAAATCTCAGACTCCCGAGTAGCTAGCTAAAATTATTCAGCCTCTGAGTAGCTAATTAAAATTCTGCCTGTCCTCTATGCTTCACTGCTCTTTTACTCTTTTCTTGAGGTATTCACAAGCCTAAGTCATATATATGTCTAGTTGCTTTAAAAAAATACTCTTACTGCTTGGCATCAGGGGCTCCCATGTGTACTCTTAACTACTTAGGAGGCTTTGGAACAGAATCCAAGCCGAAAATTTAGTGAAGTTCCTTCTCAGTCTGTAGCTGGGTGCACAGGATCATTTCCACCATCCTGCACAATCTAGAGACTAAGTTTGGAAAGATTGCGGATCCAGACCAGTTAAGGTAGCAAGCTAGACAAGTTGGTGTGCAACTCTGATGCCATTGATAAAGGGAAGGTTAAAAGGACAGATCAGGTGCATGTTCTTTTGTAAAGGGAACCCCTCTCCTAAAATTAACCACTGATAAGACGCCAGCCTAGCAAGAACAATATACCCCAAGTTGAAATCCCCACAATTTCCCACAACCAAAATAAAAATATACAATAACCCCCAAAAACTTAGTAAAATCTCTTCTTTTCTCTAATATCAGCTTTATCTGATTATCATATGATATGACAGAATAGTTTCTTCATTAAACTTAAGATAATTTAAAAAGACCTAGAAAATTCTTTCTCATTTATTAAGTGCAAACGAATGGCAAATTGTCTCATTTCTTACATATTGGACTACCACTATAAATTCATCTTATGATTATTATTAATAGTAACATATTCTGATTTATTGCTTTACTTTGTAACAGTTTTTAAACTTTTTGCTTCTCTGCTGAAGTTGAAATATTTAAATACTATCATCAAAGTGTATTCCTTGAGTACTTAGGGCAGTTTTTTTTACAAAGTTTTCAACCAATGGCTTCTAAGAATTCTTAATTGGTATATTATTTGGTTTATTTTTAATTTAAATTTAATTTTATTGTAATAAAAATGTACAGGGCTGGGAAGGTGGCTCAGTGGTAGAGCGCTTGCCTTGCATGCATCAAGCCTTGGGTTCGATTCCTCAGCACCACATAAGCAAAAAGAAAAAAGCCGGAAGTGGTGCTATGGCTCAAATGGTAGAGTGCTAGCCTTGAGCTGAAGAGCTGAGGGACAGTGCCCAGGCCCAGAGTTCAGGCCCCACGACCAGACCCAAAAAACCAAAAACAAAACCAAAGCTAAAAATATACAAAGGGGTTACAGTTACATAAATACGATAATGAGTCCATTTCTTAAGGAAGGAAAATTGTTATCTCTTCCATCGATTTTTTTGTACACACAAAACAAGAACTACTGATGCTTTTGCTGTTGCTATTGATCAATGGGTACTTGTGCTTTCCTTGTTCATGGATTTTTTATTATAAAATTGATATACAGTGGGTTTACATTAATTAAGTCAACTAAAGATTACACTTCATTTTATTTTCTAAATTTCAAATTTGAACTTAAATGTTTTGTTTCTTTAGGGTAATTCTTTTTGCAGAGTTGTAGGATTAGTTAATTTAATTTTGCATGATTTTTACACATGTAAATTATTCAGATACATATATTTTGCTCTTAAAATATTTAACATGTGACTATTTAAAAATTATTTTCTTAATTTTTATATGGTAAATGGTTTTAAATAAATTTATTTTCTTATAGTTATGAACATATTTGTCCAGGTAGCAAATACTTACTGTATTTTCAAGAAGCACATACTTTATTAAGAAAGGCTTCATTACCTGGTCAATTTTTGGAAATATTTGTACTTGAATTAAAAAAAAAATTTGAGCTGAGCATGGTGATTTGTGGCATCCATTTTCTAGCTATTGTGGGAAGTGTAAATAGGGTTTGTAATTCAAGAGTGACAGAAACTACAAGACCTTATTATAAAACTATTCAGAGTGAAATGCTTATAGATAAGCCATCCATAGCGTTATATAGAGCACCTCACTATCATATTCTAAATCTTGAGTTAAAACACCAGTAACATCAATCTTTTGTCAAAGTAAAATGTCACATGTTTCAAAATATTTATTATTTTAAACTTTTTTGCAAAGATTCTCATGTCTTCTATTAATTTCAATTTACTTAATCTATTAAAATCCAAGTATATTGTGACTATTTTATTTCTACTAAACTTTTAAATAGTACGAGCAATATAATGATTTCATATATTAACATACCTTTACTATTTGTGATAATTTCCTCCGTTAAATATGATAATATAAACATTCAAAATGTGTGTATGTGGCGTGTGGATGTGCATGTTTATGTGGTTTCTGTGTGTGTGTGCTTTGTGTGTACTTTGTAATGCTTGCAAGATCACACCATTGCCTCACATATGCTAGGTCAATGTTTGACCACTGAGCTATACTGTCTAGTTATAATCCAAATAATGTTTTAAATCATGACTTTTAAACTTTCATTCCTAGTATGCTTTTTCAAAATTATATATGATAAAATGTGATCCATAGTCTATCCACGCTAGCAAATTTTAGTGTTATTTTGAATATTTCCACTGACTTTCCACTTCCAAAGTCTTTTGTTTGTTATTGATAAAGGTTTTACTTTGCTTCTTTTCTCTCTTATTTCTTTTGCCCTTTGGAGATTACCTGTTCTTTCTCTTATGTCTTTGGAAATTAATTATCATATTCTTATTACAATTTCTTTACATTGTAACAGGTATATACAATGCTTTATTTTCTATTTTATTTTTTCCCATTTTCACTGACTTTTATTCCAAACTATTAGATGGGCTACCAAGAAACTTGACTCAGGACACTTTATTTTTCTCCTTCTCTTCTCTGAAGTTTTTCTGTTTTTTGAAACATAAGAGCAATGACATATAGCTCCTATGTGGTCCATCATTCTTTCCACTCTCATTCTCCTCTGTTTACAGCTCAAGTTGTTATCATTCAGCTTTATTATGCTACAGCATTATCTAAATCTTAACTCATTCCTAAATTAATTTTAGTTGTTTCAAATATTCTCTAAAGACATATCTCTATATATACTCTATATATAATATCTGAGGTCATGTGTTTTCACAAGGTACAAAATATGAGTGACTATCAAATATCTAGATATCTCTGCAGAATATTGGTTCACCTGCTCAATATAATCGTATGTAAATTCAAGGAATACAGGTCAGTCAGAACAACCTTGTAAAATGGTGTAGCTTGAGCCTCCATACTAGATTTGAATCTTATTACCATGTTTAGTAGTTAAGGAAACATAGTTCTAAATTAAAAGCAGACACATAGAAGAAAGTAACAGATTTGTCAAAAATAAATTCTTAGTTTTATGGTGAATAGATTTTGAAAAGAATCCCATGACTTTATGAAATAAAAATAGAATCTTAAATGGGTGTATTGGCACTATTTTCTCTCGAGATTTAAAGAATGATCTTAGACTACTGCCTCAATCTTTTTTTTGTTTTGTTTTGTTTTTTGTCACTCATGGGACTTGAACTCTGGCCTTAGGTGTTGTCCGTGTGCTCTTAAGCTCAACGCCAGAGCCCTACCGCTTGAGTCACCGTACCACTACTGGTTTTCTAGGGGTTTACTGGAGATAAGAGTCTCATGGACTTTCCTGCCCGGGCTTGCTTTGAACCACAGCACTCAGATCTCTGACTCATGAGTAGCTAGGATTACAGGCGTAAGCCACAGGCACCGAGCCTACCTCAATCCTTATACAAAAATTTAAAATAAAAAATTATTATCAAACTAAATGTGAGGTGCAAAAACCTATAAAACTTAAATGTAAAAATTCATGACATTAGATCAGTAAAGGTTTCTAAAAATTTGAAGTGCAAAGCATTAGTGGCTAAAGAAAAGCAAGAATGAACTGGATTATATCAAGTCATAACGTTTCATAATTCAAAGGACACTATAACCAAAGATAAAACATCCAACAGATGGAGGGAACATATTTGTTAATGCTATAATATTAATGCTACAATGATTCGGAACCTTAAGCATTTTTATATCTTCTAATTCTATATAAAGTTTTACCTGAATAGGGTATTTCTTTGAAGAACATATGTAAATTAATATTCAAGAGGAGGAGCATATGAAATAAGCTCCTCTTTAGTATCTAAGAAAAAAGAAAAAGAAAACTCACTAGCATGACCCTAATATAAAAAGATGACACAAAATATAGCAATGCATTTGTGGAGAAATTGATATACTCCTCATAGTGATTTTATTTGTATAATACTGCAATCATTTTAGCAAGCAAGTTTTCAAGTCTTCAAAAGGTCAAAGAGAATTGTATAGGATCCATTCATTACACTTCTATGAATATATTAAAGAGAAGTAAGAAATGGGTTTGGACAGAGAATTGTAGTTCATTGACAGTGCACTTGAATAGTATGTGTGAAACCCTGGAAATAATCCCCAAAAACAAATTTTGAAAAGACACACTGTAGAGGATGTATGCTGGACAAATTCCTGTAACAGAATTTTATATCTATTTTAATGTCTGTTCTAAAATTCATAGCATTTCTATTTGAAGAAATGCAAGTTTGTGAAAATTAGGCTTTGAAAACCTATGAAGGTAGAATTCACTTCCAAAGCACTAAAATGTATACAATAAAAGGAGATAATATATTGTAAATTAATTACATGTCAGCAAAAAAACTATTGTTAACAATTCTTCACCCAAAATGCACAATACTTAAGATATTTTTGGTGTTGGCTAAAAACTCTGTAAACTACAGCGTTTAAAACAAAGATGTGATTTCTGTTTATTATGAGGTTTTTTTTGTCTGTTATTTTGAGTTTATACAGCGATAACTCAATCAAAAAGTCTATGTGATAACTGGAATACCTAGGAATTATGCATCACTTATAAGTAATCGATAACCTTTTCTGGAAGAAACGTTTAGCAAATGACAGAAGACACAAATCTATGCATCTGCATTTTATGAAAGCCATACATTACTTGCTCAATCCAATTGCTATTCTCTACTTTGCTAGGAAACCAAATTATTCTCAAGACAAAAGCCAAAAGCAGTGAAAAGAAACAAAATACACGATCATCTTGATTTATTTGTGAAAATAACAAATGAAATAAAACAATTCCACTTAAGGGGCTCCAATATTAGTATCAGTGAAGCGATTCCTGCATGCCAACATCTATTGAATTTTTGGAATTTCTGCGAACATATAAAAACTAGAACAAGAGAACAAATATAGTCTTAGAGTGAGCCAGCCTTGCAATCATTTTCTTAATTGTTTTGAAATTACAAAAAATTGACACTCCTTTGCATTGGAAATCTTTTAAAAACATTTATCACTTATTATAATTCAAGTAATAAGCAAGAGATAATTAAAATATCATTTTATTAATATCGTAAAATAGAATAAAAGACCAGTCCCAATATTTTACCTACCCATCATTATCCTTTTTTTTTTTTTTTTTATTGTTCATGGGGCTTGAACTCTGGGCTTGGGCTCTGTCCCTCAGCTCTTCAGCTCAAGGTGAGCGCTCTACCACTTGAGCTACAGCGCCACTTCCGGTTTTCTGGTGGTTTATTGGATATAGGAGTCTCACGGTCTCTCTTGCCAGGGCTGGCTTTGAAACGCGATCCTCAGATCTCAGCCTCCTGAGTAGCTAGGATTACAGGCGTCAGCCACCAGAGCCGGGCCCATCATTATTCTTAATTCCTAATCATTACCTAAATATCTTAATCTAAATAGTCATGTCTTTAACATAGACATAAATATTGTATACATTTTAACTTAACATTTTCAAGGGCATGTATTCATGTTTCTAAGAAATGTTCACAGCAGTTAAAAGATGCTTTTGGGAAATTAATGTGATACATTTTCTTGTTGTGGTTGTTTGCAAGGCCTGGGCATTGTCCCTAAGCCTTTTTATGCTCAAGGAAAGCACTCTACAACTTGAGACACAGAGCTCATTTCTGTTTTTAGTGGTTAATTGAAGATAAGAATCTAACAAATAATTTTCTGTCTAGACTAGTTTCAAATATAATTATAAGATCTCAGCACAAGAATAGCTTGAATTATAAGCTTGAGTTACCAGCACTTGGTTTGATGAATTAAAAAAATTTGATTGGTTTAATATTTTTTCACTGTAATGTATATCATTCTACACATAAATTTAGATAAATGTATATATTTCTGACAAATAATCTCTAAAAATGTATCTTTCTACATCTTTCTACACATAACATATATATATATATATATATATATATACACAGAGAGACAGAGAGAGAGAGAGACTACAGACTCCCTCTAAAACTTTTATGCTACTATTTTGACCTTTTTCATTCCAAAGATATATAGTCTATTTTTCTAAAAATTTCCTAGAATAAAATCACTAATATTTCAATAGAAAGTAGAGTTTATAACTTTCAAGGAAATTTTAGATATGCATTTGATATTGTAGTAATACTTACAGTATATCACTTGAAAAATTTCTGTTGAAACTCTTAAATATTTGTGTGTAGTGCTGGGGAGAGAGGAAGTTAATTCATACTGGTTAGGAATTTGCAATGCTTCAAAAATCTATTCTATAATTTGTTATAAGCATAGAGTCAAGCTATCTGATATGGTTTAGGTTGTGTTTCTTTATTTGTTCAAAATTTTAATATGGATGCATTCACCGTGGTGACATTAAACTTATTAATAAAAAGACAAATAATAACAAAATCATAGACACAAAACAGACTTTCAATAATTAGCACTTCTGATGCTAATAATAATTTTGATGAAGATGATGATGATGACCACAGCATATCATGATAATTAAAAATGTTCTGATTGAAAAGGAAGAAACTTTAGACATCTTTAAAGCTAGATTCCCACATTAAATTCATAGTAATAAAAGGTGTTGGATTATATAAAATAAGAATAACAAGAGAGTTCCGGGAAGATGGTGGAGGAGAAGCTGGAGGCTAAACAAGCTCTTGCATGGAAAGCAGTTTTAGAGTTCCAGTGAACAGTCATAAGGCAGAGAATCACACCAAGTGTGCCTTCACAGGACAGAGAGTTAGGCCAGAGAGAGAAAATACAGGCAAGTAGACAGCCCTGAGCACTTGCCAGCAGCCGCTGTGGTAGCTGCCGCGGTGGAGGCAGCAACTGCAGCCACCATACCTGAATCACAGAGTCCGGGATGAAGGAGCCAGACGTGGTGGGCGAGTGTATTCTACTCAACACCAGTAAGAACCGACAAGGAGCAGACATCTTCATCCTGCAGTTCGCAGACCAGAGACGACCCAGGAACCAAGACTCGGCATGAGTAGAAGCCTGACGTCCTCACTCCTTCTCAGGGAGCAGAGGAGGGAAGGCCATCCCCACCCCCCAGTACCGGAGATCTCCATCTTGGATACCGACAAAGCTTGGCAGAGCTGCTAGCTCCAACTCAGGCCTTGGAATAAATCTAGAGTCATCAAGCAGGTCACAAGTGCCTAACCTGACCTGCCAGACTCAGCTCAAGCCAGGGAAAAGTCACCCAGCTCAGGCTCCAGCCCCAGGAATGGCTTTCTTCACCAGGTAATCAGAGCAAGAGGCTGCCCCTTCCTTTAGCAGCCTTGACAATCAATTGAAATTCAGTAAACAGAAACCCTGAGAGTGGCTCCAGGCTGGGATCTGTGAGTTTCTCACAAACCAGCCACCGGGAAAAGCTACTGTTTGCTGAAAGGCCTCAACTCTACCCAGAACCTAGCCTCATCACAGCATCTCCAAACTCGAGTAAAAAGCCATCTCCTTCTTTTTTGATACTCAAAGCAGATCTCCCTCCCATTGAACTAATCTGGGAGGAGGATCGCAGAGCATTTTTCTGCCTGTTCAAAGAAACTGACTTAAGTAACTAACCAAGCCACAGGAACACAAGCAGACCAGAGACTCCAACAAGAGGCTGGTTACTGACACAAGGGAGACATAGGATTTTTCCTACCCCTCCCCCCAAAAAATCATAGAACTATTTTTTGTTGTACCTTTTATAAGAAAAATATTTTTACAAGAAAACTTTTTTTTATCTTTAATTTTTACCTTTTTTGAAAAAAAATATTTTCTAGTAATTTATTTTCCTCTTAGAATTTTATTTTAGGGTTATAAATGTGTGTACATTTTTCTATCTTTCCTTTTTTTTCTTGATTTTGTGTTTTTGTTTTGTTTTGTTTTTGGTTAGCTCTACTGAACTTCTGATCTTTTTTCTTTCTTTCTTATCCTTTTCACATTTTCTTCTCTTTCGTTCTTCTTTATGTGACTTAATTGCTGTTCTGCACATTCTCAGATAAACTCGGGGTCGATTATTAGACCTTATCCCCCATTGTGTACACACTAAATCCACTAATTTGTTATTCAATTCAAAACCTCTTTGACTCAAATTCCTTAATAGCAGTACTACCTCTTTATACCTATATAATATTTTAAGTACTTTTATTTTTAAGTTTTTCACATCTCCTTTATATACCTCCCCTTCTCTCATTATATTCATGTTCTTCTCTGAATAGTTTTTTTTCTGCTCTGTATAATATTTTTAATTTTTACCTTTCTAATTTTTCTGGTCTCTTTTTGTTCTCTTTCTCTTTCTTCTTTTTTTCTCTCTCTCTACTTTCATCCTATCCAACCTATTTCCTGCTTTGAGATTAGGACTTAGTTAACACTCCCTGTGCCTTCCCACATCACTCTATTCCTATTTTTTACCCACATCTAGTCCTAAACCTAATAATTTCTGGTTTACCAAATTTTTCTTTGCGCCCATTAATATATAGTTGTTTGATGTTGAATAGATGTATCTGTTGAACTAGATTGTATCTGCAGACTATTGACTGTGCAAATACAGAATTTGGTTGATGCTTGCCTTAAGATAGTGTTCTAGCACAAAACTGGTGTTAATTTCATCCCAAATGGGCAGAGTAAGACGGAAAATCATAAGAAAAATGGCAAGTCGGGGTATCTCAACTCCCAGTCATGATAATCAGCGGACAGAATAGATAATAAATAATCCAGAGAAGAGTCCCCAAATAGCGACACAAACACTGCTGGCAAACATGATAAATGAAAAAATTGAAAACATACAAAGGACTCTGTATGAGCGTGATAGGGAGAGAGAGGAGGCAATCAAAAAGTTTATACAGAAATATCATAAGCATGAGGAAGCTACTCAAATACTGATACAGGATTTGCATGAGCACCTTGAGAATACTCAAAGAGAAATTCAGGAATGGCCTGAAGAGGCTGAGAACACTCAAAGAGAACTACAGGAATCGCATGAACGGGAGGAAGCTAAGCAAAGAGTAATACAGGAATTGTGAGAACAGGATGAGAATACACAATGATCACTAAAGGAATTCATGGAATCCATTAACAAAGAGCTGAATGTAGTCAGGGAGACCACAAAGGGAATGCTGAATGGAAACCAACAAAAAGAATGGGAGTCCAAGGAAACCATAACCAATCAACTAAGTGATTTGAGAATAAACATTGACCATCAAATTAAGGAAGTAAAGAAGTTCATACAAGATGTAAAACAAAGCTTCAACAAAGAATTTCAAGCCATAAAACCTGACCAACTAGAAGAAAAAGAAAGTAAAAAAAAGTTGAAATTCTCGACAGCAAGTTAGACCATGCAGAAGATCAAATCTCGGGGATTGAAGACAGCTTAGACATTATAGAGAAAGAATAAACAACCACCCAAGACAAATCCAAGAAATATGAGAGATCTATCCAACACGTGGAAGACACCATCAGAAGGCCTACTCTAAGGATAATGGGTGTAGAGGAGCACCTAGAAACAGAAGTTAATGGTCTAGGAAATTTGTGTAATAGGATCCTAGCAGAAAACTTCCCAAACATACAAAAAGATAGGCCTATTCAGATACAAGAAGCTTTTAGAACTCCAAATAGACCAGACCAGAATAGGACATCCCACTGTCACATTATAATCCACACAGGATCAATTCAGACCAAGGAAAAGAAGCTGTGAAGGAGAAAAGATTAATCATCTATAAAGGGAAACCAATTAGAATCAACTCAGATTTCTCAGCAGAGACAATCAAAGCAAGAAGAGCCTGGAATGATGTATGCCATGCCCTAAGAACAAACTATTAACCAAGAATACGGTACCCAGCTAAACTCTCCTTCATAACTGAAGGCCAAATAAAAACATTCCATAGCAAAGAAAAATTGAAACAATACATCTCCACAAAACCAGCCCTACAAAAGATTCTTAAAGATGTCCTACACATAGAAAACCAACAAGACCACAATAAAGGCCAAGAAACAGCACCCAAACAGAGAATCCAAGAACCATAGGAAGAACACAGTTTTCACAGCCCCCAAGAAGGTAGATAACAGGGCAGGAACTCCCAAATACCTCTCAGTCCTCTCTCTCAACATTAACGGCCTTAACTCTCCAATTAAGCGACATAGACTCTCTAGTTGGATTAAAAAACAAGATCCTTCTATCTGCTGCCTTCAGGAGTCACATCTTGCCCGTAAAAACAAACACATTTTCAAGGGTAAACGCTAGAACAAAATCTACCAAGCAAAAGGCCCCAATAAACAGGTGGGAGTTGCAATCCTAATATCAGATAAAATAGACTTCATATTAAAATTTGTGAGAAGAGATAAAGAATATCGCTACATAATAATTAAGGGATCTCTCCTTCAGGAGGATATTACAATTCTAAATATCTATTTGCCAAACAATGGCGCACCCAAATTTATCCAAGAAACACTACTTTCCCTCAAATCCCACATAGATCGAAAGACATTAATTGTTGGGGATTTTAACACACCACTCTCCCCACTAGATAGATCAACACAGCAAAAACTTAACAGAGAACTGAAAATCTAAACAACTGTATAGATCTACTAGTTTTAACAGACATCTACCGAATATTTCACACAACAGCATCAGAATACACGTTTTTCTCAGCAGCACGTGGAACATTTTCTAAAATAGACCACATTTTAGGCCACAAAGCAAACTTGTCCATATTCAGAAACATTGAAGTTATAACTTGCATTCTCACAGAACTCAACACCAAAAGCCACCAAAGAAAGTCCGGTAACACATGGAGGCTGAACAACACACTGCTGAATCATGAGTGGGTCAAGGAAGAGATTAGAAAGGAAATTCAAATGTTCATGCTATTCAACCAAAATGAGCACACAATTTACCAGTTCCTCTGGGTAACAACAAAGGCAGTACTCAGAGGCAAGTTTATAGCTCTGAGTTCCTATATCAACAAATTGGAGAGATCTGAAACCAACAATTTAATGACACATCTGAACATTCTTGAAAAAGAGCAGCAAGATAAACCCCGATCCAGTAGATGGGAAGAAATAATTAAAATTAAATCAGAATTAAATGAATTAGAATCCAAAAAAACTATAGAAAGAATCAACAAAGAGTTGGTTCTTCGAAAAAATTAACAAAATTGACAGACCCTTAGCAAATCTTATCAGAAAAAGAAGAGAACACACCCAAATAAATAAACTCAGAGATGAGAATGTAAACATCACCATGGAAACAACCAAGATTCAGAACATTTTAAGGGAATACTTCTCAAAACTTTATGCTAATAAGTTTGAGATCTTGGCAGAAATGGACCTTATCCTAGCAAATATTGACATGCGAAAATTAAACCAAGATGAGTTAAACTATCTTAACAGCCCCATATCAAGCATTGAAATAGACACAGACATAAGAGGTCTCCCATCTAAGAAAAGTCCAGGACCAGATGGTTTTACAGCGGAATTCGACAATGCCTTCAAAGCAGAGCTCACACCAATACTCCTCCAACTCATCAATGAAATTGAAAGAGAACTTTGACTACCGAACACATTCTATGAAGCCATCATAATCCTTATCCCAAAACCAGGCAGGGACTCATCAAAGAAAGAGAACTATAGACTCATTTCTTTGATGAACATTGATGCAAAACTTCACCACAAAATTTTGGCAAATCGACTTCAACAATTCATCCAAAAAATCATACACCACGACCAAACAGGATTCATTTCAGGGATGCAAAGCTGGTTCAATATACACAAATCAATCAATATTGTTCATCACATCAACAGGAGCAAGGATAAGAACCACATGGTTATCTCAATAGATGCGGAAAAAGCATTTGACAAGATCCAATACGCTTTTATGGTGAAAGTTTTGGAAAAATTAGGAATCCTTGGAACATTCCTCAATTTAATAAAGGCTGTATATGACAAACCTACAGTCAGCATTATACTTAAGGGTTAAAAACTGAAGCCATTTCCTCTTAACTCAGGAACAAGACAAGGATGTCCACTCTCTCCACTTCTATTCAAACTAGTATTAGAATGCCTACCTACAGAAATAAGACAAAATGCAAACATAAAGGGATTCAAATAGGTAAAGAAGAAATAAAACTCTCCCTCTTTGCAGATGACATGGTGTTGTATTTAAAGCATCCCATAGACTCCACTCCAAAATTACTCAAGCTGATTCAAAAGTTTGGCAAATTAGCAGGGAATAAAATTAACCCTCAAAGATCAATGGCTTTTCTGTATGCCAACAATGAGAAAAGTGGGGCTGATATTAGGAAAGCAACTCCATTTGTAATAGCCCCACAAAAAATAAAATACCTAGGAATTAACTTAACCAAAGAAGTGAAAGACCTCTATGATGAAAACTTTAAAAAGTTGAAAAAGGAAATCAAAACAGAACTTAGAAAATGGGAAAAACTTCCATGGTCCTGGATTGGACAGATCGACATTGGGAAATTGTCACTACTTCCCAAGCTATCTACAAATTCAAGGCGACACCTATCATTATTGCAAACCCATTCTTCAAGGAAAAAGAAGAGGCAATCCAAAAATTCATATGGAACAATAAAAGACCCCGAATAGCAAAAACGCTCCTCAACGGAAAGAACACTGCTTGAGGAATATCAATACCAAATTTCAAACTCTACTATAAAGCCATAGTAACCAATACACTTTGGTACTGGCACAAGAACAGACCTCAGGACCAATGGAATAGAATTGAAAACCCAGAAATGAACCTACAGAAATATAGCCATCTAATCTTTGATAAGGGAGTTAAAAAAATAGAATGGAAGAAAGACAGCTTCTTCAGTAAATGGTGCTGGCAAAATTGGTCAACTACTTTTAGAAAACTAATGCTAGATCCTTATATATCACCCTGAACCAGAATCAACTCCAAATGGATCAAAGACTTTGGAGTCACAGCGGACATTCTGAAAACATTACAGGATGGAATAGGAGAAACCCTAAGTCTCCTTGGTTCAGGCCGAAATTTTCTCGATAGAGACCCGGAAACACACAAAATCAAAGAAAGTTTGGACAAATGGGATTGCATGAAGTTGCAGAGCTTCTGCATTTCAAAAGACATAGCTAGCAAGGTCAATAGAAAGGCCACGGATTGGGAGAAGATCTTCACTTGCCATACAATGGGCAAGGGTCTCATATCTAAAAAATACTTGGAACTCAAAAAATTACTTCTCCCAACAACAAATCCTCAAAGAAACAACTGTCCAATAAATAAGTGGGTTAATGACTTAAAGAGAAACTTCTCTGAAGAAGAAAGGATGGCCAATAGACACGTGAAGAAATGCTCAACCTCCCTAGCCATAAAAGAAATGTAAATCAAAACAACATTATGATACCACCTCACCCCAGTTAGAATGGCAAAAATTAAGAACTATAATAACAGATGATGGAGGGGATGTGGACAGAAGGGAACCTTACTGCATTGTTGGAGGGAATGTAAACTTGTTCAACCACTTTGGAAAGTAGTATGGAGGTTCCTCAAAAGACTCCACCTAGTGCTCTCCTATGACCCAGCAGTCCCATATTGGGGCATTTACCCAAATGCTTACCAACAAGACCACACTAAAGCTACCAGCACAACTTGTGTTTATTGTAGTATTATTTACCATAACTAAGATCTGGAACCAACCCAGATGCCCCTCAGTAGATGAATGGATCAAGAAAATGTGGTATTCTAGGCCTCCATCAGAAAGAATGAATTTGCCCCATTTGTTAGGAAATGGAAAGACTCGGAAAAAAATATTTTAAGTTAAGTAAGACAAGCCCAAAGAAACATAGGTCCCATGATTTCCCTTATTTGCAATATCTAGTATGAGTCAAGCAGAAAAGGTCAGATAAGGTGATATTAGGAAAATGAACCCTAAGATATGTATTTTAAATGTTTTTTTTCTTTCATGCATTTGTTTCTAATGCAATTATGATTATTTCTTTTTTGCTTTGTATGTCCTTCCCCCACAGTATAACCCCTGCTTTTAGTCTATTTGATGTCGGTATAATTTGTGGAGGGGAAGGGGAAAAAGAAGTCGTTTAAATAAGGAGACAGGTGGACCTGTTGCAACAATGAGAAGTACAAGTTGTCATGTCGAAAACGAACTTTACAACTTGGAGGGGGAGGGAGGATGGGGAGAGATTGGAAGGGTAAACAAAGGAGGAGGCTACAATGCTTTATAAGAAATGTACTCACTATCTTGCCTATGTAATTGTAACCCCTCTGTACAGTATTTTCACAATAAAAATAAAAATTAAAAAAAAATAAGAGTAACAAGAGGAGAGATTCAATATCAAGAAATGCAATCACATAAACAGGTAGAGACAGTAGAATTCCTAATGTTATTCCTGCATACTCCTGTATACTCACTTTTCTTGGTAGTATTTTTTTTCTGTTTTTTTTGGTCGGTCGTGGGGCTTGAACTCTGGGCCTAGGCGCTGTCTCTTAGCTTTTCAGCTTAAAGAGAGGGCTCTACCACTTGCAATACAGGGCCTTTTTCGGTTTTCTGGTGGTTTATTGGAAATAGGATTGTCACGGTCTTTCCTGCCCAGCCTGGCTTTCAACAGGGATCCTCAGATCTCAGTGCTCTGAGTAGCTAGGAAGAGGTAAAGTAACTCCATTTTAATATGAAGCCCCTTGAGCTGTGCTGCCCTCAGAGTAACCCCCAAAGTGAGCTGTGCTGCCAAAGAGAAAAATAGTTCTCAGAAAAACCGCAGGTTGCCACCAAACCCTGCCTACCCTTAAGGAACAGAACAGTTGCCCAGGTGTTCCAGCAGAAAAAGGGAAGTGTGACCAGGAATGACTTAAACCCCCTAACTTGTGAACTTGCCTGTGTGGAAACCCCCTACACTTATTTGTTTGATACTATAAAAGCTGTGCTAATTTTGAGCTTGGGGCCTCTTAGCGTCACTGGTTACCACCATCACCCGGCTCATATTTGCATTTATGTGCACTTAATGACACTGTACACAAATAATGGAAATATGAATCAAATGATGACATTGCAGCTTTTCAGAAAATTTGAGGTAGCAATATATATGTTCTCTTTTTCTATGTTGTTACATTATGACTCATGAGCGATGGAACTCCTATATTAGCATCCTCTGCTGTCTCCGTTTGTGGAGTTAGTATCAGATATTGTCCGTTGAGGAATAGAGAAAGACTGAGATTTTTAGAAAACAAAGGAGATTAGGTATGAAAGAGCAGCATAGAAGGATATACAACTTACCACACAGAGATTAAGAACTGGCATAAGTGATTAGATTGCAACGGCAATGAGGAATAAGCCTAGTTAATAACTAGTTGTTCAATAATCAAAAATGGTTCTCTAGAACAGTTTGTGGTATAACTTAGTTATTATTATCATTTATTCCTTCCATCTGGAGTTATTCTTTCTCTTCTGTCAAAACAATTAATGAACCTCTGCCTTTTTGGTACCATGACTTACCAAAAAAGTTTCCAAATCTCACTTATACTACAATTCTCATTGTGATTAGCAGTGACCACTCAAAAGCTGGCATCTTTGAATTTCCTGGATTAATCTTCACTTGATATCTAAGCTCATTCCTGGTATTAATCGCCATGACCTATTAAAAAAACGTTTTTTTTGTTCAACACAGTATTCTAATATAGGTAAAGTCCATGCATGATTTAAGGACTATTGTTAGTTATCAGTTATTATTAGTTATCAGTTGGAAGGAGCAATTATATATTCCAATTATGTTTTTTTGTTTTGCATTTACTAGCTAAATGACTCTTTTGCCAGACCTGGGGCTTGAAATCAGGGCTAGGGAACTGTTCCTGAGCTCTTTCTTTTATTTGATCCAAGCTAGCACTTTACCACTTGAGACAAAGCACCCCTTCCAGTGTTTCTTTTTCTGGTTATGTGGTACTGAGGAATTGAACCCAGGTTCATGCATGCTAAACAATAACTGTTCCATGAAGCCACATTCCCAGAGTCCTAAATGACATTCTTTTTTAATATTAATAAGTTTTTTGTGAAAATACATTACAGAGGGGTTACAATTACATGAGTAAGGTAATGAATACATTTCTCATCAAGCATTGTTGCCTCCCCCTTTGTTTCTCCTTACCATCCCTGCCCACCTATCACTCCCCGGCCCCCCAACCCCGCCAAATTTGTAAAGTTCGTTTTTCGACATAATGTCTTGTTGCAATGGGATTTTCTTAAGATGGCATTACTTTTTCATTCTGTTAATATGTATTATAATTTAGGACAGGTGGTATAAAAGAAACTGGAAAAGAAAACTAAGTCCAGTAAGGCTGACATACCTACAGATTGTGAAATAGCTAGAAAATAGTATCTACTATGCTGTCTTTAATATTTTAGGTTTGATTACAAAAACTTTCTTCTCTTAGGAAATGACCCTTTATTAATACTCAAGATTTGTAGCTTATAAACCAGAAACAAACAATGCTTCTAAATGTAAACAAGCATGATACTAATAGTAACCAAGCCTGCTTCCATCGCTATAGCAGATAAATAAGAATGATCTTGGGGAATAGTTAAACAGTCTTGAACTTTTTCATACCTTTCCTCTTCTCCAAAATGAGAAGCCCTGGTCAAAATATGATAAACATTAATAAAGGATTTTTATATTTTTTCTTGTTCACACCAAAGCAAATATACTTTCCTCTTTGCAAGCCTGACTTTGAAAGAATCAGACCCTCAAAATTATTTTATAGATAAAACTTTACTGCTTTGGCTTAGATGTTTTCCTGCCTTTGGTTGTTGCTTTCAATTATTTTGGCAAATACATAGAAAAACAAGTTAAATCCATTATGCTTATGTTGGATTGTTCAAAGTCAAGCTGTCTTCAAACAAAGTTTTCTTTTCCCTTTTTCACTGATAATAAAAGTTTAATTATTGCTCTTTAAATGCAAGAAAAACGTGATACTTTAACGTATATTCTCATTGAAATCGGTAAAAATAGGAGTGTGATTGCTTTTTTAATTGTTTTCAAGTATTTTTTTTGGCTATATTCATTATTAACTTTGTTCCTGTCTTCTAATCAAGAACTCAGGATTACCCAAAAATCTTCCTAAGATATAAGATGTTTGACAGAAAAAATAGATGTATAATTAAAGATTTTCATCTCTTAAGAGACTGAAAAGCTCAGAAGACATTTTGCTGTTACTGGCATGGTTAAGATGAATTGATTGTTTTGGTTCTTAAACTAAGTGAAATACATGGAAAATGCTACAGTTGTTCCAAACAATGGTTTTGGCTTATACTTTTCTGCTCCAATGAGATGAAACCTCTGACAAGGTTGGAAGGCATATCGATTTTAGGGTGGAAGGGTTAATGTTAGAAAGCCAAGGTAGATTCCTTAAACAGAATTGCCTATCACATATCAGTTAATTGTACTTAAGTATATAAGTATATAAACATACAAATATGAATTGAGTGAGAAATGTGTGAGTTACAAAATTGATTCAATGACAACTAAATCCAGAACACATTTCTCTATGTTTATATAAACTAGTATATCTATTGAGGATTTAAAAATTTTTAGAATATATATTTTAACATTTATGGCAAAATATGTGTTTATTTGTAACTGTTTATTTATAATTTTTGTCAGTCATGGGGCTTGAAATCTGGGCCTGGACACTGTCCCTCAGCTCTTCATCTCAAGACTAGAGCTCTACCACTTGAGCCACTGCCAGTTTTCTGGTGGCTCATTGTAGATAAGAGTCTCACGGAGTCTCACGGACTCTCCTGCCTAGGCTGGCTTTGAACCATGATTCTCAGCTCTCAGCCTCCTTATTAGCTAAGGTTACAAGTATGAGCCACTGGCACTTAGCTACATAATTATTTTTACATATTTATGAAGTATTGAGTGCTAATCCCATTCATTTATATGTTGTGTAATGATCAAGCTACATCATATCCATTAATTTCTGCATGTAACATTTCCTTTTCGTGAGAATGCTCGAAAACTTATCTTCTGGCTTTGAGAAAATGTCTATCCATAATGTAATCACTTTGCTTCTTGTGGTTTACAATTAATATATTTACTTTTACTCATAGAAGTCTGCTAGTTAAAGTTATATAAAACATGAATTGTAAAGTGAAAGAAATTCATGGTTCCATTACTTGTTTTAAGAAAATAATTATGCCTTTTGTTTTCAATTGTATTTCTATGGGAATGTGTAATATTCATTGATTTAACTGTTAAAATTGATAACAGTTACATTATATCAAGTTGATTCAAACTTGTATTTGAAAATTGCACACTTAACACAAATATATTTCCACTTTCCTCTACCACATAATTAAAATAACAGTAAAGCAAAGATTGGTGTTAGCCATTCACGTGTACAATCCTAGAACTCAGGAGGCTGAGACCTGAATATTTTAGTTCAACGTCAGTCCAAACAGACAAAAATGTGAAAACTTATCTCCAATTATGCAGCAAGAAGCAGCAGGTGAGAATGTGGCACAAGGATAGAGTGTCATCAGGCATGAGCAAAAAATACAAAGGAGACCATTAAACACAGAGTTCAAGCCCTAAAAATGAGATATACACACAAGACAACAGCAAAAATGTACTATGAACATCAGTAATGAAGACAAAATATTAGAAAAGATCATGAGAAATGTGTAAATATCTAGAAGACAGAAATCATTTGACAGAATTTTGATTTATGAGAGGGAAAAGTCGCAATCTCTTTTGTACAATCTCATTGTAGTCATTTGTGTTGAATCCTGACTCTTGGGTAACATAAAAGAGTAGTCATAGTGCCTGTGACTATGCGCTACTGCACTCAGAATCCAGTTTCTCTGTTTCTTGACAGCATTTAGTATGGTCATTATTGTATTACATGAAGTAATTCTCATACATGTTTTATGATGTCATTTTAGTTTTAATGTGCATTTATTTGATGACTGATGATGCTTTTCTTGTGCTTATTTTTCACAAGATATATTTTGCTGGTTTCTAATTGATGTTCTTTTAACCATTAGGTTTTGAGAGTTCTATGTAGAATCTAGATTTAAGGCATTCTTCAGGTATAGGATTTGCAAATATTTTAACCTTGACTATGGGTACCCTTCATCATATTATCATCATCATCATCATCATCATCATATTAGTATTACTATTATTACTTTTGTACATGTACATATGTTTCTGGGGCTTGAACTCAGGGTCCCTGAGATTTGTTGCAATTTGTTAACAATTTACCATTTGAGTCGTGTCTCACTTCTGGCTTTTTGCTGATTAAAAAAATAAGATTCTCAGGGGCTTTATTTTGTGGGCTGCCTTCAAACAGCAATACTAAAATCACATCCTCCCAAGTAGCTAGATGAGATACATGAGCCATCTGCTAACAACTTCTATTCAGTACATGTATATGAGCTTTCACAGACTAAATCGTTCTATACTTTTATTGAGTTCAACTATATCGTTTTCATTTTGTATAATTTTAATGCCAAATTTAAGAATGCTTCATCTCCAAAATTATCAAGACATCTTCCTTTGCTTTTCATTTTCATCATTCTTTCTGTTTTATATACGTTTTAATCCTGCTAGAAGTTAATATTTGAATAAATGGTTATGTGTAAGTCAATGTTCACTTTTTAATTTACCCAAATTCTGTCTAACCTGTCACCACTTATTAAAGAGAATGTCATTCCACAAATATTTGGTTTAACCTTATTAAATATTCCTTGATAGTATTTATGTGGATCTAATCTGGTGCCCTACAGACCCATTGAGCTGTATAATCTTTCCTCTACAAATATAACAATTTTAAACTTACACCTTTAAAATTTGACAGAGACATATATTGCAGTTTATCTTTCTTTGTCAGTGAGTCAAAGATTGCTAGTCAGGTGTTTTTAGAAATTGTCATAAACAGAAATAAAACTGTGAAGCTGGCCACTCTTGGCTCTTGCTTTTAATTCTAGCTCCATAGGAGGCTGAGATCTGAGCATTGCCATTCAAAGCCAGCTGGAACATGATTGTCTGTAAGACTCTTATACCCAATTAACCACCAGAAAACTAGAAGTGGCACAATTGCTCAATGAGTAGAGCATTCACTTTGAAATGAATAGCAGAGGGACAGCGCCCAGGGCCAGATTTCAAGCCCCATGAATGATGATAAAAAAGGGGAGGAGACAATTTATATGTATCCTCCAATCCACAAAAATTGTATGTCTCCATTTATTTAGATTTTTGCTTTTATATTCAGTATAGCATAATTTTCAATGACAGTGGGTGAACACACTTTAACACATTTTGACGATGTGTGAAGGTAGCACAAAGAAATTCACAGGAAACAGTTGAAACATAAAATGCAATGGGAATGGAGAAAGAGAAACGGGTTAATCAGGCCCTTCATCAATATGTGTGAGTGTAAAATATTTCAATAAGATTTCTTCGTACAATTAATATACACCAATTAATAAATATCTTCCAAAGGCTTTGGTATTCAAGTATGATATAAAGGATAAATACACATTCTGTGGTGAAATGAAAGAAAGATAGATGAGAAAATACATACTTATATTGATTGTGTAAATAAACTACGAAATTTGGTCAACATTCTGAGGGCTCATGGCTCATTGGAGTAGAAGGCTGCTGGTATGTAAGATAATACTAAAATGTTAGACTTGAGTCTATCTTTACGACTGCTTAATACTGTTGCTTTTTTAGTCAGTATTCCTTTTTATTGTTGTTGTTGTTGGTGGTGGTCTTGGGCCTTGAACTCTGGGCCTGGGTGCTCTCCCTCAGCTCTCCAGCTCAAGGCTAGAGCTCTACCACTTGAGCCATAGAGCCACTTCCGGGTTTCTGGTGATTTATTGGAGATAAGAGTCTCATTGACTTTTCCTGCACAGGTTGCCTTTGAAACTCGGTCATCAGATCCCAGCCTCCAGAGAAGGATTAGAGGTATGAGCCACTGGCGCTCTGCTCCTGTGTACAACATCTTAACCATAAAATAAAATAAAGTAAAATCAAAAAAGGACATGTTTGGAAAATAATTTAAAATGATAACTTACAGACAAATGAAAATAATAATATACGTATATGCCTATATACATATATGAACACATCTGTATATACGTATATATGTATATATAGGTACTTGTATTTATACAAATATAAGTATGAATCTATACATATGTACACATAGTGTGCATACATATGCATTTATTTAAATAGACTTGAATCAGAAATATATTAAGAGCATATTAATGTCAAGGAAATACTATCACCATCCTGAATAAGTTATCAAAAAATCCAAATACGTATCTCTATAGTAATGTAAAAACAACAAAGGAACATATGGAAAGATCATAACATAGCTAGACATTGCATACATATAGAAATTAGTGATAATAGAAAAAATAAGATAGCCCTGCACAACCATTATTTAGAAATTGGAATCCTTATACAATGGTCTTGGCACTTAAAATGATATAGTCAGTTAAACATACTGGCAATCTTTAAAATATTACACATAGTGTTGCCTCTATGATCCAGCATTTTGAATCATAATTTTATATAAAAATAGATTTCAACATATGTTCAATGAGACACATATACAAGAATATACATAGCAAAACCTTTTACAATAACATACAATAAAATATTGAAATGCCCATTGAGGATGTTATAAAATTATTCATATGCTTACAAAACAATATACTCTATCCATGAGAAAAATTTACATGGACTTACTTTGCAAATAGTAATATTACATGGGAGAAATGGATAATATAGACTTCATTTTCTAATTATATGTGCTTTTTTAAATTGGCCCATCTGTAGAGATAGAATATGAAATAATAGCTGCTCAAGGGGAGGGTAGGTTGAAATGATGACAGGAAGTGACTACTAATAAATACTGCAGTATTTTGAGAGGGTAGTAGTGATAAAATGTTATAGAACTGAAGATGATGTTCTTACTCCAACTCTTTATCATTCTAAGAATCATTGTACTTTATCAAAGAATTGCAGAGTGCTTTTGCATTAAACTTAGGAAAAATTTTAGTATAGTAGTGGGTGAATCTGATTGATAATTTAGAATTAAAAATCACAGAATTCTTTAGTATGTTGATGAATAAGACTATTAATAAAATATGATCTGTGATATATCCTCTGAGTGACTATACATGACATTGTGAGTCAGTGAATATTCTACAAAATTATGCAAATTGAGGGATGAAATAAGATTGAGTAGATGAGGGATAAAGATCATCAAGATGCATTGTATTAGCCATGGAATGTGGTTTAGTGGTAGACTGCTTGCCTTGCATGTGTGGATTTAATTCCTCAGTACTACATAAACAAAAAAAGCTAGAATTGACACTATGACAAAAGTCGTAGAGTGCTAGCGTGAGGAAAAAGAAGCTCAAGGATATTGCCAAGGCCCTGAGTTCAACCCCAGGACTAGCCAAAAAAATGCATTGAATTAAGCCAGGCACTGGCGGCTCACGCCTGTAATCCTGGATAATCAGGAGGCTGAGGATTGAGGATTGAAGCTAACCCAGGCAAGAAAGTCTGTGAAATTCTTATCTCCAATTAAATGTCAGAAAAATCTGAAAGTGCTACTATGCCTCAAGTGATAGGGCTCAAGCATTCATCCAAACGCACTCAGAGACAGTGCCCAGACCCAGAGTTCAAACCTCAGGATAGAAAAAAGAAAAAATAGCTCACTAAGAACTATTCATAAACTGCTTTGTCAAACAGAAACTCCCATACAACTACTTAAAATCAATTAAAATATGATAAAATACAAGTCATTTTGGGAACCAGATATAGATAGTATACACGGGACAAAGTAAATTTTATATCATTTAGTTTGAGTTGAAATTCGTACTATAGTCTTCTTACATCAATTATGAAACTGACAATACTGCCAATTATAGGTCAATTTCCTTGAGGAACAGATTGTATTTTGCAGTTTTTTTCATAGGAAACCATACAGGTGATTTTTTGCCTCTTATTGAAATATATCTGGTATTTTAAAGTAGATTTGTCCTAAGATAATATTAATTTAATCAATCATTTCATTACGGCGATATGTGTCAGTTTTTTTAGAGTAAACCTTATCATTTATAATAAATGAGAGCATACTGTGACAGTCTCCTATTAATATGACAAAATACTTTATAAAATTAATTTAAAAGGGGGAAAGACTCATCTTGGCTTCTGATTTTATGCATTTCAGTTTGTTTCTTTTTTTCTTTTTATTGTGAAAATACTGTACAGAGAGGTTACAATTACATGGGCAAGATAATGAGTATATTTCTTATCAAGCATTGTAGCCTCCTCCTTTGTTTCCCCTTCTAATCCCTTCCCATCCTCCCCCCACCCAATATTCCTCACCCCGACCAAAGTTGTAAAGTTGCACCCCCACCAAAGTTGTACATCTCATTGTTGCAATGGATCCACGTGTATCCCTAATTAAACTATTTGTTTTTTCCCTTTCCCTCCACAAATTATACCAACCTCAAATACAGTGAAAGCAGGGCTTATACCGTGGGGGAAGGACATACAAATCAACAAAGAAATAATCTGATAAATGTGTTAGAAACAATCACCTGAAAGAAAAAAAAAACAAACATCTGAATACATAGCTTAGGATTCATTTCCCTAACATCAAGTCATCTGACATTTTCTGCTTGACTCAGACATATAGTAGTTATTTCAAATAAGGGAAACCATGGGACCTATGTTTCTTTGGGCCTGGATAAATTCACAATATAATTTTTCCAAGTCTTTCCATTTCCTAACAAATGGGCAATGCCATTCTTTCTGATGGAGGCATAGAATTCCATTGTGTATATATACCACATTTTCTTGATCCAATCATCTACTGAGGGGCATCAGGGTTAGTTCCATATCTTATCTATGGTAAATAATGTTGCAATAAACATAGTCATGCTGATAGCTTTAGTGTGGCCTTGTTTGTTATCATTTGGGTAAATGCTCAAAAGTGGGATTTCTGGGTCGTAGGAGAGCTCTAAGTACTGCTTTCCAAAGTGGTTGAACAAGTTTACACCCCCACCAACAATGCAATAATGTTCCCTTCTGAACACATCCCCTCCAGCGTCTGTTGTTATTAGCGTTCTTGATTATAGCCATTCTAACTGAGGTGAGATGGTATCTCAACGTTGTTTTGTTTTAAATTTCTTTTATGGCTAGAGAAGTTGAGCATTTCTTCATGTGTCTACTGACCATTGTTATTTCCTCTTCAGAGAAGTTTCTCTTTAAGTCTTTACTCACTTATTTATTGGGCTGTTGTTTCTTTGAAGATTTGTTGTTGAGGGATTTAATTTTTTGAGTTCCATGTATATTTTAGATATGAGACTCTTGTCTGTTGTGAGGCTAGTGAAGATCTTCTACCAATCTTAGGCTTTCTATTAATCTTGCTAGCTATGTCCTTTGCCATAAAGAAGCTCTGCAATTTCATTCAATGACATTTGTCCAACCTTTCTTTGATTTGTTGTGTTTCTGGGTCTCTATTAAGAAAATTTCTGCCTATGCCAAGGAGAACTACGGTTTCTCCTGTTCCATCTTTTAATGTTTTCAGGGTGTCTGCTTTCACTCCGAGGTCTTTGATCCATTTGGAGTTAATTCTGGTGTAGGGTGATATATAAAGGTCTAGCTTTAATTTTCTGCAAATAGTTATACAATTTTGCCAGCACCATATACAGAAGAGGCTGTCTTTGTTCCATTCTATTTTTTTTTAGCTCCATTAGATGTCTATAGGTCTGTAGGTTCATTTCTGCATCTTCTATTCTATTCCATTAGTCCTGAGGTCTGTTCTTGTGCCAGTACCAAGCTATTTTGCTTACTATGTCTTTGTAGTAGAGTTTGAAATTTGGTATTGATATTCCTCCAGTACTGTTCTTACTGTTGAGGATTGTTTTAGCTATTCGCGGTCTTTTATTTTTCTATATGGGTTTTTGGATTGCCACTTCTATTTCCTTGAAGAATGAGGATGGAATATTGCTAGGTATCAAATTGCACTTGTAGATAGCCTTGGGAAGTATTGCCGTTTTCACGATTTTGATCTTTCCAATCCAGGAGCATGAGAGTTTTTGCCACTTTCTAAGTTCCCTTTGATTTCCTTTTTCAGGTTTTTAAAGTTTTCATCATAGAGGTCCTTCACTTCTTTGGTTAAGTTAATTCCTAGGTATTTTATCATTTGTGGGGTTATTACGAATGGAGTTGCTTTCCTAATTTCAACGACATTTTTCTCATTGTAGGCATACAGAAAAGTCATTGCTTTTTTTAAATTTTTATTTATTTTTATTGTGAAAATACTGTTCAGAGGGGTTACAATTACATGGGCCAGATAATGAGTACATTTCTTATCAAGCATTGTTGCCTCCTCCTTTATTTCCCCTTCCCATCCACCTCCCGCCCCTCCAGCTAATCCTTCCCACACCCCAACCAAAGTTGTAAAATTCGTCTTCGACATAACAACTTGAACTTCTCACTGTTGCAACGGGTCCAACTGTATCCTTATTTAAACGTCTTGTTTTTCCCCTTCCCCTCCACAAATTTTACCAACATCAAATACAGTGAAAACAGGGTTTATACTGTGGGGGAAGGACTTACAAAGCAACAAAGAAATAATCTTATAAATGCATTAGAAACAATCGCATGAAAGAAAAATACATTTGAATACATGTCTTAGAGTTCATTTCCCTAATATCACCTTATCTGACCTTTTCTGCTTGAAAGTCATTGATTTTTGAGGGCTAATTTTATACCCTGCTACTTTGCCAAAGTTTTGAATCAGCTTGAGTAATTTTGGAGTGGTGTCTGTGGGATTCTTTAAATACATGATCATGTCATCTGCAAAGAGGGAGACTTTTATTTCTTCTTTCCCTCTTTGGATCCCCTTTATGTTTGCATTTTGTCTTATTGCTGTAGCTAGGCATTCTAATAAGAGATTGAAGAGCAGTGGGACAGTGGGCAAACTTGTCTCGTTCCTGAGTTAAGAGGAAATGCCTTTAGTTTTTCACCATTAAGTATAATGCTGGCTGTGGGTTTTTCATATACAACCTTTATTATATTGAGGAATGTTCCATGGATTCCTAATTTTTCCAGTACCTTCATCATAAAGGGATGTTGGATCTTGTCAAATGTTTTTTCTGCATCTATTGAGATAACCATGTGATTCTTATCCTTGATCCTGTTGATGTGATGAATTCTATTAATTGATTTGCGTATATTGGACCAGATTTGCATCCCTGAAATGAATACTGTTTGATCGTGGTGTATGATTTTTTGGGTGAATTGTGGATGTCGATTGGCCAAAATTTTGTTGAGAAATTTTGCATCAATGTTCATCAAATAATTTGGTCTATAGTTCTCTTACTTTGAGTCTCTACCTGGTTATGGGATATGTGTTATGATGGCTTCATAGAATGGGTTCAGTAGTGAACTTTCTCTTTCAATTTCATTGAAGAGTTGGAGGAGTATTGGTGTGAGCTCTGCTTTGAATGCCTTGTAAAATTCCGCTGTAAAATCATCTGGTCCTGGGCTTTTCTTAGATGAGAGGTCTCTTATTTCTATTTCTATTTCAATGCTTGATATGGACCTGTTAAGATGATTTAACTCTTCTTGGTTTAGTTTTGGTGTGTCAATATTTGCTAAGAAAAGGGCCATTTCTGCCAAGTTCTCAAACTTAGTAGCATAAAGTTTTAAGAAGTACTCTTTCCATTCTCATCTCTGAATTTATTTATTTGGGTGTGTTCTCTTCTTTTTCTGATAAGATTTGCTAAGTGTCTGTCAATATTGTTAATTTTTTCGCAAAGCCAATTGTTTGTTTTATTGATTCTTTCTATGTTTTTTATTGCATTGTAATTAATTTAATTCTGATTTAAATATAATTATTTCTTTCCATCTACTGGATTGGGGTTTGTCTTGCTGTTCTTTTGCAAGGAGACTCATATGCCTCAAATTTTTGGTTTCAGATCAATCCAATTTGTTGATTTAGGAATTCAGAGCTATAAACTTGCCCCTTAGTACTGCCTTGGCTGTGTCCCAGAGTAGCTGGGAGTTGTATGTTCATTTTTGTTGAATATCATGAAGATTTGAATTTCTTTTCTAATCTCTTCCCTGACCTACTCATGATTCAGCAGTGTGTTGTTCATCCTCCATGTGTTACAGGACTTTCTTTGGGGGCTTTCTAATTTTACTCCCTTGTGGTCAGAGAGAATGCAAGTTATAAGTCTAATATTTTTGAATTTGCACAAGTTTGTGGCCTAAAATATGGTCTATTTTGAAAAATGTTCCATGTGCTGCTCAGAAAAATGTGTATTCTGATTCTGTTGGGTGAAATATTCGGTAGATATCTGTTTAATCTAGTTGATCTATGCAGTTGTTTAGATCTGCTGTTTCTCTGAGTTTTTGCCAAGTTGATCTATCTAGTGTGGAAAGTGTTGTGTTAAAGTACCCAACAAGTAATGTCTTTGGATTTATCTGGGATTTGAGGGAAAGTAGTGTTTCTTGGATAAATTTGGGTGCTCAATTGTTTGGCGAATAGATATTTAGAATTGTAATATCCTCCTGAAGGAGAGATCCCTTAATTAGTTTGTCGCGACCTTCTCTATCTCTTCTTATTAATTTTAATTTGAAGTCTATTTTATCTGATATTAGGATTTCAACTCTTGCGTGTTTATGAGGACTGTTTGCTTGGTAGATTTTGTTCCAGCCTTTCACATTGAAAATGTGTTTGTTTTTATGGGCAAGGTGTGACTCCTGAAGGCAATACAAAGAAGGTATGGCGCCACTGCCACTGTAGCCGTGGCTGCTGGCAAGTGCTCAGATCTGTCTCCTTACCTGGGTTTTCCCTCTCTGGCCTAACTCTCTGTCCTGTGATGACACACTTGGTATGATTCTCTGGCTTAGGACTGTTCATTGGAACCCTAAAACTGCTTTTATGCGAGAGCTTGGTTTGCCTCCAGCTTCTCCTCTGCCATCTTCCCGGAACTCCTCAGTTTATGTTTCTTATCCTCATTGCTTCGGGTTTTTGGTGACACATTACCCCATGTCAGGAACATGTGATGGAGTATGTGTATTCATGGAAGCCAGGAATTAAAGAAGAGGAGGAATAGGGCTGGGAGAGGGAGAAAGAGGAGGAGGGGAAAACGGAGAAGGAGAAGGAAAAGGACAAGGAGATGGAAACGTGAAGAAAAAGAAGGAAGAGGAAGAAAGGACTTTGATCTTAACATCCTCTTTGATTACAAGTTCTCAATAACCAAATCTCTACAACTATGCCCACATGAAAGGGTTCACCTTTTTATGGCAACATAATGAAAGATAATTATTACTCTCTATCCTTTATGATTTAGGATTTAATTTCTAAAGTGGTGGGTAAATATTTCTATACATTGCGATAACTTCTGTTCCTAGATATATACTTGAATTAATCAGAGAAGCTTTTTGACATGGAGGTGGTTATACTATTGCTGGAGGGCTATTTTGAGTGCAAATTCATTTTATTTAACAGATAAGGAAGCTTCAAGAGATTTCATTTTGTGATTTTCAAAATTGACTATTTCATCTACCTCATAATGACTTGAATTATTCATAATTTTATGATATTTCCATTCAAGTTTTTGTCATCTAAAGTGAGGTTCTTTCTTTCTAGCCGAAGGAAAAATAAATACTATCACAATCACTTATTTCTTAATTATTCTATAGAGTAGGTATAATATGAATTTCCTACCATTCAAAAATAATTTATATTCAAGTCTATAGGAATAATGGCATAAGTCATGAAATATCTTGCTTTATCTCATATGGAGATTGATTCAATTTCTAAAAATCACTGTTGACATAAAATACATAAAATTCAGTGTTTCTGTGAAATGTCTTGGTAATAAAACCTCAGAAATACATGACCAGTATCTAAGATTTTTATATATTGAAAAAATGTATGAATCTATACTTTATGTCAAAAAGTTTAGGTTTAAAAGACGAGAAAATCATGTGACCGCAGTAGATAATGATTTAATGAAAAATTGCTTCATTCACCCTGAAAGAGCATATTGCTTTTAGCTTACATGAGAAATTTGATTAATGATTCCTTTGTCGCTTTTGAATAATAGGATATTTCAATTTGTGCAAAGATTCTGTCATTTAAACCTTCGAGTGTATATTTTTTCATAAAAATTAAAACTATTTTTCACAGAGCAATTTCAGGTTTAATTGCTAAATAAATATGTAAATGTTAATTTGTTAAATTGAGCCTCTGGAATTCAAATAATAAGAAATTTGTTTTATTCGTAGATATATCTGTGCTGAATATGGTATCTCAATCTTGTAATCCTCACTACTCAGGAAGCTGGGGTTCAAAGCCTGCCTTGGCAACAAAGAAATCATCTTATAAATATGTTAGAAACAATTGCAAAAAAGAAAAAAAAATTGAATACTTATCTTGGGGTTCATTTCACCTAACATCTACTTATCTGACCTTTTCTGCTGGTCTCAGAAATGTCCCTCCCCCATGGTTTAACCCCTGCTTTCATTGTGTTTGATATTGGTATAATTTGTGGAGAGAAATAGAAAAAAAATATGGTTTAAATAAGGATTCAGGCCGACCCATTGCAACAGTGAGACGTAAAAGTTGTTATGTAGAAAAACGAACTTTACAAGTTTGGCTGGGGAGTTGGGGCAGAGAGGGTGGGAGGAGAGATGGGCAGAGTTGGGAAGCAGAAACAAAGGAGAAGTCAACAATGCTTGATAATAAATGTACTTATTACCTTGCCCATGTAATTGTAATCTTTCTGTACAGTATTTTCACAATAAAAAGATTAAAAAATAAAAAAGCCAGCCTTGTCAAGAAAGTTTGTGAGTCGCATCTCAATTAATCACACACACATCACAACACACACGCAAAAGCACACAAAGCCAGAAGTGGAGTTGTGGTTCAAATGTGGCAATATCCTTGAGGGGAAAAACTCACTAAAGGATAGGTCTTGAGTTCAAATCACAAGAACAACACATATAAACAATATTATGTCTAAATTTTTATTTTAGTTTGAAGAAATAATATCAAAAGTAATATTTGTTACATTTCTCACAATTTCTGTGAAGTTGTTTTTAGTACAATTTGTCCTAAGATATAACATAAGTTATTAAAATTAATATGAATCTAGTGTATTTATAGTTATTCATAACACCTTGGAGTAAAACAGTTGGTATTTTTTCTATAGCGGTAAGAAACATTGTGAGTAAAAGAAAGAAAGGAAAATGGTAGAAGAAAAAGAATGAAAGAAAGGAAAGAAAGAGAAAGAAAGAAATAAAAGAAGGAAGGTAGGAAGGAAGGAAGAAAGAAAGGAAGGAAGGAAGAAAGGAAGGAAGGAAGAAAGAAAGGAGAGAGAGAGAGTTAGGGATGGAGGGAAGGTGGAAGTAAGGAAAGAAGAATAGAAGGAAGGAAGGAAAAAAAGAAGGAATGAAGGAATCAAGGAATGAAGGAAGGGAGGGAGGAAGGTAGGGACAAAAGCAATTTAATTTATAAAATCTGCTATTTAGCCCAACATAAACTTCATATAATTATCCTTTTAGTAAGTGCAAATTTGAAATTTTCATTACTCTGCAAGTTCGCCATGCATGAATGAAACCAACAAATGAAGAATCAGGTAAAACCAGATGAATCTGTTTGCAAATGCAGTAAATATGTACGCAAATCTTTTACTCATTTTCTATACATCATAAAATAATTATATGCAAACAATTTACATTTAGTTATAAATATTCTAAAAATTGAGGTAACCAAAGGATGTCAATATATTATATAATGTGAATACTAGTAATTATAGTGCTATTAATATCCCTGTTATCATATATATTAATTGTATTATTATGTATTTCATCAGAGAAACTAGCACCCTCTGATTTTGGTATCTGTGGGAGTCCTAATAGTGGACTGTAATTAAAATCAAGGGAGATCTGTATTTGTTGGCTCAAACGAATAATTCTGAAAGCAATTAACTCATCAGAGATTGTTCAAATATATCAGAAGGGCCCTAGTAAGGCTGTACTACATTTACATGATTACCTATCAAGTGATTCAAGAGCCACTAAACCATCATACTTCACTTTGCCATCACTAAAATTATTCCCATTGTAAGAAGAATCATTCACATAATTCACATGATATAAGATTGTCCTTAAGTAATTATCTTCTATGAAATAATATCCAAATGATACACCACACTGAGTTAAAGAAAAAGTTGCAAAGTGTATTGGACGATGTAACTTTTTCCAGATACATGTGTTGCAATTCTAGTTCCCTGCTTGGTGACTTAGAATGAACCTTTCAAAGATGACCCAGCAATAATGATCCTAATAAAAGAAGCCGAATATAATTACTCTGCTATGTGAAGGTCCAGAAAATAGATTATAATAAACCAGAAAGTGGACCCCCATAAGACAAAGAATTGGGCTGGGAAGGTGGCTCAGTGTATGTATACATACATACATACATATATGCATACATATATATGTATATACATATATACATACATATATACTTGTAAATTGGGATCAATAAAATTTTATATATATATATATATATATATATATATATATATATATATAAGTTGTATATACATATAAAATTCTTGATCTCTTTTTACAATGAGAGGCATCTGGGCTGATTCTGTATGTTGGTTACAGAAAACAATACAATCTTGAACATGATTGGGCTAGTAGCTTCAGTGTGTCTTGTTTTTGCTCAATTGGATAAATGCTCTTAAGTGGAATTGCTGGATCATAGGTAGTTCACCATTCAGTTCTGTGAGCAATTTCCATGATGTTTTCCAGAGTGGTTGAACAAGATTACATTCCCACCAACAGTGTAATACAGTTTCCTTTGAGTTACATCCCTATCAGTATCTGTGATTGATTGTTTTTTCATGATATTGCAACAGGAGTGAGATGAATCTTACTGTTGTTTGGATTTGCATTTCTTTAATGGAGAGAGTTTTGTCTATTTCTCATTCTTACTTCTTCTTCTAAGAGGTTGTCTTTATCCCATATATTAATTGGGTTCTTGTTTATTTGAGGGTTTATTTTGTTGGATTTAACTTTTTGATCTCTAAATATGGATTAGTTATGAAAACCTTTGTCTGATCCTTAGGTAGAAAAATCTTATTCCATTCTGTTCTGCTTCTATATATCCTGCTAACTTTTTCCTTTGCTATGAAGAAACTTTTCAGTATGATGCAATTCCATTGATCCAGAAAGAATGATATTAGACCACTCATAAGGAAATGGAAAGGCTTGGAACCAACTTATATTAAGTGTAGAAAGACAAACTCAAAGAAATATAAGTTGCCTGATTTCCCTAATTTGTTGTATTAGAATGTACCTCTAATTCTACAAGTAAACACACTTGGATGGTAAAAGAGAAAACATTACACTTTGACATGATAAATTATATGGGATTTATACATTTATACAGTGAGATCAAAGGAGGATGCCCTTTGGAGAGGATCACAAAGGGTCAATGGCTATATGAATATTTTAATATAAAATGATCTCCAAGAAATGATAATGAGAGTTTTTTTTTATTATTTTGCTTTTTCCTTCTGTGTTCTGATGCTGTTTTTTATTAATTTATGCACGTTTGGTCTTATGTGTAAGTGTGGAAAAGGCAAAGGGGAACACAGAAATGTTGGGACAAAGGGTTAACAAATGCAGCACTGCTACTCAATAGATACTACATTGTAAATGAACTATACAACTTATGGGAGAGAAAGGTTAAAGGGAAAAACTGGGAGAACATCAGGGAACAGGTGGCACTGTTCAAAAAGAATTGTGCTCATTATCTGACTTATGTAATTGTAACCCTTCTGTACATCATCTTTATAAAAGAAAAATGGACCTCATAATCAGGCCAGAGTAGCTAAAATAATATTAGATAAAATAGGCTTTAAATTAAAAGTGGTGTGACAGTAAAAAGAGACAAAGAAGGACATTAAATATTGATAAAGAAATCGCTCCATCAGAGGGATATAACAATTCTAAATATCAATGCCCTGAATCCTAGAGCTCCCAAATTCATCAGACAAATATTACTTACCCTAAAAATAGGCATACATACAAATACATTGTTGGATACTTTGACATATCATTCGTACCTCTGGACAGGACATCCAGGTAAAAATGTAGCAATAAAACTTCAAAGCTAAATAAATGCATTGACAATCTATGCCTAACACGTATCTACAGAATATTTCACCAGACAATGTCACAATATATATTCCTTTCAGCAGCCCATGGAATGTTCTCCAAAGTAGATGACATCTTAGATCACAAGGAAAATCTGTCAAAATTCAAAAATAAAAATGAAATTATTCCTGTATCCTGTGAGACCACGATGGGACCAAATTAGATCTCACCATCAAAAGGCATCACAGGAAATTCTGAAACTCACAGACTGAATAACACATTGCTAAATAATCAGTGAGTCACTGAAGAGATATGGAGGGAATTTCCAACATATATGAAATTCAGTGGAAGTGAACACACAAAATACTACCACATCTGGGACACAACAGCACAGGCAATACTCAGAGGAAAATTTATATCTTTGAATATGTACAACAACAAATTAGAACAATCTGGAATCAGCACTAATGATGCATCACTACGACCTTGAAAAACAGGAACAAGCCAAACGAAAAACTGGTAGACAGAAATAATACAAATTAGATAAAAGAAATAAATGAATCAGAGTCTAAAAAGCCCATACAGATAATCATAATTGACTTTATCTACTAGTAGCTCACAAATATGCCCAATGAATGTCAACGTAGCTGTTTTCAGAGACTCAACCAACTTCTATGATTCTAAGAAAAAACATTTTGTTTGCCTTTTTTTTCTTTTCTTTTCTTTTATTTGTGAACATACTGTACAGAGGGGTTACAATTACATGGGCAGGATAATGCATACATTTCTTACCAAGCATTGCAGCCTCCTCCTTTGTTTACCCTTCACCTCCCTTCCCAGCCTTCCCCCTTACCCCCACCCAATCCTTTCCCCTCTCCCCCCCTCACCGACATTGTAAAGCTCGTTTTTGACATGACAATTTGTACTTCTCATTGTTGCAACAGGTCCACCTGAATCCTTAAACGACTTGTTTTTCCCCATCTCTTCCACAAGTTATACTGGCATCAAATATAGTGAAAGCGGGGGTTATACTGTGGGGGAGAGACATACAAAGCTTGTTCTTATTAAGTTGATTTATAGATGGATTACAATTACATGAGTCAGGTAATGAGTACATTTCCTTTGTAAAATGTCTTCAGTTCCCTCACTTGTTCCCAGTCCCACCCTCCTGTTTCCACCCATGTGTTAAATAGTTCACTTTCATGAGTGTTCAATGAAATCCACTGCTGCAATTTTTTATTCTTTCCCTAAAACTCTGTGCCCACCCCTCACCTTCTTGAAGACAACAATGAATTTACCAGGCATAAGGTAATGAAGACTGAATCAGCACAAACTATAAACAACAACAAACACAAAACAAAAAAGCAGTTTTCTGTTTCTACATATCATGGCTTGTTTGGTTATGTAAATCTTGTTATATAAATATAATTGTGTTTATCATAAAGCCAATACAGGAATTAAGGTGTGATAACATAATTTTGCTTCCTATTTAATAATGCTTTTTATTTTAATATGAAAGTTGTAAGTAACACAATTCAAGTCCTAGTGAAATTTGAAGGCTCAGACTTAAAGTTTAATTTACAGAATGTGTCATAGTTCCATTTTGGAAACCAAATTGAAAAACAGGCATGTGTTATCCTAAAGAATATCATTATTTCATGTGTAAAAAAAGTAAAATATATATAATATTAATGTAATGGAAATAAGGAATAAAAAACTTATGCAATGCATCAATTCTGTAGATGATAAGATCTATTGATAAAATTAATAAAACTTGTTTTGAGTAGATTACTTAAGACATGAAGCAAGTGATAATTTTCTTTTTTAGGTGAAATTGATATAGAAATCAAAGCCCAAAGATTGCAGAGTTCTGTGTGCTTGATACGTGTCAATTTACACACATGCTTGGCTCATCACAACATAATTTGAATATAACTGAGAACTGGACTAGAATAAAAAAAATCACGCAAATGTTTAGCTGTATTTTGTGACTAAATATTTCTCTTTCACATTTTTTATTTTACTTGAAAAATCTGGTAAATTTAAGTCACATCAACAATAATGTGAAATAAACAGCCCCTAGCTCCTTAAAAGGCAACCAATAAGAAAAAAATCAAACAACAAAGAAAAACGTTGAACCTCATTTTGCACGTTGTCTTTGTATATTGTGGTGCTTTGCAATTGTGGATTATGTGACTATCCCATGAATCTGGACTCAATTCACTAGGGCTACTGGAAGGAAATTTCAAAATCTAGAGCAGCGAGCTGTGCAGTTGTTCATAGGTTTCACTATAGTCGGAACTGGACATCAACTGTAAAAAGGAAATAATTCTACTGCTTTGCAGGCAAGAATGTGATGAAAAGCGTACTTTTATTTTCTTAGATGAAAAAAGAAGACCACACTTTAAGAGCTGACTAAAAGATCAGCCCTTTGAATAACAGTGCCATTTTTAAGGCACTCTAGATAATTCAAGTCCCTCATCCCTCCACAACCATTAATGCCATTCACAAATCATTGCCAAGGGGAATTTCCAGTTCTATTTAATATTTCAAATGGCTTAGGAGTAACATAAACAATAATTCAAGTTGTTGAGAAAATTTGATTTAGAATCAGGAAACAAATCAGATTCAACTCCTTAGTTTAGGAAAAATGAACTAAGAAATATGGCATGTTCTTTGTAATTTAATATTAGAAATTAGAGCAAAATGCCAGAAAGAGATTCTTTAAGAAGGAAGCAGAAGTCTTTGATAAGATATATTAAAGATTACCAAGGGACAAGTAATTTTATCTACATTTTCTATTATATGATAGCATTTTTGTCTGCTAATCACAGAGACTCAAGAAGATTTTTAATTATTATATGAAAATTTCATCATAATGATTGAACGAAATCAAGGAATAGATGGCTCAATAGCTGGTTGGTTCTGTTAAATAGTCCCATTATTTTGAATGATCTTGTGTTTTGTATGTGTGGAATTATGAATGTATTTTTTGACTGGGCAGGAAAGTTTGATTATTAGATCATTGTCTGATACCCAATGTCAGGAACCTAACCTGAGTCAGAGTGGTAATTATGTTTGTGTGTGCCTGCCAGTCTGTATTTAGAAGGAAATATCTTATTTCCCTCATGGTATATACTTAATTCTATTAGTTATACTACATTATTGACAGCAGATAAAGGTAATTAACATTTTGAAACATATGTTTATGTTCCTATGATTGCATGAACAAGCTAAAAAGTTATGCTTGGCTTATGAGTTTTGTGGAAGGTCAGCTGAAAGTATAACCATTTGGAATCTTGAGAAAGATATCATTGGCAATCATTTCAGTGTACATCAATTTTAGACAACACTTGCAAGGGTATGTATCCTATATGTAAAGTCAACATTTATTGATTTTCCAAAGCAACACTATTATAGAAATTTGTAGGAAAACAAGTTAAATTATGGAAACACAAAAGTAATGTGACTATTGCATAGTTTTACATTTTAGTTTCGTCAAGTAAAAATACCAATTATTTCTACTGTATAGGAAGGAAAAACCTAAATATTACAGTTTGTGCCATATTTCACATTGGGAAGCTTTGTCTATATCAATAACTTTATTTCTTTTGTTTCTGCTTTCCTATTTATAATGCTTCTTCTCATACTATTCTAAGGACTTTTTCTTTCTCCCAGTTTGGGGCTTAAACATACCTCATGATCTCAGTTTGTTTGCTAACGATAATCAGTCTACCATTTGAACCATGCCTCCAGCCCAGAAATTTTTGTAGTTAATTGGAGATAGAACCTCATGAACTTTCCTACCAGGTGGAAAAACATTATCCCACAAATCTCATCCTTCTTAATAACTAGGATTATAGAGATGAGTCATAGATCCTAAGAATCAATGACTTTTCATGTCTTATAGATTCCACATGTTTACTAGTAATTGTAATAACATACGACCACAGATTGGGTAGCATTAATATTGTAAATACATTGCCTCTGAGTTGGTGGAACTAGAACTCCAAGATCAGAGTTGGCTTCTTCTGAGTCCTCTTTCCTTGGCATATTCAAGGCCTTCTGCATCTCTTGGAGGAGACATCAACTTAAATGCTACCTTTGAGATTCTGTTTTCATATGCACTCAATTTCTAAGACAATGAGTTTTTTATCTTTAGTATGATTTCAGTGAGACACTATCCAACACATAGCATATTACTTAATGGGTAGAAGAAAATCTCTAATAGAAAATTATTTGTTTGGGGCATGGAATTATGGTTATACTTTAAAAAATAGCAAAAGAGGTAAAGGTTTTAATAGAGCTTGTAAAACGAGTTTGAAGTCTTGACCTTAGACATGCCAAATTCTTATCCTGGCACATACTTAAATTCCTAGCGGTACTGGAGGATTGAACCCAAAAGCCTATACTTGTGAAACAGCATCTCTACTACTACCATATCTGCAGATTATAATTGGATTGCTTATTTGGAGGTAGTATCATTATGCCTGGGCCTTCTTGGACTGCGGTCCTCCTAACACAAGCATAAAACATTGCACCCAGCAAATGGTTAGAGTATCTGAAACTACTTTTTGTGTCTGGGCTTGCCTGGAACTGGAATTCTCTAATTTTTGATACCCAAGTATATAACATTACAGGGTTGAGCCACTTTATCTGGTAAAGTGTACAATTTCAAAATATCTCGATATTGCCTATATTTCTGCTTAACATATATAGCTAACGTTAATTTTCTCCCTCTTTTGTTTAGTACACTGAGTTGAAAATATTGATTTCTTGATATACACGGCTTTGTTTTGGATGGAATCCCATCACAATAAAAAAATCTCCCAAAAGTTTATGTCAAAAATCATGGAAAACAAGACCTCAGGTTGGAAAGAAAACTCTGTTCCTTAAGGTATAAATGCAGTATGTTTATAGTGTTAGTCAATGTTTAAGTATGAGGAGGAAGGAAGAAATGTGAAAGATGTCAAGTCTCTGTAGAAATTCTGTAGTTGTCACGTTATGTTATCTTCCTTCCTTAAAGCTTGTTTTATTAAAACCCTCTTGGTGTATATTGGTTTGACTGATTGGTAATCTTCTTCAGGAAATGAAGCTGATTTTAGAAGGCTGATGGTGTGGTAAATAAAGGAATGATAAGAATGTGCACAGATATTGTCACAGAATGAGCCGACCAGGTTAACTACTGAACAGCAAAACAAAGCAAAGTTTCAAGTCTGATGATCCACATTAGAATATATATAGATAGATACACATACATATACATATATATACATACATACATGAAAAATTAAATCTCCAGTAGAATATAGAGAAACTTTGCATGACAAGTATTAAACTATATCAAACTGGTTGCAGGAAAATTACAGTAAAATATCAATAGAATAGCAGTGATTTTGCATAGATTTTGTAAAGGATGAAAATTCTTCTCTCATTATATACTTTACAAATATTCTTAGTATGTTTTAAGTTTTGTGTGTGTGTGTGTGTGTGTGTGTGTGTGTGTGTGTGTGTGTGTGTCTGTGTGTGAAAATACCGTACAGAATGGTTACAATTGCATTGGCATGTTAAGAGTACATTTCTTATGAAACATTGTTACCTCTTCCTTTGTTTCCCCTTACCATCCCTCCCATCTCCCCCTCTGGGACCTCCCTGCCACTCAGAGCCAAAGTTTTAAGTTTCATTTTCCTACATAACATCTTGTACATCTCATTGTTGCAATGAGTTCACATGTATCGCTTTTTAAACAATTTGGTTTTTCCCTTCCCCTCCACAAATTATACCAACATCAAATACAGTGAAAACAGGGTTAAGTTTATATATATATATATATATATATATATATATATATATATATATATATTATAGTAGGGGCATCTACACAATCTTGAAAGTTGGAATTACACAAAATATGCAACCTGGCTAGGCACTGGTGGTTCAAGGATGTAATCTTAGCTAGTTAAAAGGCTGAGATCTTCAGATCCCAGTTCAAAGCCAGCTTGAGTTGGAAAATTCATTAGATTCTTATCTCCAATTAACCATCAGGGCAAACGGAGTTCCAGTTTAGATTGTATGTCAAGCACTGGCCTAGAACACAACCCAGGCCATGAGTTTAAGCCCTAGGATCAACAGAAACTAAAACATAAATTAAAAAATGGAGTTAGATATTTTAGAATGAAGCACAATTTTATATACTCTACATTGTTAGGAAGACTAGACTTCTGTGTTAGCTTTATAACCTACCATAGTAAGTGATACTGTCCATTTACTAAACAGAAAGGCTTACTCCGATTAACAAGTTTGAAGGTTTCAGTGTATGTTCAGTTGGTTTTATTGCTTTGGCGGCCTATGACAAGACAATGTCAAGGTGGGCAGGATGTCAGAGAAAAGTTTTTGACGTAGAATGATTAAAAGATAAAAGAAGAATGTATATGAGTATCTATGGTCTCATAGGTTTCACGTGGAAGAACTTAATCTCCATAAGAACTACTCAGGTATTCTACACAGTCTGGTAGGAAATAGAAAAAGTCTTTAACACATAGGTCTTTCTGGGGCATTCTAAATTCAAATGGCAACATCTTCACCAATGATAATGACTTGTCCAGGGGTGGAAGCAACTGGATATTTCTATAAATTCTAATCAGTGCCCAGCAGACTAAATATTTTATGGAATTCCTATTAAAATATTTTTTGCAAACTGACTGGGTCTTTATACTACATATGTGTATATCTGTGTGTTTGTATGTGTGTATTTTTGTGTTCAAATAAAAGTATTAGTATGTCCTTTCGTTTTTCTTCCCATACCATGAAAGTCTGCCACAATTCCCAATCAAATCCTATCCAAGATTCAAACATTAATGCTATCCTAAAAGTTTTGCATGCCAACCCAAGTACATCCACCTCGTTTAAGATGTCTATGGTATAGGAAAATTTTAAGTCTTCCAATTACATTGTCACCAAGGAAACATCATACAATATTTCTTTTAAAAATACCTAGATTGTAGAACACTTTACCCAGAAAATGGAAGGAATACACTTTATTGGATTTAATTTAAATATTTAGTCACTTAAATGTATGTTCTATATCTACAACTTAGAGCCCTATTAAACTACATATTTGCAAAACTTATCTATTACCATCTTCCATGAAGACAGTCCTTGCTGAAAACAAACCAGATGTGGTAAACAAATTAATATGTATGCCATTGTCAAATGCTGTTGCTGTAAAGCATGGAAGTAACAGAGCAATTAATGCCTGTGAACAGCTAGTTCTAAGGAGTATGAAAAGTGATTACTATGTACCCTAAGTGGAAAAATCCACAGATGTTTCAGGTTGTGCTGCATTGTTGGCATTTGTGAGATATATTTTGGAAAGCACTATGAATGAAAGCATGCTATTTCATAAAACTTTTCTGAAGGCAAACTTATTGAAGCAAACCAAAGAATGGGATTTTTTTCCTTAACAAATGCTTTCTGGGTATATTGTGCTGTACACTATAATGATGAAATGACCATTTCTTTGGAAAAGTAATGAAAAACACGGTCACCTGTTGAATTTCCTTTTAAAGTATCTTAAATGACAAGGATGAGGAAATTTAAATGGGTTCATATTATCCAGTATTACTTTAATTTTATATTATAAGTTAAAACAAACTGACAGAGTATTAGTCCATCAAGATTTACAGAGTAAGTTTCTGGCATATATTTTCTTTTGTTGCCCTTTTTTTTTGGGTGGGGGTGATATAAATATATTTTTGTCAAAAAGGCAACTTGGTCTTAACCATTACCCACAAAATTTATGTGGTTATAGAATCAGAGTTTTTTTGATTAATTTAAGACAATACTAGGTTCATTTTATGTCAACACAAAATATAAAAACCAATGACATTTTCACTGAACATCCACTCATAAAAAACCATGAATTAATAAAGAAAAACTCTATGTCAATTTTTTGTTGGTTGTGGGCCTTGAACTCTGGGCCTGGGCACTCTGCCTCACCTCTTCAGCTCACAGCTGCCACTGTACCACGTGAGCCACAGTGCAGTTTCTGCTTTTAGGAGGTTTGTTGGAGATAAGATTCTCACAGACTTTTCTGCCCAGGCTGGCTTTGAACAACTATCCTCAGATCTCAGACTCCAAAATAGCGAGGATTACAGGAATGAGCCAACAAAGCCTAGATCCAAGTCAATTTTTAAAAAGCAAGTTTTGATACTTCTCCACATAGAGCTCCTCTATGACCCAGCAATCCCACTTTTGGACATTTACCCAAATGTTTACAAAAAAAGACCACACTAAAGCTACCAGCATGACTGTTTATTGCAGCACTATTTACTATAACTAAGATATGGAACCAACTCAGATGCCCCTCAGTAGATGAATGGATCAAGAAAATGTGGTATATATACACAATGGAATTCTATGCCTCCATCAGAAAGAATGGCATTGCCCCATTTGTAAGGAAATGGAAAGACTTGGAAAAAATTCTATTAAGTGAAGTAAGCCAGGCCCAAAGAAACATAGGCCCCATGGTTTCCCTTATTTGCAATATCTAGTATATGTCTGAGTCACGCAGTAAAGGTCAGAAAAGGTGATGTTAGGGAAATGAATCCTAAGATTTGTATTCAAATGTTTTTTTTCTTTCATGTGATTTTTTCTAACACATTTATAAGATTATTTCCTTGTTGCTTTGTATGTTCCCTCCCCTACAGTATAACCCCTGCTTTCACTGTATTTGATGTCAGTATAATTTGTGGAGGGGAAGGGGAAAACAAACCGTTTAAATAGAGATACAGGTGGACCCATTGCAACAATGAGGTGTACAAGTCGTTAGGTCGAAGAATGAACTTTACAACTTTGGTGCACGAGGAGGGGGGGGTAGTGGGGCGGATTGGGTGGGGGGGGGCGGGGTTAGGATGGGAATGGATGGGAAGGGGAAACAAAGGAGGAGGCTACAATGCTTGATACGAAATGTACTCATTATCTTGCCCATGCAATTGTAACCCCTCTGTACAGTATTTTCATAATAAAAAAAAGAAATGTACTCACAAAAAAAAAAAAAAAGCAAGCTTTGATCCTTCTGGTTTTTCCAATAAACAATTTTATTTTTTCAGCATTAGTTTATAAAACTATGTGTTATTTTTAGATGTAACTGGGATTTTTCAAACAATTCAAGTATAATTTTTACTATTACTCTGTATCTCACAAAAATTCATTATTATTGACTTTGCACAGTCAATTACATACTATCTTACACACTATTATTATTACATTCTATATTGCATATAGTGTAAAGTGAAAATAATTTGCACCATTTCATATAAATTACTAGGTGTTATTTTTTCATTATAAATTCACATTTGTGGTTTTACAATAAGGGAAAAAAAGATTTTAGAGTTAAAATAAAGTATCAATGTGTAGAGTGTCCCAATTAAAACAAAAATTCTGAGTTCCTACAGACAAAATTATTTTCCTTTTACTAAAGACTTTGAAGTAATACCTTTGGAAATAGTGAGGAAAAGGAAGCAGAATTCAACTCACATCAATCCATGTCTCTGTTATTTTGCTATCCCCTTCACTAAGACCTGCCCGCTCCCACTTGCCAGTGTCTCTCTTAGAATTCTATTTGGGAAAGTTCTAAGTCACAGATTATTTTTGTACTTCCTGTTATATGAAACAAAATATATACACAAAACTCTTGAAATAAAATGTACACACATGTTAAAGTCACCACAGCTGGAAAAACAACAAAGAAATGGATCTCCTCCAGGAATAAAAACATGTTGGGCCCAGTTTTTTTTAAGTACAAAACCTCAAATACATGTTAATTTGAGTAGAGCTATAATTATAGCTGTCATTCAGAAATAAGGTTGTGCAAATTAAATTCATCTGTATGAACCTAATATAGCAGATCTTTTGGATCAAATTGTTTAAAACAAATGTAACTATATATTAAGAAAGATCTGCACATATTTAAAAGGAAAAATGCTATAGTATTAAATCACAAAAATCATGACATACTAAAAAAATCCAGAAATGCAATGAATAAGTCCAATAGTATCAATATTGAGAAGTAAATACCACTGATTTAACAAGAACAAAATATACAAGTAATAGAATTTGAGCAGTGTGCTTGAGTGTACATAATTTTAAACTGCTCCAAATTACACTGTTTGTAGATTACTGAATGTGGGTTATCTAAAGGAAAACATCAGCACATTACATAAATGAAATTAAAAATCTCATGAAAAGAGAATAGTAGTTTCTGGAAAATACTATTTTAATAATTGGTGGTCAAAATGTTTCTAGTACTGACAAAATTGCATACCTATTTAGTTAGACGCAAAAAAGACCCAAGCTACTCGAGCTGATTTGAAACTTTGGCAAAGTATACAACTATAGCATTATAATGCAATTTGATTCTGGCATGGAATTCATTTCATCTTTGATCTGACAAATGAATACATGAAAGAACATAGCTTCTCGAACTAAATTCAAGCCCTAACTAAGCATAAAATCAGAAAAGTCATCATGCAAGACGTATTACAACTGGGGTAAAAGAAAAATAAGTCATACTGATTCTGTATTTATTTTAATTGTTGATTTTTTCATAAATAATTTTCTTTAGCTTGCATTTTCAAAACATTGTGTTACATGATGTATATCTTGGCAACTAATTTTGGATGCCTCTTTAAATTTTGTTGAGTATAATGTTTCACTTCAGTTCCTAACCCATGAAATGATGTTGTTTACAAAACAAATGCTAATAACCACTGTTTATAATACGCAAAATCACATAACATGACACTAGTAAGTATAGGTTAACATGTTGATATCATGGTCTCATGACTGATGAGGCCTATCTGCATGAGTATAGTTGTACCTAAATTTAACCACTGTTAAAAAATGTTTATATATTTATCTGTCTCCCATCAGAGATTAAACCTGAGTATAAAGCCTAAGGAAAATGATAAGGTAAGAATTTAGCTATTCTGGATATAAAGTAAACAAAATGCAGCATAGAGTAACTCACTGGTTTAAAGCCAAGCTATTTCTCCAAAACATTCTAAGCATTTCCTTACAATGTGTATTATTCTCAAGAAGGGAATGGGGAATGTGAGGACTAACCAAGTACTGTCTTCAAATATACGTAATTTGGATTTAGCCCTTTATTTCACAATAAGCATTTTTGATGAAAAAAAACTGTTTGAATAATTAATTTTCTGGTCAGGTATAATATATCCTAGTTGCATAAACCAAACTGCATTCATAAAATGATATATTGCAATTAAGTAAAAAAAATCATATTCAATAAATAGCAAAAAGTGTATACCTATAGAGACTATTTTGAAGAATGCATTAGAAATATTCTAATATAATACTTAATTTGATTGAACAATTTCACATTGACAGTAATTAACTAGAATACTTTAATGCTAATTGGACAAGATTGTCTTTCAAAATGAGCAAAGACTATTTCTCCTTTTAGTTTGTCAGGGAAATAACTGACAAAAAAGGAAATTAACATATGAATCTATAACAACTGGAATGAATTTTTCTTTTTATTAACAAATAATAATTTCACAAAGTAATTTTATTGTGTTATACACATATGTCCACATAATGTTCCTTATTAAATTTTATTTCTTTTATTAATTCATTATCCTATTTTTATACTGAAATTTTATTATGTGATCATACTAACTTATGAAGTATTTGAACATATTTATTCCACACTACTTCTCTTCATCTCCTCATTCACTTTTTTCCAAACTAAATCAGTTCCATCTTTTATACGTGGGTCATTCATTTTATTTTCTGGATCTAGAGTCTACATGTGAGAAATCTAGTATTTGTTTACACAGTACGGCTTATTGCTTTAATATGAAGGTTTCCATTTCTATCTATTTTCCTGAAGATGAAGGTATTTCATTACAATGAGTGGCTAAATAATATATCATTGTGTATATATGCATATATATATTACAATTTCTTTATTCAATCAATGATTAAGGAACATGTAGGTGAATTATGTGTTCATTTTTTAATGGGAGAAGGAAGGATAGAAATAATGATGTTTGGATTGAGATACGTGATCTTCAGGTTGGCACTCTATTTGAAACATCCTCCCAGCTTCACTTTCATCAGTATTTCAATAATGCATTATATTTAAAATATGATATTTAATTACATTTGTGAAGGTGTTCTTTTTCAGTAATTATTTTTTATTACAGTGTTACATTTAGTATGTCATGTGAGTATGGGGATGTATGTGAACATGAATATGCATGCATGTTTGTAGGGAAGCTGAATGCATATGAGATACAGAATTCAAATAAAAGTTTGAGACCTATAAGTTGCTAAATTGATGTATATGTCCAGTTTGTGGAGTGTGATTTCAAGATCACATTTTGGTAGGTTTCATACCAAATAAGTAGATGTTTCTAATCTTTCTTTTTTTATTATTTTATTTTATTTTTTTTGTGAACACACTCTACAGAGGGGTTACAATTACATGGGCAGGATAATGCGTACATTTCTTATCAAGCATTGCAGCCTCCTCCTTTGTTTACCCTTCACATCCGTTCCCAGCCTCTCCCACACCCAATCCTCCCCGCCTCCACCTCTCCACCCCCCCCCCCCCGCACCAACATTGTAAAGCTCGTTTTCCACATGACAAATTGTACTTCTCATTGTTGCAACAAGTCCACCTGTATCCTTAAACGACTTGTTTTTCCCCATCTTCTCTACAAGTTATACTGACATCAAATATAGTGAAAGCAGGGGTTGCATTGTGGGGGAGGGACATACAAAGCAACAAAGAGATAATCTTATAAATGCGTTAGAAACAATCGCATGAAAGAAAAAAAAAACATTTGAATACATATCTTAGGGTTCATTTCCCTAACATCAACTTATCTGACCTTTTCTGCTTGACTCATACATATACTAGATATTGCAAATAAGGGAAAGCATGGGACCTATATTTTTTGGGCCTGGCTTACTTCACTTAATATAATATTTACCAAGTCTTTCCATTTCCTAACAAATGGTTCCTATTTCCTATAAAGTAAGTCAAGCAGAGAAATCAGGTTAAGATCTGAAAGAGCCTTTAAAAAAGTCTTTGACCTTGAAAATTGTCCTGGGTATGAATTTTTGGAGAAATATCCCCATTCAAAATAGAAGGACACATTTTTTAACATTATGTTGGTACTGGGTTTTGAACTACTGGCCTTGAGCTCTATCTGGGCATTAATTCTCAATGTTTGGATGATACCACCTGAGTCACACCTTCACTTCTTCCTTTTACTACAAGTGGAGAAAGGAATCTTTTAGGTTTATTCATTTGGAATAGCTTGGAATTGCAATTGTCAAATTTGAACCTACCTAGTAGCTAGGTGGAAGCCACTAGTGCTCTACTAAAACTCACTTCTTTTAAAAATAAATAATCAGAAAAAGGAGAAAAAATATTTGTTCAATGATTTATATGTTGTCTGATAAACCAAATCACTTGCTACTGGAAGATAGAAAGTGAGAAGTTAGAGATGAATACGGAGGGCAAAGACAAAAGAAATGAAGAAGGGAAGAGAGAGTAAATGAGGGCAGGAGAAGGGCGGATAGGAGAGGAGGGGTGAGCTGAATTGTTTATAAGGTATTATTGTACAATCAGTGCCTTTGCATTTATATAGCCAAAGCTTTATATTTTTGGTGGTAGTAAGTTGAGATATAAAATACCAATTTACAGCTAAAAACCTGTTAGTGTGCTTCCTTCTGCACCAAGGGTGCAACAGTTAGGTTACTGTTACAGAGAAGGAAAGAGTAATCAGTTTAAGTGATTCTGAGAAACAATAATTGACATGCCAGGAATGCTCCCTTGTATGGTGAAGTCAAGCATCACTATTGTTCCCTGATCTAGTATTCCTCTCAACAAGAATAGCAAAAACAAGAGGAAGGACATTTCTGAGTAATAATCATCTTTCTGTTTACCCTCTTCCCTTGGCCTCTCAAACAATAAAGCCAAAGGAGACTTAACCTGAGCTAGTGGGGTAAATGGGAGAAAAAAGGTCAGTCTAGCTTAATGTGAAAGTTTTGAAATAATTGGGGCAGCGTTTCAAATACTGAAATAAAACGTTTGTAATTATTAATAAAAAGTAACTCTCAATTTATCGAAAAGTTAGAAGACTAAAGTTCTCACTCCATAGTGGAATCTGCATAATTAAACTGACTCCTGCTACTATCATCAGAAAATGAAGACCGCTCCTAAACTTCCAATACTAGGTAAATTACCCTCGATATTCACTTAAAATGTGTGAATATGATGCAGAAGACATTACTCATGTAACTGTAACCCCTCTGTACACGATTTTTACTATAAAATGTATAAAAATCAGAAAAGTGGAATGATTGACAATGATCCAGATGTATTGTACATTGAAATGCACATACACATTATTCAACACTGACAAAATGAAGTGAAACTCCTTTGCATGACTTACTAAAGATTAAATTTTTTTGAAGTTTTAATACTAAATGACCAGAGCATAAACCTTTAGAGATAAATAAGAGGATAGCATTGACATATTGTTGAGGCTTGTGCTCCTTTCAATACACAAAAAATTAATGTGTCAAGTTTGCTGCAAATGTAAATTGTAATTTGCCAATTCTTTTTGCAAATTGCCCAAATTATAGAGAACCAAATTCCACTATCCCTTCAGTCTCACCAAAAATTCGTATAGACCTTTAGGTTTCTCGGTTGTTTCTAAATATCTTAATGTAATGCACGGGAACCAAAACTAAATTCTTTTAAAATCATCTCACTCAGACATAGGTATGGATAGATAATTGATGTGTGCAGAATCAGAAATATTCAGAAGGCTGTAAATGAATGCTTAGTAATTTTCTCTCTTCTGGGTCATAGAATACAGCCTGTCCTTGTTAGGAAAATTTAGGAGAAGGGAAAAGGAATAGGACGGACTACATCATCAATAGGCGAGGACTGTTTATTGTCGAAAAGCAGGTTTGGAGGTTGTGTGAGGGAGCTGAAACAGGATCTGAGTTTTTATAGGAGGACTGAGCAAGGAGGTAGAGGTTAATGAAAAGCCCCTAGGTCAAGGAAAGCGGGGACCTTTCAGTTGGGCCCACAATGGGATGTTTACAACTGGGATTATATAGATTGCCCTGCCTGCACTTAAAAGGAGTTCACACATACCTGGGATTTGCCTGTATTGTGTATGAGACTGGGACAGCAGGGTTGGGGTCAATCCTTCATATTCCATCTTTAGATACATGAAATGATAGGGCCAAGTGGGGAGAAGCAAGTTCTTCACATAGGGTCTTTGGATACATAAAAAGAATTGGGCTGAGAGAGAAGAATCATGCAGGTATGAGAACAAAGCAGATTCCATCATTTTGAACCCTGGAGTATAAAAGGTGGAGGGGCATCATGGTCTTTTCTGGTTACTTCCAGCTGTCATCAGTGTGTCCAGGAGTCACTGGGGCTGGCGTCTTCAGGTCCAGGTCTGTGCTCGGTTCAGAAGAGTGTAAGCAAAGCCTCTGGGTGCCTGCAGTAATAGGATGTCCTTGACTTGGTCCCAGGTTTGAGTGAGGGCTGTTATCCTGTTAGACAGAAACTTGAAAATGCTGAGATCAGGCAAAAGGCTGACAAGGTGGCAGGACTAGTTGATAAGAGTGATATCAGAAAACACCACCAGGGAATAATCCAGAAAAGTTCCATTTGGATCATGAGCCTATAACCAGGCAGAAACTAAGGCTGGATTGGAGTAGTTAAGGGCCTGGTGAGAGACCTTGATCATTTCCTATAAATAGCAGGTAACAAAGGCAAGAATGTAAATTCCTGTGCATTTAGAAGTTAGACAGATATGGAAATTAGATGGACAAGCTTCTGAACTTGTTTCTATTGGCCTCCTGGATCTGGTTAATTTTGAAAGGGCAGTCACAAAGTGGCTGATGTAACATCTTTTCCTCTTATTCTTTTCCACCTTGTCCTTGGATCTAGGTGCTTGTGGCTGGGATATGGGCTTTGAACTCAAGGCCTGAGCATTTTCCCTGAGCAATTCTGCTCGAGGCTAGCATTCTACCACTTTCAGTCACAGGGCCACATTTAGCATTTGGCTGGTTAATTTTTGAGCCAGCTTCCACCCTGGCTCTTTGATGGTTAGTTGGGTGATAGAGTCTCAGGGATTTGTCTGCTTGGACTGGCTTTGAACTGAAATCTTTGCCACAAAAACCCTTTATCATTTCCAATTAATGCAACAAGGAGATCAGTGAGAAAAAGTAGAGTTTATGTGCACCCTACCAAGAATTAATCAACAAATACTTGCCAGAACTCTGCAATGACAAAATTCAATAGATGGGATGAGAGTTTGAGCATACCTTGTATGCCTGGAAAACCTGATAACTAAATTGTATGAGAGGCTCTCCTGGACTATACATGTTTCAATAGTATTACAACATAGCTGGCTTTTTCATATCAGGATGAGTAAGGTTTAAAGAGAGTGTCCACAAGAGTCTTAGTGTTTGTAAATCTAAATCAGTCTTTTACCAAGAATCAGCTGTGTGTGATGGAGTCAGGCAGGAATCCAGTGTACCATGGTGGAGGTAGGATGGTCCAGGCAGGATCTGGGCAAGATTGCCTCCCTCGGATGAATTGTCAAAACTCCTGGTTAGTTACTTACAAAATTATACACAGACGTTAAAGAAACGACTTTAGGTGGACATAGAGAATGACATGCTACTTTTAATGTTAAATAACAGCCAAAAATTACTTACCAACTTTACTCACAAGCTGTCTTTTAAGGCATACTCATACCATCTCTTATACTCGAACTTTCTGGGGACAGAAACAGATATGTGCAACAAACATTTTAAGACAATTCTTACCTCCTTACCGGTTTGTTTTTCATCACAGCTGGCTAGGAGCTGAGCTGGGTCTCATTCCTTTTACTACTATCCTTGAAAAAAAGGTTTTCTTTTAACAAGCAGCACATTTGATAGGAAATATCACTATCAAGACATAGAAGAAGACAACTTGTTACACAGTTTTTATAATGAGATTATGTTGAACATGTTTTCACACACACACATTTAAACTAAAGTTCTAAGATGCACTCGGGTTTTTAAAAAATGAAAATCGCCAGTATATTTTTTTGGAATTCCAGTGACAAAGTGTTATTTTTCCCAATATGATAAAACCATGTGGTCAATGTCAGAATAGTAGGCCATACCAAACAAAATGCAAGGCAAATTTTGACAAACAGAATTTCAACCCTAAAACCAACATTGATAACAAGAGCAGAAAACCTTTAAATCAATTTTGGGGATGAGGTGGATTAGTATATGAATTAAATATGTTAACCCTTAGAAGAGTGAAGAGGAGAGGGGAGTAAGGTTGGTGGAAGAATGGGGGATGTAGAAAAACCCATCATGTGGTCTTAGTACCCCCAGATAGAGTGTCTTGTACATCTCATTGCTACAATGGGTCAACCTGTACTTTTTCCTTGCATCTTAAATGAAGAAATGCTGGCTTGATTTATGTTGATTCTACTTGTGTAGACACACCTAAAATCACTCACCAAGTCCAAAAGCACACAAATGAAATGCATCTTTTGTTGGTTGGTACAATTGTATTCTACACATTTATTGACAGGTTACAAATTATTCTCAAATTTTAATACATTACAAATACTTTTTCTTATTTTCGTGGCCAGGAAATGGAAGACCTCAGACAGCAATTCTCACTTTAGACTTATCACATGGGTTGGTTAAATGTTGACCTGAGCTCCAGTCTTCTGTGGACTCACACATTACTTAGGAATTGATGCTGGCTGTTGGAAAAGAGCTCAAGGAAAGATGCCGTATAACTTTATTCTTTACCAGGGTATTCTCCTGCTTTTTTGGTTGTTGAGAGTGTCTACAAGAGCAAACATTCTATGGGGAGCAAGGAGACACCATATGACCTATACTTACTGAGATTTCTGGGTGATTTGCTATTACTTGTACTGTATTTGCAAGTCGAATCTGTCAAAACCTACCAGTTCTAAGAGATAAGAGAAGTGCTAAAATAAGTCTTAGAGACAAATATATCTTCAACATATTTGGTTCCAAGCATTCTGTCTAGGGCATATTCAACAAGTAGTGAAACTTGTGTTGGCTGTATCTATGCGTCTTTCTCCATGTGTGCATGTATACATGTGTATATATATATGTGTGTATTTGTATGTAGAGCAATATACATGTGTACATATATAAGGGCATATACACACATATATTCATATATAAATAAATATATATGTGCATATATTTATATATATCAGGTGTTCAGTGATTTAATCTAGACTTCCCAGCACATTGTCATTCTCACAAAGTGTACATGATAAACTGCTCTGAGGATCTGTGCTCACTTCCCCCACTTCCTTGTTTTTCATCCCTGTGAACAACTTCAGCCTACTTTCCATAGGATAGCTTTGCTTTTGTTACTTACTGATATTAAAAGAAAAAGGTTGCTTGTAAAAGGAAAAGATCTTTTAGGACGCAGGTTAAAAGTATTTTATCCATCCCAATGATTCCTATGAGGAAAATTTGTAATAGTACTAAAAGTGAAAAGGAATTCCTAGATCTGTTGTTTTGCCATTTACAATGGCAAAGAATAATATCACGTCACTCTTATAACTCTTAAAGAATGCAAGGGTAACTGATCGTCCCTATCATGTTCCCAAAATCCCAGTGGTTCCTGAAGGACAATAGTAGCTCAGCAGAAATTCTAAGTAGCAGACATGGAGCATGAAAGAGAAAGAGAGGAAATAGAGAATGAAAGAGAAATATCATAATACTGAAAGTGCATAACAGATAAACAAGAGCTGCATGAGAATATTCATATTGCTATCTTTAGACTCTATATGTACATTTGAAGGTATTTGATGTATGATAACCCATCAACACCACATTCCTCAGCACCACATAAGCAGAAAATGATGGAAGTGGTGCTGTGGCTCAAGTGGTAGCAATAGCCTTGAGATGAAGAGCTGAGGAGCAGTACACAGGACCCAGAGTTCAAGCCCCACAACCAACAGAAACAAAACCAAAACACTAAACACAAAACCGTCTCTCAATTTTATGGCCTCAACTCTGTAAAACCACTGTTTCAGCCTAGGGCTAAGATTTAGGTGTGGACATTTATCAACACTCCTGATTCAAACTCTACTTGAGAATATTTTAGTCAATATTTTGTTCTTAGTTTTGCTCTTTGTAAATTCACATGCACCTATAAAAATGGTGTGGCCATCCCAGTAACATTCTCAAAGTACCTCGTAATGATGACTTATAAAAAGTTGTATTATATTACAACAAGGAAAACAATGCTGCAAATAAAGAAAACCAATAATTAAATATTAATGATTAATAAAATAAAAACCAAATACCATTGTTTCCAGTATTTGAAGTGTACTACATATTAGATTTTACTATTTTCTCATATTCCTGTACATTTAAAACTTGCTAAGATTATGATGTTCAACAAGAGTTTTATAGGCTATGAGTAGTCTTTAAATTTACCCTCTAAGATTACTATTTATGTCTCATCTCATCATCTGTATATGGTTTATATAATCATTTTTGTTCCTCGCTAACATATAAAGTAAGGAAGCCCTAAAGTTTTTACAGAAACTGTGTAGTTAACAAAGTCTTAACTCTTCACTGTTTCTTCATACAAAGACTTTGCAACTTCTCATTAGTAAAGTTTCTATAAACTCTGAAATGTACATACTTAGTTGTATATGTCTGCTACCATAAATCTTAAATACTTTATAGAAAAGTTATATGACCTACCAAACACTCTTAATTTTGGCATATAAGCAAATTTCCAAAATTAAACATATTTAAAACATTAAAACTTAAAAAAGTACTTAACACTTGCGGCAGTGTTAATTATGATAGGTGCCTTGTATAGAATAATTGAATTTCTCCTCCTACACATCTGTTGAACAACAAATACCTGGAATTACTTTGTTTTAACATATCTTGAATTTAGTCTTAAATGTGTGCTTATGTAAGAAATACATGGTTCTAAAATTTCACGATAAATCTTTTGAACTTACTTTTTGTTGAATTGTCTAGTTTAAGAAAATCAATTCCACTTTATACATAAAAAATGTTCTGTGCTCAATTCAACAGCACATACACTAAAATTGGAACAATACAGAGAAGATTAGCATGGTCCCTGTACAAGTGTGACACGCAAATTTGTGAAGCGCTCCACATTTTTACAATAACAGATGCTGAAGGGGATGTGGCAAGAAGGGAACCCTACTTCCTTTTTGGTGGGAGTGTAAACTTGTTCAACCACTTGGAAAGCAGTATGGAGGTTCCTTAAAAGATTCCTCATAGAGCTCACAAATGACCAAGCAATCCCACTTTTGGGTATTCACCTAAATAGTCAGCAACAAGACCATATTAAAATTACCAATACAATTATGTTTATTGCAGCATTATTTCCCATAGCTAAGATATGGAACCAACCAGGATGCCCCTCAGTAGATGAATGGATCAAGAAAACGTTGTGAGTTTGTGTGTGTGTGTGTGTGTGTGTGTGTGTGTGTGTGTGTGTGTGTGTATGGGAATTCTATCGTCCATCGGAAAGAATGACATCACCCAATTTGTTACGGAATGGAAAGACTAGGAAAAATTATATTAACTAAAATAATCCAAGTCCAAAGAAACATCAGTTACGTGGTATCCCTTATTGTCAATAATTAATATATGTCGTGGATAAGCAGAAAAGGTCAAAAGCTATGTGCATGTGAATAGATAAGGTGATGTTAAGCTTAATGAACCCCAAGATAGGGACACAAGTGGTTTTTTTTCTTGCTGTTGTTTCTAAAGTATTTATAATGTACGATGTGATTTTTTTTTGTTTTTTATATGGTCCTCCCATACAGAAATAAACTTTTTTTTTTGGGTCCAGTAGTGGGGCCTGAACTCTGGGCCTGAGTGCTGTCCCTCAGCTCTTCAGCTCAAGGCTAGTGCACTACCACTTCAGCCACAGTGCCACTTCTGGCTTTTTTTTCTTAGGTGGTGCTGGGAATCGAACCCAGGGCCTCAGGCATGCAAAGCAAGCGCTCTTACCACTGAGCCACCTTCCCAGCCCCTGAAATAAACATTTTTTACAATCAACCTTGAAAAGCCATCTTGATAGACCATTTCTGTAAGTGGTAGCAGAATATTATTGATGGCTTTGCAAGGATGCCAGATTGCCTCATTTTGAGATAATTAAAGCAGGAATTTAGTCAGCTGTTTTTTTTTTTATCATTAGGACAAAAACCCATTGACTCTAGTCCAGGTGATCACTGTGGCCCAGAGAAGCTAATACATTGACTAGTAATCCTAGACCTCTAAAAACAAAACAAAACAAACAAGTAAAAATCTCCGTTAAGCAAGGCCAGTCAAGGCTCCTATCACAGTCTACATGAAGTCAGGCAAAATACTGAAGCTGGGAGTCATTTAGCTGATAACTAATATATTTTTTATGAGGCAGACTGAAATAAAAGACTCCTGAGAGAGGGTAGGAAAGACTGATCAGAGGGACTAAAATTGGTCACACAAAGATTGGAAAATAGAATTCTTTATAAAACAAATAAATCATAGAAAGCCTGTGCACGTGAGAACAACACAGAAGACCAATTCCAGAAATGCACACTTTCTTAATGAATTATCAATTGAAATTTTTGAAGTTTAAATATTTGACCCAAGTGGAAGAAGGACAATTGCTCAAGAGAAAGAAAAACTCATCACTCTGTTAGGAGGTCCAATATCACATTAAGAAGTAATCAAGCACAGATTTGTAATAAAAAGAGAAAACAATTATTAGAATGAGGGTTTCATTTGTTTTGATGTATATGTTTTTGATTTAGGTGCTAGCGATTACCATACAATTGATCCAGTCCCACAGTTGAGTTGACATTGACTGCAGTATTCCCACATGAAGGAAAAGAGAAAATTTACAAATGTCAGATCAAATGAGTTGAGGATGAAGTGTTTTAATAGTAATATATGAGGTTTAGACACAGGTGAAGAGGTGGATTTTCTTTTATAAAAATCCCCCATTTTTAGCCTGGTGACAGTGGCTCACAGCTGTAATCTTAGCTACTCAGGAAGCTAAGATCTGAGGACTGCTGTTCAAAGCCAACTTGGGCAGGAAAGTCCCTGAGACTCATCTCCATTTAACCACCAGAAAACCAGAAGTGGCAATGTGGTTCAAAAGGTAGAGCATTCACCTTGAGTTGAAGAGCTCAGGGACAGTGCCCAAGCCCAGACTTCAAGCCCCTCGACCACCACCAACAACAACAAAAGTCTCCCTTTTCTTGGACTGCCTACAGCTTTTCCTAACATTCAACAAAGAAGACATTTTATTACCCACTACAGGTAAGTCCTATTCTAGCTGTTGCAAATAGAAAGATTTTGTATCTTATGTCAAAAGGTTCATATTTGGGGAAATAAATACAAGCAGTGGTAACTTTTTTTCCAGTCCTTGAACTCGGGACCTGGGCCCTGAACATTGTTATACTGGTAGCTTTAATGTGAGCTTGTTTGTTATTTATTGGATTACTGTCCATGACAGGAATTAGTGGGTCATAAGGGAGATCTGTTTAGTCTTTCACATAAAGTCCGTACTGCACTTTGGAATGGTTGAACAAATTTAATTTCCCACCAACAGTGTAATAGAGTTCCCATTTGGCTACATCCACCTTAGCATTTGCTATTGTCAGTTTTCTTGATAATGGCAATTCAAACTGGAGGAAGAATCTCTCTTGTAGATTTGTAGGTACCTTCTAGCTACCATGAATGAATGAATATATGAAACCTATATTGCTCGAGTGTGCTTTCCTTTCTATTAGTATAATGTTCCCAAGCCTTTGATCTTCCTTAAGACTGGTGAACAGTCATCCTTTCTGATGGGTGAATAGAATTCCAGTGTGTGTGTGTGTGTGTGTGTGTGTGTGTGTGTAAGATGACTATAGGCCTATGAGTTCATTTCTAAGTCTTCCTTTCAACTGTAATTTTGTAATTCAATAATAAATTTGGATTGCTTTCTTTATTACATTGAAGAATATTGTAGGGATGTTGATGGGTATTGCATTGCCAATTGTTTGGGGGCAGTATTGCAGTTTTCACAATATTATTTCTTCCAACCAGAAGCATGGAAAGACTTTCCATTTCCTTGAATCTCCTTCAATTTCGCTTTTAGGCCTTTAAAGTTTTCACAATAGAGGTCCTGCACTTTTTTGTTAAATTAATTAATTCCTAGTTTTATTGTTGTTTTGTTTTGCTTAGGTTTGATTTGATTTTGAGGCTAATATATATGAGGTTGTTTTTTGGATTTCAGCCTGGATCTTCCCATTGTTGGTAACACAGGAAAACTATTGATTCTTGTAGGTTTTATACCCTGCTACATTGCTGAAGATTAGCATCACTTTTACTAACTTTTTTTGGGGGGGGAAGCTATAGGGTCCTTTATATAAAGTATCATTTCATCTGTGAAAGGGAATAGTTTTACTCCTTTCATATTTGGATCCCTTTTATATTTTTCTCTTACCTATTGTCCTTGCTAGAAAATCCACTACTATATTGAAGAGTAGTAGAAAGAGTGGACATCCTTTTCTCATTCCTGATTTTAATGTCTTCATGCCTCCATCGTTAGGTACATGCTTATTTTCTCTTTGTCGTATACATACTCTGTATTATATTGAGGAAAGTTCCATGAGTTCCTAGCTTCTCAGACCTTTCAATCATAAAGGGGTATTGGAGTTTGTTAAAAGCTATTTCTACATCCACATAAACAATCATGTGGTTCTTGTCCTTGCTTATGCTGATGGTGTGTGTTATGTTTATTGACAGGTATATTGAATCCAGCTGTATCCTAGAATGAATACTGTTTGATCATAGCATGTTTTTTTTGTTAATTGTTGAAGTTGGTTGGTGAGAATTGTATTGAGAAGTTATGCATCAATGCTTATCAAAGAGCTGGGTTCATAGTTCTCTTTCTTTGATGAGTCCCTAGCTGATTTGAGGAAGAGTCTAATTCTAGCTTCATAGATTATGTTTGATAATTCCATTTCCCTTTCTATTCCATTGAAGAGTTAGACCTGAGTATTGTAAGTTCTTTGCAGGCCTTAATTTCATGGTAAATCTATTGAGTCCTAGATTTTTCTGTTATGAGAAATTGTTTATTGACATTTCATTTTCATTACTTCTTATGTATCACTTCTTGGTTCAGTTCGAGTATAGGAAAGCATCAATTACTCCAGGATTCTCCAGGTGATTGGTATATGGTTTTCAAAGTACTCTTTTATAACATTCACAATTTTGCTAATTTATGTTATGATGTCTCATTTTTTCTCTAATTTTATCTATTTGAGTGAATTCTCTTAGGAGCTCTTAGGAGCTGTGCCTCGTCTACTCTTAATATATTTACCTACTTCTGATCTTATATAACCAGTTCATGTTCTTCTTGATCTTCTCTCTGTAAGATATATTTGATTAACTTCTATCCTGCTGATGTGGTGTAGAGTTTGGCTTGGGACCATATTCACTGTTGGTAGTTGTTTGCCTTTAATGTTTGTTATATATCATGCCAGGCTCTTCATTTTATCATATCAACTAAGAAATTTGTGTTTATTCTGACTGTATATACTTTATAAATAATCAATCTTTTCTCTATGGCAGCTTTAAGAATCGTTTCCTTGATCATTAATGATCCTCTAATGGATTATAATGTGGTGGTGGGTTGTTCTCTTCTAGAATTCTGTGTTTGTTCTTAAGGCTTCTCTTCTCTGACTGTGCCTATCTCTTTGGATTTTTGGAATGTTCTCTGCTAGAATTCTGTAATATGTTTCCCATTCATTTAGTTTCCTGCTTTTTTCTTTCTTGAGACCAATCTCCCCCAAATTTGATCTTCTAACTGAGTCGTGAAGTTGTGGCAAGATCATTTCTTATTTCTTGGATTTGTTCTAAATGATTATTTCCTCTTTCCTATTAGACCTACTTGGTCTTTGACCCCTGAGATTGTCTTCTATGTCATCTATTTGCTGTGAAGACTTTATACTTTGTTTTTGATTTCCCTGTTTTATAATTGGTCATTTTTTAGGGCTTCTATCTCTTTATAAAGCTTTGTTTTAGGTCTTGTATTGACTTTCTTTACATATTTTCTTTGGGTGGGTGGGTTGGTAGGGTCGTTTATTTAGCTGTGTCTTCTCTCATATCTTTTAACTAGGCATCCATTTTTTCCTTGGACTCCCTTGCCTTTTCAGAATTTATTTTTCTGTTTGTAGTCTCCATGAGTTATTTTGCTAATCTTTGTTTGTTCGCATCTTGTTCAATAAATTTCCTTGTAGAGGTTTTGTATCTTTCCATTAATCACATTTAAAGCCGTAAATGTAATGTATTTTGAAAACTATCTTCTAGGTCCCTAATTGTCTGTTCTAATGCCTGGTTATTTACTGTGTGAATTATACTACCTTGACATCACTTTTCTTGTATTTTTCTGATTTGCTCTGTTCACTTGGAGGATTTCTTTTGGGGGCTATATAATCTTAATAGGTGACTCTTTATGTTCTTGGTTGATTTGCCATTTGTTGGTTGGATCTTCTGTTGTGATTTGTTTTTGTGGAATTAGGTTTTTGTCTAGACCATTAAGCGTAGGAGTAGAAATCTATTGGGGTGAGATGTAGTGATGTTAATACTAGCGGTTCAAGTGACAGTTTGGGCTGCCCAATGGTATCTTGAATTGTCTCTGAGTATGGCTGTGGCTGTCTCTGATGTACACTTCTGTTCCTGCTTTTGTTTCCCATGTGGAATTTTTATTTCCACACTGCAGCTGTGCCTTTAAATATGTTGGCCAACACAGTCACAGCAGTCACCTGCCTGGCTGGACACCTTTTCATATATTTCTGTTTTCTTGTGAAGACAGTATAAACTCTTCTTTTGAATTGTATATCTATAAATAGTTATAACTGACTGGGTGTGACTTTTTAGAAGTGGAGTACCTGCTAGGACTCTAATTCTCTGTTTCATTAGAGAGCTAGGGGAATTTTATGTTGTTATTTTGCCATTGTTTTTCCAATTCCTCAGATATATTTTATATATTGTTGATTTTTTTCACATAATTTAGGATTTGTGATGGTTGTATCAGGTTATTTTTGAGGTTTTGGTTTGTGTTAGTTTGAAATAGTGATTTCAGGCTTGTATGAAGAGACATTAATAATATGAAATGTATGTTATTACATTGAAAGAAAGAGAGGAGACATTTTAACCTATTTGCTACAAGTAAATTAATATTAAGCAAAGTTAATTAAAATAATTACTTACTCTTCAGAAGATGAGAATAGTGCTCTTGAATATCTTGGAGAAAAAGACTTTAGACTCATTACAACTAAAGTCTTACATTGAAATTACTGGCTAAACTTTCTTCTTCAGAAAGGCAAAAGCTCCATTTCTTTCATATTAGTATTATAAAATCATAATATCTGCATGTTGAATTGTTTTCCTCTGCTATTTTCAATTCCATTCCTCATCCAGTAGGTATCTAGTGCTTTGAATGACCAATTCCTTAAAATACCTATATTGCTTATATTGTGATGTAAATCTCAATAATATTAATGTGAATTTATCCCTGATTCTCATGTGGAGCTACATTTATATGAAATTTATGCAGTTTCAACCAAGATACATTACTATTTCAAAGTTTTCTGTTTTAATCAATAAACCCATTCTCTTTAGAAATATGTTCTCATCTTTTATATTGCTCCAGCATACATCATGTATTATCAGTTCTTTTACTGAAATAAATATAAACTATGGAACATGAAGACAACTGCCCCCCCTTATCACTTTAAAGTAAATCCTTGGGGACTATATTATATTTAAAATTAAAAAAGTGCAATGCACTGTTTATACATTAATAATCTAATGGTTAAGTCAATTAGACACTAGAACTACCATACCACATCAAGTCAGAATTTACTTAAAGGCACCAAAATATTAGTGTTCATGAATATCACTCAGTTTTAGAAAATGAGTAGTCACAACAAAGTTTATATTATATTTCAAATTTAAAAAATGAAAATTAAACCCAGATTTGTTGTCAATATCCTGTTTCCAGGAACACATTTATTCAGCAAACAGAGAAAACAAAAATAAAGATACGTCACATAGATGAAAGATGTCGAAGCAGACTGTTTTTCCTTAAAATGATAAGGACATGCAAACTATGTGATTTATTCAAAGATACTATAAAAATTTATAAGAGGATTTGTGATCAGAAGTGATGGGTAAACAAATAGCTGGAAAACTGTATATGTAAATTGAGCTTTCAATATAGGCTAAGTTTACAATAAAAATGATCCAACAGACGATGATTTTATATCTTTAACACACATCCAGTATTCCACATTTTCCCACATACGCCTGTCCTCTTACCTCAGTTCCTGATCAATAGTATTCTAATTTCATGATGTTAATTCCTATTAATATAACAAAGTGGGGTTTTTTTGGTTTCTAGATCCAATAAATTTTAGTATTTCCGAATAATAGTATGAATTCATGGAGTTTGACTTGAATGTCAAGTTTGAGGATACTCTATTCAGGGTATTATTAATTGGCCTGAAGCACCCAGGTACATACTATGAATACATAAACACAGCATACTAAAAGCAGGGGACTTGATTTCAGAGTAAGATGCAGGTCCAGGCAAGGTCCTGAAAAAAATGAAAAACCAATGGAGCAAACATCAATCAATTATCGTTACCAAGGAATTGAACTGTTCTCTTATGTGCCTGGGTGGCAGCTGTGTGTGTGTGTGTGTGTGTGTGTGTGTGTGTGTGTGTCTGTGTCTGTGTCTGTGTCTGTGTCTGTGTGTCTGTCTGTTTGTTTCTGTGTCTGTGTGAGTGCTTTTAAGGAGAGAGAATTTAAGTGTGAATTCCATATTTACAGCCCATAGAGCATTACTTGTTAGGGAGAAGGTGCTCATATCAAAGTTCTGATACTACTGTCATCACTTTTTACTTTGAAAAACACTTGCTTAATCCTACTTAAAAAGAGAAAAGTAAACTAACATCTTACATGATTGTTTTGACAATTGATTGGTTTATTGAAGGCCAAAGGGAGGAATTGCAGAGTAATATAATCTTTTTCCTTTCTCCTGAATATTACCCAGCAATAGCAGTGATTTCAGGAGTCTCCTGCTATGTACTCACAGCTGACTTACTAATATGCTTAATAATATGAAACATATGATAGAGAAATAGATCAGCCAGCAAACACAAAGAACTAGTGATGAGACCGAACTTTTGAGCAGGGTTGGCACATCTTTTAGGAATGTAATCCCTTCATATGAACTTCAAATTTTGTGGATTTCTCTTTGTGATTAAAAGGTTAGAAAGTGCTGTAGAAATGAGAATTCCTGTTCAGCCAAGTAGAAATTGCTCATGATCCCATCCTCAGGTTACAAATTTCCATTTCATAAAGAATCTCTTTTAGAGTGCTTTCTTTTAATATACTTCAACACCTCATCCTTCCCTGTGGGAGATAGGAAGAAAGATAATTTTGTTTGAATATTATCTTATGTAAGTTAGTGTGCATGGGTATGATTTGTATGAAGTTAGTATTAACTGTAAACAGGAATCATGTCACAACAAAAATATAATTAAAATCACATAACAAGATTACCAGTCATAGCATTTTCTTCATGAAAACATACATTAGATTAGTTGCAGAATTTCTATTTTGAGATAAACTTTATATGAAAGCATAATGCACTTTAACTAAGGGCTGAAATATTTTATTAAAAATATATTTCTTAGAGATATTTTTGCTGCATAATTTTAAGAAGAAAATGGTCCCAAAGTAATCATTTTTCTTAGTATGTTCCTGTTTCCATATGATTAACCTCTAAATTAGGAATCCAGATATATGATTTGATTTAATTTAACCACAAATATTATTGAGTATAAGGACCTTCTACTCTCTATATTCTTCACACTATGATCATTAAATATGGTGAGTTTGAAATAATTAGTCTCTGTGTGAACTATGTTAATATTATTTACAATATGAGTGAAATGTTTAAAAAGTAGTATTTATTATAGTTTAATTGGTCTGAAGAGAAAATGAATGATATAATCAAAGGCTAAAAATGATTAGATTTAATATTTAGAATTCAGGACATGTTTTTGACCACACTGCTTACTGGAGCCTTCACAACAACCTGAGATAATTTATATTAATGAAGCAAAAAATCCCACATGTTAGACATTTGTGAATAGAAAAACCATATCATTCTGAATATATAGATCTACATAACAAACATAGAAGATTTAGCGTATAAATACCTGTATATACTAATACATTTAATTGCAGGGAAAGTACTTGTACTGAAAGGAGATAAAATTGCATTTATTTTGAAAAAGTAGACCTAAGTATTCATTTGAATAAAAGATAATGTTTAAAACATCACTCATTCAAGAAATAAGATGTACAGTTAGTTGTTTTTCATGCCAATTATTATCTCTAAACTTAGAAAAACTAGATTTGTAAACTGAAAGCAGTGCTTTGTCGGGAAAGAGACATTTAGTTTCTTAAAAGTCATGACTATTTTTTCTCAAACAATTGCTAAGTAACTGATTTACATTTTTATCATGGAATCTTTTTGATATATTTTCATTGATTAAATTAAATAATTGGCTAATAATAAATTAAATTATGCATGAACAAAGTTTATCTAACATAATTATTTTATTCACAAGACATATCATGGCTCTCTTAACACTAGAAGGCAGTATGTTATTTACTTATTAATTTTTAGTTATTTTGTTAATGGTTATTAATTGTTAGAAGAGGCAGTTTCTTTATGCTCTTTCCAAAATATATTTAATGCATTTGATTGTACTCCCTGTATTTCCTTTTCATTATTCCTTCCTCTAAAGATCTTCTGTTTTTCACATCAAATTACATCTTCATATATGCACATATAAGCTAATTTGGAAGATTTAAGGTGAACTGCAACTTAATTCAAGATGTGCAGTGGATTAACGATGAATAAAAACTTCAATATTTTGTTAATTTCTGAATTACTATATAATATATATAATATAATTACTATTATGGTTAGGTTTAGGATCACAGACAGAATTATAATTAGGGTTAGAGAAAAGAAAATTTAGGTTCAACACAAGATGACCTATTGCAACAATGATACTCACAGCACACTATATTGAAAATGAAATTTACACCAAGGGGAGGGAGGAGTTATAGTGGGAGAACAACAAAGAACAAGGCAACAATGTTCAACAAGAAATGGACTCATTACCTTACACATGTAACTGTAATCCCTCAGTAAGCCTCTTTACAATAAAATAAACTTTTAAAAAATAAAGTAAAACAACACCTGACAGGAAATAGATAAACACTTTAAAATTTTTAGTTTCAAAGTGCAAATAAAATTTAGGCCTACACGCCTAGCAAGAGTTAGGATAAATGTGAAATAGAGGCTTGCTATTAACATTATGATTCAATTATCTGTAGGTTTAAGATTAGGAATGGTTTAAATGTTAAGTAAATCTGAACTTATTTTAAGTTCTAGGAATTCAGGAAAAGCAGGGATAATGGAAGTACAGTGTATTTCATAATATCAAGATTTGAGATCAATCGGTATAATGATTCCTGTTATGGAACAAGATAGATTCAGAGTTAAGAGTGAGAAAATCTGTAGGATTTAGGAAAACCTGCAATTTATGTGAAGAATTACAAGTGGAATTTCAGCTAGGATGACACAGCAAGCATTTTACATAAATTTTAGAATTGGGATACCATTAGTGTCAAAGTTATCATTAGGATTCTAGACATGGTTATGGTTAGAGTGTAGGAGAAAAAAATGATGCTCAAATTTTAGGTAAATTTTAGAATAAGCATGGTAAGAATTAGAATGAATGTGAACTAGAGTATTGCTATTAATATTAGAATCTACTTACAATTAGTCGTATGGTTATTCTCAATGTTCCAGTTAAGAAAGATTAAGTTTAGGGTTAGAAAATGACTAAGATATTGGGAAAAAATTGAAGCTTATGTTTGGAAGGTTTATTTGAATGAAGTTAGGATGAGTGAAAATTAGTTTACCTGTGTTAATGTTAGTATTGACATATAATTTTACTAAGATTAAGGTCAGTATTTTGTTCTGATTATGATTAGTGTTATGAATAGGAAAGTTTTTACTATAAAATTCAGTTTCCAATCCAGGCACCAGTGGCTCTCGCCTGTAATACTATCTACTCAAGAGGCTGAGATCTGAGGATCACAGTTTAAAGCCAGACCTGGCAAGGAAAATCCATGAGATTCTTATCTTCAATAAACCACTAGAAAACCGGAAGTGGCGCTGTGACTCGAGGGGTAGAGTGCTTGCCTTGAGCTGAAGAGCTGAGGGATAGCGCCAAAGCCCAGAGTACAAACCCGATGACCGACCATAAAAAGAAAATTCAGTTTTCACTAACAAGTAGAAGCAAAAATGTGACACTGAATAGTAACTAGAGCATTATCATTAAATTTATTTCTCAGTGATAATTCTTGTAGTGATTAATGGGAGTTTTCCAGCCAAGTTTAGGTTGAGAATTAGCATTAAGTAATGGACAAGATGATAAGTAAATCTGAAACTGTTTTAGGGAACAGTGGTTCAGGAAAAGGTAAAATCAATGGAAACTACAGTGTCTTTTCTGACAAGAAAATGTGAGGAAAAGTAATATAATGGATCCTATTAAGGAACAAGATCACTTCAGAAGTAGAATCAGGAAATTTTTGGGAATAAGGGCAAACTGGAACTCATTTCCAGAGGGAAAACTGGAGTATTCATTAGAATGAATAAAAACTAGAGTCTTTTTCTTAAACATTAGAATTGTACTATCATTATGGTGAAAGTTAGGTTTCAGTTCCAGCTGGGGTTAGTATTAGTATTAGGGAAATGGAAAATTTAGGGTCAAACTGAAAGTAAATCTTTGAATAACAAGTCAAGTTAGAATTTGGATGTATGTGAAATAGGAAACTGCTAATAATGTTAGGATTAGGGTATGATTAGTGTGAGGTTATCCTGAATGTTCCAGTTAGGGTTCGGGTTAGAAAAATGGCAAGATATTGAGTAAAACTATGAATTACTTTAAGAAAGATGAGCGGAATCAAATATAGGATGAATAAAAACTTATGTATTTGTGTGGCCTTTAGAATCCAAAGGCAATTGGTTCTAGAGTTAGGGTTACTTTTCTAATTTATGAACTAATGAAGTAAAGGCACAAGTCTTTCTTTCTTATAAACCAAGACAGTCACGATTTTGGGGAACAAACTCAATTTTCTACATGAAAATAGGTCTTAAAATATTTTCCAACCAGGATTAAATAATAGTAAACAGGATGTCATTTGTTAAAATTAGGTAAGTTAATAATGCAACTTTCAAAAATATCCAAACCCATAGTCTAGAAACTCAAGCATGTTATTGGGAAAAGAGATATTTTACTTCCTCTAGCAGGGAAATTCTGTGTGTGTGTGTGTGTGTGTGTGTGTGTGTGTGTGTGTGTGTGTGTGTGTGTGTGTGTGTGTGCACCTACCACAGGTCTTCAACTCAGGTCTGGGTCCTGTCATCAGCTTATTCTGTGCAAGGAAGGCACTAAACCACGTAGCCACAGGTCTTCTTATGGCTTTTTAGTAATTAATTTGAGATACATATCTTATGGATTTTCCTGTCTGAACTTAATCTTCTGATCCCAAACAATCCTTGCGTTAGTGTTACTGTGGTGCTACCACAAAGTGACAGTTCACTAAACTGGGAGCAATATGGAAGTACTTGTGCAAGATAAAAAGTAACCAGTTCATTAATTTGGTAGCAACAGAGGATCACATTAGATTGCCTTCAAACACATTGTTTCTGATGAGTTTATCTGAAGCCATAATCAAACCTATTAGCCTCACTGTATGAAGTAGCACATATTTGTGGTGTAGAATATGTACAATGAATTAAATCCTGAATCAAAAGTCTTTGCTGGGTTTGCTTTTTAAAAACAAATCAGAAAAAGAGTGTAATTGAAGTGAAGTCCAGACTGGAGGAATGTAGCGAGCAGCAGAGCAACTGCTTAGCGTGAGTCCAACCCACAGGACCATAAAGAAGAAGTAGAAGAAAGTGAAAGTGTAGGAGAAATAGGAAAGGAAAGGAGGAGGAAGGGGTAAGAGCAGAGGAAGTGCATAGCAGGAGAGAGAAGAGGAGGGGACAGGGAAAATGTAGAGGAGAGGAGAGAAGGAAGAAGGAAACAGGACCTGGGGGAAGAGCCGCAAGAGGGTAGACAGGAGGAGGAAGATAAATGCAATATAACAACAAGAATTTTTGGAAAACATTTTGCATAAGTGATCTGCAGGTGCCTGGCAGGATTATTTTCTAATCAGAGAGAGAGCTAGCAGAGTGACAATATGGGTGATACCTATTTCTTCGTCATTGTATTCTCTTTCTTCAGAGAGGAGTTCAGAAGAAATTCTGAGTTTGGTGTTTTATAGATATTCTTCAGGATTTCTTTTTCATGAATCTAACATGGGAAAGAACTAAATGCAACTTCCCTTAATTAAAGAAAGAATAGAAGCTATTTTAATTTGTATTACTGTGCATGAAGAAATCCTGGAGATTTCTGGTTAACACAAAGGGCCCCATGCAAAAATATAGGACAAGAGGAAAGTAAAACTGTTTTTAAAGTATAATAGGTCATCATTGGTGAAAAGTTTTAGTGCAGCCCCACGGCCAACCAAAAAAAACAAAGTTTTTATGGATATTTTTTCCTTTTTTTGCCAGTTGTTCAGTGCTGCAGCAAAGCTGTGCCCTAGAGCCCTTTCCAAATCACCACGTTAACCACCATTTCTGTAGTCCCTGTGGGTGTGACTGCCTCCTCAGGTCAGCCATTGAGAAGTGGGGCCCCCTCCCATGTGGCAGATGTGCAGTGAGGAGATGTGTGTGCATGCTCCCTAGCATTGCCAGATGAGCATTGCTCACCCTACCGACCTCTCATCCCAGTCTCAGTTGCTCCATTTCACCCAGGAGCTGGCATCCATGGAGCTAGAATTGAGTCCACTGCTGCCCTCTCCTCCTCCAGCTCGGCTGGTACTGGTTTGCAGTGGTCCTGGGTGCAAGTGTAATCCCAGAGAGACACCGTTCTAGGATCACTGCCTGCCCCCATGGGTGTGGGGTTGGGGGGACACCATGTGTCTACAGAGCTCAGCCCATGGGAGAAGGAAGGCTAGGCATGTAATCCACCCCCTTGGGGCCAGGCAGCCCAGCCTTGGTTCACCTCATCAGTCTTTAAGGTGGTCTGTGGATTAGAGCCATGTGCTGTCCCCTCTGCAAGTGGGCTTGTGAAAGCTGCTGCAGCTCAGCAACCTGGAGCCCCTTCAGCATCCCCGTGGACCTCCATTTACTTATCTCTGTGGACTCAGGTACAGGGCCATCCCTACATATACCCATCAGTGCCAGAGGAGCCTGGACTTGCAATGCACCAGCTGCAGCACCAGGGGCCAAAAGCTCCTTTGGCTTCACTTTGTCATCCTTCTGGTAGACATGGGTCCAGCTCTGGGTGCCATTCTGGGGATGCTCCATTTGGAGGCAATGGGCACACCTCCTACCCATGTTGGGCTCCAAATCAGTGCAATGGGTCTGGCCTTGGCAGTGTAGGCTGCACAGATTGAAGGTAGGGTTTGGGGTCTCCCCTGCCTTCCCTCCTGGCTTTGGCACCTGAGGCTGGGTAGATTGGTTTGGTCACTCTGGAGCTTTGTTGTCTGCAGCCCACCACAACAAGTGCTGCCCCTTTTGCAGCAGCAATGTCCTGTTCTCGACCCCTTCAGTGTCACCACACGGACCTCTGATAGGTCTACATGGGCTGGGTGTGGGTGTCACCCCAGGACTCCCATTATGAAGTGCCAGTCCCCTTCATGGTACTGGAAGCAAGAGGTGCCACATATAATTTCTACTTCCTACCATTTTCCTTCTCTGAGATAAACAGAACTGGGAGATATAAATAAGTTTTATTAAAACAAAATATATAACTTATATCACTTCAACCTGTTAAACCACTGTAGTATTTTTTATCCAGTAGGAATTCTTTTTGTAATTACTTATTTTACTTTTGAGTGTAACTAATGTAATATATTTTGTGTGTAATTTACTATTCTAGTATAATTTCATTTGCACTACTTACATACTTTTTTTTAAATTCTGAGATTTAATAATGTGGTTTTTGGATAAGAGTTTTGTTGTACTTTTATTTCAGATTGCCATAGTGGCCTTGTAAATACAAACAATAAAATCCATTCTTGCTATTATGAAGTCCAATGATTTTGGAGACTACAGACTCAAGAATATAGCATTATATATCATACAGTAATGTGTATCACTTTGTTTAAAACTGCTCCATAATATAATTAGTAATTTAGGTGTAAGCCACTTCATCTTGCATGCTGGTCCCTTTGGTGAAGTAGGACCCTAGTGTCAGCTTTCCCAACTCAGGCCCTTGTGGGCACCTCTCCTGGGACTGTGGGAGAAAATCAGGGTGTAACTGCTATTGGGCTAGAGCAGCTACCCGGCAGCTGCTGCATGAATGACACAGTGCCACTGACTCACATGTAGCACCCACCTGCCCCTTGGGCATGGGCTCTGAGGATCAGCCCCCGGGAGCACACACGCACCGTGGGGCGGTGACTGCCCACCTAGGAAAGAGTGAAGACCAAACAGAAGCCACATTCAGATCGGCTTGTACAGTATTTATTCTCCATAGAGCAGGGAACAATTCTTCTCCACTGTGGGGAGAAAACAAGAAAGACAGGCCCAGGCAGGGTGAAGCTAACTTTTGTACTCAGGCTGACAACGAAACTTTCCTCCATGCATTCTCCAGCAGGTTCAGGAACCCCTTCCATGTTCCTTGTCCATGGAGTAGATGTCAGGGACACTCACGTCTAGTACACCTAGCTGCTCTTTTGGGTTTGTTTGTTAATTAATATAGAGAGCCCCTCCCTTAGACAGCAGAGTTATATTCTGGGTTTTGTAAAACGTCCTGCATCTAAGCATTGCCATGTTTGGTTTTTGTATTTTTTCTTGTAAATTCATTGTGAAATTTGTGTTTTAGGAGTTGAGATTAAAGAGAAGTTGAAGAGGAGTAGAAAGAGCAGACATTTTTATCTCATTCCTGAATTTATAAGAAATGGCTTTAACTTTTCAATAGTAAGTATAATGCTGGCTGCAGGTTTGTCAATCCTTAGCAGAAAGAACAGCACTGGAGCAATATTAGTTCCAAATTTAAAACTCTACTAAAAAGCCATAGTAATATGAACAGCTTGGTACTGGCACAAGAACAGATCTGAGGACCAATGGAATAGGACTGAAGACTCAGAAATGAACCCACTGATTTATAGCCAGCTAATTTTTGACAAGGGAGCTAAAAAACCTAGAATGGAAGAAAGACAGCCTTTTGAGTAAATGGTGTTGGCAAAATTGGTTAAACACCTGTAGAAAACTAAAGCTAGATCCGTATATATCATCCTACACAAGAATCAACTCCAAATGGATCAGAGACCTCAAAATAAAAGCAGACACCGTGAAAACATTACATGAAGGAATAGGAGAAACTCTAGGGCTCTTTTGCATAGGCTAAAATATTCTTAATAGAGAACCAGAAACAAAAGAAATCAAAGAAAGGTTGGAGAAATGGGATTGCATGAAACAGCAAAGCTTCTGCAAGGCAAAGGTCATAGCTCACAAGATCAATAGAAAGCCCACTTACAGGGAGAAGAGCTTCATGAGTTATAAAACAGACAAGTCTTATATCTAAAATATACTTAGGATTCAAAAACTTAAATCCCCAACAACATATCATCAATGGAAAAACTTCCCAATAACTACACGTGCTAAAGACTTAAAAAGAAACTTCTTTGAAGAGGAAATAAAAATGTCCATTAGACACATGAAGAAATGCTCAACTTTTCTAGTCACAAAAGAAATGCAAATCAAAACTGAGATTGCTCCTCACTCCAGTTAGAATAGCTATAATCAAGAAATGTCATAACGACAGATGCTGGAGGGGATGTGGCTAAAAGGGAACCCTATTGCATTGTTGGTGGGAGTGTAAACTTGTTTAACCACTTTGGAAAGCAGTGTGAAAGTTCTTCAAAAGACTCCACGTAGAGCCCCCATTATGACACAGCAATTCCACTTTTGGGCATTTACCCAAATGATCACAAAGAAGGTCATACCAAAGCTACCAGCACAACCATATTTATTGCTGTATTATTCACCATAGCTATGATATGGAACCAACTCTGATGCCCTTAAGTAGATGAATGGATCAAGGAAATGTGGTACACACACACACACACACACACACACACACACACACACACACACACACACACACACACACACACACACGTAATGGAATTCTATGCCTCCATCAGAAAGAATGACATTGCCCCATTTGTTAGGAAATGGTAAGACTTGGTAAAAATTATATTAAGTGAAGTAAGCCAGACCCAAAGAAACATAGGTCCCACTGTTTACCTTGTTTTTCCCTTGTTTGCAAGGACTAGTACATGTCTAGAACAAGCAGAGAAGATCAAAGGCTAGATAGATATGAACATATAAGAGGTGTTAAGCGAAATGTACCCCAAGTCAAAGACAAAAACGGTTTTTACTTTCTTGCTTTTGTTTTTAATATACTTATCATGCACTATGTGATTCTGTTGTAGGTTCATCCCCCCACATATAACCCCTGTTTTCACTGTATTTGATTCCAGTGTTCTGCATCTTATATACATTTTTTGTAATTGGAGAGTGGAAGGGATATAGCAGAATGCTGAAATGGGGATGCAGGGTGACCCAATGTGACGATGAGATGTACAGGACACTGTGGAAAATGAATTTACAATGTCAGGATAGGGTGGAGGAGGGAGGAGTTGGACATGTGGTGAGGGAAAAGATGGTAGGGGAAAAACAAAGGAGGAGGTAACAATGCTCGATAGGAAATGTACCCATTACCTAGTCATGTAACTGTAAGCCCTCTGTACAGTATTTTTACAATAAAAATATATTTAAAAATCTCTGCCTGGTGTAGATTTCCAGTGCTGCCCTCGACATTGCATTTTGCCTTTTCTGGCTGTGGTTAAGTCTACATATCCAGTGGATCAGTAGTCTTCAAGGAATCTTGGTCCTGAAGTGGGACTTGGATTGTCCAGTGGTGTTTGGAACCATACCAAGGACAAGACAAAACCACTTCCATGGCATGGCTTCTTCATTCCCCATGCAACTAGGATTGCAAGCAGAATTTCTCTGAATTTGACTCCAGAAACAAATTACGGAACCAAAAGGCAAACCACCAAACACTTCTCTCCTCATCCCATTCCTTACTTTCTAACTCCTTGGGAAAGTAGAAAATAATTTTGCAGGTTTTGTCAAACACACAAATTGCCCACGACCTCCCCTGTTAAACTAGGTTACAAGTCACTAACTAAGTCATGTAAACGGATAATGCCATATTCTTTATTCTGGACAACATCCTCAGGTTGTTTGATGCTTTAATTTTTTATTATTGTTGTTGTTGTTGGAAGGCGGGCCTGAACTCTGGGTCTGGGCTCTGTCCTTGAGCTGTTCAACTCAAGGTTAGAGCACTACCACTTGAGCCACAGCGCCAATTCCACATTTTTCTGCTTATGTGGTGCTGAGGAATTGAACCCAGGACCTCATGTATACAAGACAATCACTCTACCACTGAGTCTCCTTCCTAGCCCTAATGCTTTAATTCTTTAAAATTTCTTTTTGTCAGTCATAGGGCTTGAACTCAGGGCCTGGGTATTAACATAACTCTGAGTTCTTCAGCTCAAGGGGATCCCTTTACCAATTGAGCCACAGTGCCACTTCCTGTTGGGAGATAAATGTCTCACAGACTTTCCTGCAAGGGTGTGCTTTGAACGGTGAATTTTTAAATTATATTTCTTCAAGTTGTTTATTGGTGCGTTACAGTTTTTCTGAAATTTAAAGTTTGCTGTAAACATTTGTCTTCAAGTAATCCAACAGCATTAAATATTACATTTAGAAGCTATCCTGCAGCACATCCATTTTGAAATTATTATGTTAAGATGAAATTCTTATTCTTTGTAGAAACAACCCATTAAAGTCCAAATAGGAAATATGCTAATTTCAGCAGCCTTGAGTCTCCTTCCACTTTTTTTTTTTCTCTCCAGTATCTTTTCTTTTTTTGGAACAAGTGTCATGGACTGTCCAACCATTCAAAAGGAAGCTCATTCCATTAATTTAGTAGAAAAAGAATCCAGGATGCCTGCATCTCAAGGCTACTTTGATTAAAATGTTAATCTGATAATTCATGCCAGTGAATTTTCAAAGTCATTTTGATAATTTTTTACACCACTCATTAAAGAAGTTCCAAAAAGCAAGAATCAAAAATCATGTTCTGCTTTCTAAAGTTTAAGAAGCTAGTAATTCAACAAAACAATTCTTTTCTTCCAAGATTCCATGGTGAAGAATTTCTCTTTTATCATAGCCCTTACCACTGACCCCTTCCCTTCAAACTTGTAGCTTTATTCAGTTTTCTTGTTCCAGCCTTCATTTTGTTACTAGCCTCAGTAATCTCCTTATGGTATTTTACAATGAAATTCCATTTGTTGTTAGAGAGCTCAATTCATATTGCCAAAGGCAGAATTATGAGCATATCATAGAGCATAAAATATTGAGTATCATTAATGTGATCATATGCAACTATTCCATAAATCAATATAAGTACCACATAAATGTGCATCTTCATATGCTTTTTAAAATGGAAAGGAGTTACATATCTATATCATAAAATAATTCAGCTCACTAATAGAAGAGAATAAGCTAAGCATTTTTTATCATCTCTAATATTCTTTGTAAAATTTTCTTTTCTCATTAACTATCACCTTAGGGCCTGCTTTTCCTAGCACCAAGATATAAGTTGATGTCCTTGGATTTTAGTCACCTCTTAGTAACTTGCCTTCCAACACCAGTTATTCCCTCATGTAAAATACCTGAGGAATAACTTTTCATATTGTGCCTGCAAGAGGTGGACCCAAGTCGACTGTCTGTGCTCACTCTTGCTTTGCTTTGTTTGGGAGTGGAGTGGCAGAGACAGTGGTGTCAGGTATCAGGTGGTTGGATCCATGGTGTTAAGAATTGTGGGTACCAGAAAAGAGTAGCAGAGAGTAGGATACTAGGGAAAGGGTAATTGTGACTGTAATTGCTGAGTTGCAGTGGCAGAAATTGGGTAACACCAACAGTTTACAGGGGTTGGCGTAGCTAATACAGGCATCCAGAACAGTTTATCAGGGACAAAGAATCACAGACAAAATGAAAGATAAAAGTTGTGAGGGATTGTGGGGAACAACAGGGTAACAAGGTCATGGTTGTGCAAACTGGGTACCCAGTACTAGGGTAGAAGTAATTGGCATGGTGGATTAATGTGGTGCAGAGCTCTGGGTTTGACTCTCCAGTTTTGGCTGTTAGATCTTTAGGGAACTACCTCTATCAGCTCATTATCAGTTGTTGTGTTCAGGCACATACCATCTATAAATGTCTACTCCAAGTAGATTGCATTCTTTGACACCAGCTCTAGGATCTTTGCCCTAAGCATCCTGAGAGACCACACTTCACAATGCTGCAGAACAAGCTCCACAAAGTGAGCTGCTATCACTTCATACAACTCTTGCTGCTCCTCTCCAATGTCAATTATCATGGTAGGGAGGGATCTGAGTTGTGCTCAGCAGCAATGCTCTGGGAAGCTATCAATTCTTACCCTGGCATTCTGGGAGATCCCTAGAATTGGTAAAGAGCACTTGCTGGTGCTCTTCCAACTTCTCTCTGAATACCGAGACTATTGTACCTCAGATGGGTTACTTTGATATCCAGGTGGCCTCAAACTTGCTCTATCTTCTCCCTCGAGGTTCTCATTAGCTTCAGTTGCCTTTCCTTTTCCCTCCAAGTAGTTTGCTTCATCTCCACATCCTTTGAACTCTGCTTCATATCAACCTGTGGCTTCCACACCAAGCCCTTCCACTTTCTCATCTACCTCTCTAGCTGTGAATCTGGCAAAAAAAGCTACATGTAACTTCTGTATCTCTTTATCAAGATTTGAGCTGGAATCCCAAGTGGTACTAGCAAACTGAGAACATGGGGAGCATCTTAAATACTCCCCTGCCATTCACTGCTCATTGAGAAAGATGTGAAAGTGTTGTGGTCAGTATCTCCTTTTCCATTTCTGGTTCAACAGAATAAAGTGAAGTCACAATGGATCTACCAGGCAGCTGCGATGTCAGCAAGTGAACCAACCAAATATAATTTAATGAGGGGATACTTATCAAATGTAGTAGTGTAAATGCACATATTTGTAGGACACTACTAAGGGCTTTCATCAAACTAGTTAATTTCCAAAATGGTAGACCAATCTTAGACTCTCCCTTAGATCTTCCTGTTCTGAAGTCCCTGAGGAGTTTTACATACAACTCAGACCTAGTAACATGTGTAAATAGAAAAGTGTGTATGGATTAGTATTCTGAAGGTGTGATATGATCTTGTCATGACTACCATGAAATCAATGTCCTTTCTCTATCCTTCACAACATCCCTTTATTTGGCATAACTGGCAGGTTTCTTAGTGTGTTGTTTTTTCCTGCTAGTTCAGTGCACAGGTTAAAACATTAAGCATGCCAAACCATGGGTTTCCATTGCCTAGTAGGCATTTTGCATCCTAGGACCTCCCTTCCAGGTAACTCTCTTCTTGGGCCCTCATATGCATATGCTCACAGAAGAGAATATATCACAAACCAGGGAACATAGTTGCTCAATGATGATTAGCTCACACAGAGACTCAAGCAGTTTGGGTCTGGAGCCTTTCTGAGAGGCCTTGGACTAGGCACTGGGGGCAACATTGACAGAAATTCCTCAGAGCAATACCACTGACAGCAAGTGAGTCCTGACATTACTAGTCCTACCTAGGATATGAACACATGAACAAACCCTGTTTAGCCTATTGAACAGTGCCCCCATCAATGAAATCATTTTGAGTGTAGGAGAAAATCTCCATTTGTAAAGCAGTACACATAAGAAACACATGATGCCCCACACTCAAAAGCTCCAGTAGAACAGAGTGTAAGGCTGTGTACACAGTTGGGAAATAGGATTCTAAGGGGTGGGAAGGGATGATTTTAGAGAGCAAACTTAGAAGTAATTATAAGTTTCTGAATACTCTTACCTAACTATCTCCGGCCCCTCAGATCCAATTCAAGAAATAATGGAGTTTATGATCACAAAATAAAGTTTTTAATCCCAGGGACAAACTCTAGATGTAAGAACATCTTCCCAGATGCCCCTGATGTAAAGGGTCAGAAAGGCAAAGGGGAAGGGCGCCCAATGCTCAGGAATATAAATGGAGCTTACAAGCCACTGCAGTCTCTGATTTTCTTTCTTTTTTATAGTGAAAAAACTGTACAGAGGGGTTACAATTACATGGGCAAGATAGTGAGTACATTTCTTATCAAGCATTATAGCCTGCTCCTTTGTTTACCCTTCCCATCCCTTCCCAGCCTCTCCCATCCCCCAATCCAACCTAACCCACCAAAGTTGTAAAGTTCGTTTTCGACATGACCACTTGTACTTCTCATTGTTGCAACGGGTCCACCTGTATCCTTATTTAAACAACTTGCTCTTCCCCTTCCCCTCCACAAATTATACCGACATCAAATATAGTGAAAGCAGGGGTTATAATGTGGGGGAGGGACATACAAAGCAACAAAGAAATAATCTTATAAATGCGTTAGAAACAAATGCATGAAAGAAAAAAAAACATTTAAATACATATCTTAGGGTTCATTTCCGTAACATCACCTTATCTGAACTTTTCTGCTTGACTCATACATATACTAGATATTACAAATAAGGGAAACCATGGGACCTATGTTTCTTTGGGCTTGGCTTACTTCACTTTATATAATTGTTTCCAAGTGTTTCCATTTCCTAACAAATGGAGCAATGTCATTCTTTCTGATGGAGGCATAGAATTCCATTGTGTATATATACCACATTTTTTGATCCATTCATCTACTGAGGGGCATCTGGGTTGGCTCCATATCTTACTTATGGTAAATAATGCTGCAATAAATATAGTTGTGCTGTTAGCTTTAGTGTGGTCTTGTTTGTAAACATTTGGGTAAATGCCCAAAAGTGGAATTGCTGGGTCATAGGGGAGCTCTATGTGGAGTCTTTGGAGGAAACTCCATACTACTTTCCAAAGTGGTTGAACAAGTTTACAGGCCCACTAACAATGAAGTAAGGTTCCCTTCTGTCCATACCCCCTCCAGCATCTGATGTTATTAGAGTTCTTGATTTTTGCCATTCTAACTGGAGTGAGGTGGTATATCAATGTTGTTCTGATTTGCATTTCTTTTATGGCTAGGGAGGTTGAGCATTTCTTCATGTGTCTATTGGCCATCCTTCTTTCTTCTTCAGAGTAGTTTCTCTTTAAGTCTTTAGCCCACTTATTTATTGGGAAGTTGTTTCTTTGAGGATTCGTTGTTGGGGGATTTAATTTTTTGAGTTCCAAGTATGTTTTAGATATGAGACCCTTGTCCGTTGTATGGCTAGTGAAGATCTTCTCCCAATCCGTACGCTTTCTATTCATCTTGCTAGCTAGGTCCTTTGCCATGCAGAAGCTCTGCAACTTCTTGCAATCCCATTTGTCCAACCTTTCTTTGATTTATTGTGTTTCCCGGTCTCCATTAATAAAATTTCGGCCTGTGCCAAGGAGACCTAGGGTTTCTCATATTCCATCCTATAATGTTTACAGATTGTCTGCTTTGACTTCCAGGTGTTTCATCCATTTGGAGTTGATTCTGTTGCAGGGTGATATATAAGGATCTAGCATTAGTTTTCTACAAGTAGTTAACCAATTTAGCCAGCACCATTTACTGAAGAGGCTGTCTTTCTTACATTCCATTTTTTAGGTCACTTATCGAAGATTAGATGGCTATGGGTCTGTAGGTTCATTTCTGGGATTTCAATTCTATTCCATTGGTCCTGAGGTCTGTGCCAGTATCAAGCTGTTTTGATTACTATGGCTTTATAGTAGAGTTTGAAATTTGGTATTGATATTCCTCCAGCAGTGTTCTTTCCATTGAGGAGCGTTTTTGCTATTTGGAGTCTTTTATTGTTCCATATGAATTTTTGGATTGTCTCTTCTATTTCCTTGAAGAATGAGGTTGGAATTTTGATAGGTATCCCATTGAATTTGTAGATACCCTTGGGAAGCATTGCGATTTTCATGATGTTAGTCTTTCCAATCCAGGAGCATGGGAGTTTTTGCCATTTTCTAAGTACTGTTTTGATTTCCATTTTCAAGTTTTTAAAGTTTTCATCATAGAGGTCCTTCACATTTTTGGTTAAGTTAATTCCTAGGTATTTTATTTTTTTGTGGGGCTATTACGAATGGAGTTTCTTTCCTAATTTCAGCCACACTTTTCTCATTGTTGGCATTCAGAAAAGCCATTGATTTTGGGGGGTTAACTTTATACCCTGCTATTTTGCCAAAGTTTTGAATCCGCTTGAGTAATTTTGGAGTGGAGTCTATGGGATTCTTTTCATACAAGATCATGTCATCTGCAAAGAGGGAGACTTTTATTTCTTCTTTCCCTATTTGGATATACTTTGTGTTTGCATTTTGTCTTATTGCTGTAGCTAGGCATTCTAAAACTAGATTGAAGATAAGTGGAGAGAGTGGACTTCCTTCTCTTGTTCCTGAGTTAAGAGTAAATGGTTTTAATTTTTCACCATTAAGTATAATGCTGGCTGTAGGTTTGTCAAATACAGTCTTTATTGTATTGAGAAATGGTCCATGGATTCCTAATTTTTCCAAAACCTTCATCATAAAGGGGTGTTGGATCTTGTCAAATGTTTTTTCTGCATCTATTGAGATAACCATGTGGTTCTTACCTTTGCTCCTGTTGATATGATAAATAATATTAATTGATTTGCTTATATTGAACCAGCTTTGCATCCCTGAAATCAATGCTGTTTGATCGTAATGTATAATTTTTTTGGATGAATTGTTGAAGTCGATTGGCCAACATTTTGTTGAGACGTTTTGCATCAAGGTTCATCAAAGAAATCCGTCTATAGTTCTCTTTCGTTGATGAGTCCCTCCCTGGTTTTGGGATGAGGGTTATGATGGCTTCAAAGAATGTGTCCAATAGTGAACTTTCTCTTTAAATTTCATTGAAGAGTTGGAGGAGTGTGAGCTCTGCTTTGAAGGCCTTGTAGAATTCCGCTATAAAACCATCTCATCCTGCACTTTGCTTAGCTGGGAGGTCTCTTATTGCTATTTCTATTTCAATGCTTGATATGGGCCTGTTAAGATGATTTAACTCATCTTGGTTTAGTGTCGGTGTGTCAATATTTGCTAAGAAAAGTCCATTTCTGCCAAATTCTCAAACTTATTAGCATAAAGTTTTGAGAAGTATTCCGTTTCCATTCTCATCTCTGAATTTATTTATTTAGGTGTGTTCTCTTCTTTTTCTGATAAGACTTACTAAGGATCTGTAAATTTTGTTAATGTTTTTGAAGAACCAACTCTTTGTTTTGTTGATTCTTTCTATAGTTTTAGTTTGGATTCTAATTCTTTCATTCTGATTTAATTTTAATTATTTCTTTCCATCTACTAGACTGGGGTTTATCTTGCTGCTCTTTTTCAAGGAAGTTCAGATGTCTCATTAAATTGTTGGTTTCAGATCTCTCCAAATTGTTGATGTAGGAACTCAGAGCTATAAACTAGCCTCTGAGTACTGCTTTTGCTGTGTCCTAGAGAAGCTGGTTATTTGTGTGCTCATTTTTGTTGAATAGCATGAACATTTGCATTTCCTTTCTAATCTCTTCCATGACCCACTTGTGATTCAGCAGAGTGTTGTTCAGCCCCCATGTGTTACCAGACTTTCTTTGGTGGCTTTTGGTATTGAGTTCTAATTTTATTCCCTTGTGGTCAGAGATAATGCAAGGTATAACTTCAATGTTTCTGAATTTGTACAAATTTGTATTGGGGCCTAAAATGTGGTCTATTTTAGAAAATGTTCTTTGTGCTGCTGAGTAAAACGTGTATTCTGATGTTACTGGGTGAAATATTCGGTAGATATCTGTTAAATATAATTGATCTATGCAGCTGTTTAGATTTGCGGTTTTCTCTGTTGAGTTTTTGCCGAGTTGTTCTATCTAGTGGGGAGAGTGGTGTTTTAAAATCCCCAACAATTAATGTCTTTGGATCTATGTGGGATTTGAGGGAAAGTAGTGTTTCTTGGATAAATTTGGGTGCTCCGTTGTTTGGCGAATGGATATTAAAATTGTAATATCCTCCTGAAGGAGGGATCCCTTAATTAGTATGTAGCGACCTTCTTTATCTCTTCTCACGAATTTTAATTTGAAGTCTATTTTATCTTATATTAGGATTGCAACTCCCGCCTGTTTATGGGGGCCGTTTGCTTGGTAGATTTTGTTCAAGCCTTTAATATTGAAAATGTGCTTGTTTTTACGGCCAAAATGTGACTCCTGAAGGCAGCAGTTAGAGAGATCTTGTTGATTAATCCAACTAGACAGTGAATGTTTCTTAATTGGAGAATTAAGTCCGTAAATGTTGAGAGATAGAACTGAGAGGTATTTGGGACTTCTTTTCATATTATGCACCTTTTTGGGGCTGTGAAAACTGGGTTCTTCATATGGTTCTTGGATTCTCTGTTTGGTTGCAGTTTCTTGGCCTTTATTGTGGTCTTGTTGGTTTTCTATGTGTAGGACATCTTTAAGAATCCTTTGTATGGCTGGTTTGGTGGAGATGTATTGTTTCAATTTTTCTTTGCTATGGAAGTTTTTTATTTGGCCTTCAGTTATGAAGGAGATTTTAGCTGGGTACAGTATTCTTGGTTGAGAGTTGTTTGTTTTTAGGGCATGGCATACATCATTCCAGGCCCTTCTTGCTTCGATGGTCTCTGCTGAAAATTCTGAGGTGAATCTAATTGGTTTCCCTTTATAGGTGATTAATCTTTTCTCCTTGACAGCTTTCAGGATCTTTTCCTGGGTCTGAATTGATCCTGTGTGGATTATAATGTGATAGTGGGATGTCCTATTCTGGTCTGGTCTATTTGGCATTCTAAAAGCTTCTTGTAGCTGAATAGGCCTATCTTTTTGCATGTTTGGGAAGACCTCTGCTAGGATCCTATTATACAAATTTCCTAGTCCATTAACTTCTGTTTCTAGGTACTCTTCTACACCCATTATCCTTAGATTAGGCATTCGGATGGTGTCTTCCAAGTGTTGGATAGATCTCTCATATTTCTTAGATTTGTCTTGGATGGTTGTATGTTCTTTCTCTATCATATCTGGGCTGTGTTCAATCCCCGATATTCGATCTTCTTCATGGTCTAACCTACTGTTAAGACTTTCTACATTGTTATTTATTTCCTTTCCTTCTAATTGGTCAGCTTTGATGGCTTCAAATTCTTTGTTGAAGCTTTGTTGTAGATATTGTATGAACTTCTTTACTTCATTAATTTGGTGTTCAGTGTTTATTCTCAAATCACTTATTTGATTGGTTATGGTTTCCTTGGACTCCCATTCCTTCTGTTGAGATCCATTCCACATTCCCATTGTGGTCTCCCTGACTTCCCTCAGCTCTTTGTTAATGGATCCAATGAATGCCTTTATTGATCTTTTGTATTCTCATCCTGCTGTATTACTCTTTGCTTAGCTTCCTCCCGTTCATGCCATTCCTGTAGTTCTCTTTGAGTTTTTTAAGATTGTTCAGGCCATTCCTGCCTTTCTCTTTGAGCATTCTCAAGCTGCTCACGTAAATCCTGCATCAGTTTTTGAGTAGCTTCCTCACGCTCATGATATTACTGTATAAACTTTTGGATTGCCTCCTCTCTCTCTCTATCATGCTCATCCAGAGTCCTTTGTAGGTTTTCAATCTTTTTCTGCATTAAACTTGTGTTTGCCTCCTCTCTCTCCCAATCACCCTCATTCAGAGTCCTTTGTATGTTTTCAATTTTTTCATTTATCATGTTTGCTAGCAGTGTTTGTAGAGCTGTTTGGGAACTCTGCTCTGGATTATTCCTTATCTGTTCTGTGCCATGATTATCATGAGTGGGAGTTAAGATACAAGGACTTGATATTCTTCTTGTGTTTTTCCGGAGTACTCTGCCCATTTGGGATGAAAATAACACCAGTTTTGTGCTAGAACACTAACTTAAGGCAAGCATCAACAAAAGTCTGTATTTGCACAGACAATAGTCTGCAGATACAATCTAGTTCAACAGATACATCTATTCAACATCAAAAAACTATGTATTAATGGGCTACAAACCGCAAAGAAGAATTTGTAAAACAAGAAATTATAAGGGTTAGGGAGAGATGTTGGTAAAAAATAGTAATAGAGATAAGAGGGAAGGCACAGGGAGAGTTAGCTTAACTTAGTACTAATCTCAAAGCAAGAAATATGTTGGATAGGATGAAAGTAGAGAGAGAGAGAAATAAAGAACAAAGAGAAAGGGAAAAAAGAGACCAGAAAAAATAGAAAAGTAAAATTTAAAAATATTATACAGAATGAAAACAAACTATGCAGAGAAGAACGTGAATATAATGAGAGAAGGGGAGGGATAAAAAGGAGATGTGAAAATCTTAAAAATAAAAATACTTAAAATATTATATAGGTATAAAGAGGTAATACTGCTATTAAGTAATTTAAGTCTCAGAGGTTTTGAATTGAGTAATAAATTTGTGGATTAAATGTGTACACAATGGAGGATAGGTTTTAATAGTCAACTATTGGTTTATCTGAGGATGTGCAGAGTAATAATTAAGTCACCTAAAGAAGAACGAAAGAGAAGAAAAGGTGAAAAGGGTAAGAAAGAAAGAAAAAACATCAGAAGTTCAGTAGAGTAAACAAAAAACAAAAAGAAATTTTTTTAAAAAAAGAAAGCAAAAAAACCCTGAAAGAAAGACGCACACACACATGAACCCCTAAAATTAAAATTATAAGAGGAAAAAAAGTTACTAGGAAACAATTTTTTTCAAAAAAGGTAAAAATTAAAAATTAAAAAAAAGTTTTAGAAAGAAAAAAAATTTTATAAAAGGTACAAAAATAGAATAAGAAGGAAAAACAAGTTTCTGGTGTTTTTTGGGAGGGGTGGGAAAAATCCTGTATCTCCCTTGTATCCCTAACCAGCCTTGTTGGAGTCTCTGGTCTGCTTGTGGTCCTGTGGCTTGGTTGGTTTCTTAAGTCAATTTGTTTGAATAGGCAGAAAAATGCTCTGCTTTACCCAGGATTTTGCGATCTTCCTCCCAGGTTAGTTCAATGGGAGGGACATCTGCTTTGAGAATCACAAAAGAGGAAGATGGCTTTTTCCTCTGGTTTGGAGATGCTGTGATGAGGCTAGGTTCTGTGCAGAATTGAGGCCTTTCAGCAAACAGTAGCTTTTCCCGGGGGCTAGTTTGTGAGAAACTGACAGAGCTCAGCCGGGAGCCATTCTCAGGGTTTATGTTTACTGAATTTCAATTGATTGTCAAAGCTGCTTATGGGAGGGGCAGCCTCTGGCTCTGATTACCCAGTGAAGAAAGCCATTCCTGGGGCTGGCGCCCGAGCTGGGTGACTTTTCCCTGGGTGGAGCTAAGTCTGGCAGGTCAGTTAGGTTTTGTGACTTGCTAAATGACTAGTTTTCTTCCAAGGCCTGAGTTGGAGCTAGCAGCTCCGCCGAGCTATGTCAGTATCCAAGATGGAGATCTCTGGTACTGGGGTGCTGGAGGAGTGGCCTTCCTTTCTCCGTTCCCTGTGAAGGATTGAGGAGGTCAGGCTTTTACTCACGCCGAGTCTTGGTTCCTGGGTCGTCTCTGGTCTGCGAACTGCAGGATGAAGATGTCCGCTCCTTTTTGGTTCTTGCTGGTGTTGAATAGAATCTGCTCACCCACTGCATCTGGCTCATTTGTTCTGGACAAATGCCATTCAGGTATGGCGAGTTCGGCCATGAGATCTGTTTCCTTGCCTGGATTTCCCTCTCTGGGCTAACTCTCTGTCCTGTGAAGGACACTTGGTGTGATTCTTTGGCTTACGACTGTTCACTGGAACTCTAAAACTGTTTTGTATGTGATAGCTTGCTTAGCCTCCAGCTTCTCCTCCGCCATATTCCTGGAACTCCCCTTCTGATTTTCTTTTTTGAAGATAACATAAAAGGCAGCTTGAGTTTCTAAAAACAGTGTCTACGCTATATGGCTCCTTCATAGCTTCTTTCCCTCCTAGTGTGTTTTGAGAGCAACAGTTACTACAGTGCTTTTGTTTCTTAGGGCAATCTTTCTCTTCACACAATTCTTAAAGTAGACAATTATTGGAAGCTGCCATTAAATCTAAAAAAGTATGAAATAGCACACAGTGAGTGCTTGCCCTGAATTTCTGGACCTAACAAGTTCCCAATTCTGAAGACAAAGTGATTATGGGTGTGTACTAATAACTTCCACTGAATGGTGAACTTAGAACACTTTTCCCAAGGCAGGTTCGGTCCAGGACAGTAGTTGCCACCAATAATCCTGGTTATTAGGATGGCTGAGATCTATGGACCAATGAACTTACAGACCATGCAAGACTGAAAATTCTAATATATTGAGTCCCAAAAGAAGAAACTGGGACAAGAATAGAAAACTTATCATTGCTGGAAAAGGAGGAAGACTTAACTAGGAGACTGTTACTCTGAATACTGACATGGGTATAATTATAAAAAAGTTCTAAGTTGGAGCTCATCAGTAGAAACTATCATGTCAAACCTCAGTAAAGCTAAAAGTAAAACTTACAAAAATAAAAAAAAAACTTTGTATTTCAGTACTAATATCTTTTTTAAGTATTCTGTTTGTGTGTGTGTGTGTGTGTGTGTGTGTGTGTGTGTGTGTGTGAGTGAGTGAGTGTGTGTGTGATGTCTGAAATTATCTATGGGAGAGCTTTGGTTCTTAAAACCATCATATTGACTTTATCCTTTAGTTTTCCCATTCACGTCTGGTGGCATTCGAGCTCTAGTACATGATACACTCAATTCTTGCTTTCTTCTGGTTAACTGGAAATAAATATGTAATAGCTATGTCAACCTGGGTTGGTTTCAAACTATGATCTTCAGGTCTGAGCCACTATGCAAGTTACTTAATATTTCAGACTCTCAGCTTCTTCCTGTGTGGAAAGTGAAAAAAATTACTCTGTGGCCTTCGAATCTGGTGGAAGTTATGACTGGGTGCAGAAAGTGCAAGTGTTCAGAATGTGTGGACAGAGTCTGACACTCTCATAAAACTACTGATGTTTATATTGAAATGAATTCCAGGAATTGGATTTTTCTGTTCTTGTTTATCCATTTATGGGCATTGAGGGAGCCACAGAAATTCAAGAACAGGGAAACAAATGCAGCAGTTGTACTTTGTAGATTGTACTCCACAATGAGCTATATCTCTTGTGGATAGGGACAGGAGCAAAAATCAGAAAGAGAGCAATGGAAGTGATTGTCAAACAAGAACGAAGCATTACCGACTTACAAAATGGTGATCTGTATGTACACTACCTTAACAATAGCAATTTTAATAACCAGGGTTAAGGATTCTCTTCTCCAGTTTTTGTAGGGGGCCCTAAGACTCAGGCCCACCTATAGAGTTTTTGAAGGTCACATTATACAATAATTAGTATAGAGCCAGAATCACTTAAGAAATGTTATAAAAAGTATTTCATTCTTAGTACTGGTTTCTCTTTGAGTCACGATTCTATATGTTGTTGGCAGAGCTAATATTTTAGTTTTGTTTTTGAGTACATCTCAGGTTTTGAAACCCTTCTTAAAACTGCGACAGAGGTCTGCTATATCTTGGCATCCTGCCCTTAACTAAAATGGTAATCAACCTTTGAAATTAATGTACTTGAGTATGAGTTTTATTTATTGGTGGTGGTGAACTCTGGGCATGGTTGCCATCCCTCAGCTCTTAAGCTCAAGAATAGTGCTCTACCACTTGAGCCACAGTACCACTTCTAGCTTTTTATCTTTAGTTGGTGCTGAGGAATCATACCCAGGGGCTCGTGCATTCAAGGTAAGCTGACTACCACTTATCCACCTTCTCAGGACCTATGAGTGATATTTTTGTGCACGGTCTATAAAGCAAATCTATTGAGCAAATGTATTCAATTGCCACTAGACATATTCAAAATTATGAATTATCTGATATTTTAATGAATAAAACTGTTATCATTGTTTGTCTCACCATGCTAAAAATATGAAGGAGGTATTTTAAACTAAAACCACAAAAGGAATTTTAAGATCTTGGTGCTAACAAATCTGTCCAGATGTTATTACATTAAACAGAAAATTCAAAATGGTTTTTCTTCATGAATACAGAGATCAAAGGTCTTTTAATACTTATTTTTAAATGCAAATTAAAGGGGAAAATCAGTCAGTAGGTAAATTTTATGTTGAATGTTAATTTTTAAAGAGGAAAACAAGATCCTAGGTGGCAGACAAAAGACAAAGCAATATCAGAGCACTATATGCTCAATAATCAATAAGAATCTTTAATTGAAAAACTGATCTGGAATGTGCATATTAGGCAAAGGCAAGCAGTCAGAACCTGCCACAACAAAGTAATACCATAATATATATCTCAGAAAAAGGAAACAAATTCATTATCCTTGTTTGCAATGATACACATAACCCCCCCTACACATACACACACACACACACACACACACACACACACACACAATTGAATGTATGCAACAGCTCAATCTACTCACATCCATTGAACATTAATCAAAGATCTTCCTGTAATATTTGAAACATTAAAAATTTCAAGCCTTGTAAATAATTGATAACAGATGCATAAGCAAGCATTTTCTGAATAGCACTCTGCTATGGAAATGAGAGTTCGTGGTGGTTATAACAATTTAAAACATCTCTGAATCTCGAAAGAATAAAACAAGAGACAATCCGAATTTTGGGACTATATTTCTACCAGCTATTCTGCAAAGGATTAATAAGAAGTTACGAGATCCAATAATAAATATCAAATTAATACATTAATATGTGTAAGTGAAGTGAAAGACAGTGATCAGAAATCAATGCTGCCTCCAATTCTCAGCTGGCTACACACTGTGACACCTTTGATTCTGCTGCACCAGGCCCACAGTTGTCTTCCTCATAGCAGTGGCCCTGCTGGGGTTGGTGATGGGAGCTGTGTGAACAGGGGGGAGGCCACAGGGGAAGCCGAGCTGGCGCTGGGGCTGGGGGCAGTGGGGAGAGGATGGGAGGCCCTGGCAGAGGCAGTGAAGGGAGGAAGGAGGTAGTAGGCTAGCAGCTCAGGCAGCAGCAACCCCAAAGGCAGCTGAGTTCTGGGTAGTGTCTGTGAGATGCGGAATTTGGGGTGGATCTGCTGAGGCCTGTTTGCTTGGTGAGGAGAGGAAGGAGTCTCAAGTCCCACCCAAACAATGAGAAATGAGACAACCAATGGCTAAAGAATTTCAAGAACACAGGCAGGGACTCATAGGTAAACTCTGGGCGCAAGGAAGGCAGCAGAGCTGGGGCTGTGATTGTCATGCATCTCTGGAAGCCATTGGAAGTGAGTGAGGGCCAGCTATGCTATGGGCTAGGCCTTGCTCTCACATTGAAACAGGCACCAGGAATTTCCAGCACAGCCTCAGCCTGCCCCATGGAGCTGGCCTGTTGTGGGTGCTGAAGACCGGGCAGGTGCTAGAAGGCTATGCGCAGCAGGGCAGAGGAAGCAAGTCGAGTAGGCGCTGCTCCAGCGCAGCCCGGCCTAGGCCCACTGGGGAAGTTGTGCCTCTGGATCAGGACCAGGCTCTGCTCCCCAAACAAGTAGAATCTCTGGGGACCTGCAAGTGGCTGCCACGTGTGTGTTGTGAACTTCCTTAGCATGGCCAAGGAGTCTCCATGGAGAGACACATTTGCTCCTGTGCCTCTCCCATCTTCTGGATTCCTGCTCCCCCCTGCCTCCTGCCATGTCCAACTACAGGAGTCAACTTCTCCAAGCCGCTGAGAGGCCATCCCGGAAATGCTCAGAGGGTTTTCCAGGCTGGTTCACCATGCATGCAGGGCTCACAGGGTGCCATCCTCCAGGCAATGTGTACCCCATTTCAGCTTGGTCACCCCTGCCTAGGGGACTATGACTGCATTCTTATACAGAAAACCAGGGGTACACAGGCCATCCTGTAGTCTAAGGCATCCTTTCCTTCCTCTTGCTCAGGTGTGGGGCAGCTATGGAGACAACTGCAAGATCATGTTTGATTATCTAAAAGGAAGAGGAAGAAAGCTTCATTGTCCCAGATACAGCTGCCCCTGGGGTTCTCTGTGTACAGTGGTCTTGTGCTGAGATAAGGATCCCCAAAGACCACCAAGGACCCAGTTCCGATGCGAGCACATGAGACTCATTTATTGCATGCTGGATCCTGGACTCATAACCATCTCCATTGCAGTGGATCAGAGTTGAGAGCCCCAATCCTTCAGTTAACAGGGTTTTTATTGGGTATAGTTTTGAGGTAAGGGGGTTCCTACCTTGGCAGTTACATGATTAGTTGACATTTAGTGACTGAATCTTCTAACAATCTTATTGGCTAACATGTGCAGGCTAAGCAGTAAGCAGCAAACTGTTAACTAGCTATCTTAAGAAACATCTGTAGCTTTAGGTACCTTCCTGTCATCCGCTGATGGCTATTGCTAGGGGAGTTACTGGCAGAACGTTATTGGGACATTTCAAAGTTTTTCCAGGAACTGGAGTTCTAAATTTCTGTAAAAGTCTTTACAATGGGTACTTTCAGTAAAGGTCTTCACAATACATACTTTCGGTAAAGGCCTTCAAAATGGAGTCTAAGTCCACAATTCCTGTACTTTGGCCAACGTCTCTCACTAGGTGTGTGTGTGTGTGTGTGTGTGTATGTGTGTGTATGTGTGTGTGTGTTTGGTTTGAGAGAGTCAGACACAGCTAATGTTTGGGGTAAAACACTTCTTCCCTTCAGCATTGAGTTTTGGTGTCTAGTGTTTGGCCCCCTCCCCAAATCTGAGTTCTAAAGTTGTCGTTCTAAATACTTTTATCCTTTAATCATCTTGATATTCAGATTTCGAAGGTCTGTTTGTGAACTTCCACATTTGCTTCATGAAGGTGGTGCCTTTCTTCTAGCTTCCTTCTAACTTCTAACCTTTTCTCTCTTTAAATGCAGTTTGTGCTGTTAGTGGTTTTACTTAGCCAAGACTGTTGTGGTCCAGGCTGTGACTATTAATTCTGAGATTAGTTTAAGCCAATATGATACTATCCTTTCAGTCTATCTAGTGAAAGAAGTTTAGCATATTTATTGACGTAATTTCCTGGTTGTAAATACAAAAAAATGCATCCAGTGGTATAAATGTACAATCGGTTGTTTTTAGTAAATTTTGCACCAGTGTAATGAAAAAAATCTTTTTAGTAAAGTGAGTATATGGAATGGGAAAAAAACAAATATTATAAAACATAAAAATTGATCAAATACTAAAAGAAAAAGAAAGACACTGATTGTGAATGAAGTACAAATGTAAGTGTTTAATAAATAAATGAAATGTTTGAGATTCGTATCCACATAGAAAATACATAGGAAAATAAACACGAAAGTCACTGAGATCCCATCTTATACTCCAGAATAGCTATCACCACTCAAATAAATAAACTTCTGGAGAGGTTGAAATACATCAGGAACTGTATTTGGTTTTGTGGCATTGTAAACTACTGCAACTCATATGGAGATCCTAATGGAAGTTTACACAATACCAAAAAGACATATATGTTGATGACCTTTATCGCAACTGGATACATATTGAAGGAATATAAGTCAACATGAACATCCATGTTCATGGCAGCAATATTCATAGCAACCAAGCAACCATTTAATTCTTATTTAATTTCAATTGTTTCTTTCCATCTACTGGATTTGGGTTTGTCTTGCTGCTCTTTTTCAAGGAGGCTGAGATGTCTCATTAAATTGTTGGTTTCAGATATCTCTAATTTGTTAATGTAGGTACTCAGAGGTATAAACTTGCCTCTGAATACTGCCTTTGCTGTGTCCCAGAGGACCTGGTAGTTTGTTTGTTTTTTTTTTTTTCATCGTGGGGCTTGAACTCTGGGCCTGGGCGCTGTCTCTCAGCTCTTCAGCTCAAGGCTAGCGCTCTACCACTTGAGCCTCAGTGCCACTTCCGAGCTGGTAGTTTTTGTGCTCATTTTTGTTGAATATCATGAACACTTGAATTTCATTTCTAATGTCTTCCATGGCTCACTGGTGGTTCAACAGTGTGTTTTTCAGCCTCCATGAGTTACAGGACTTTCTTTGGTGGATTTTGGTGTTGAGTTCTAACTTTATTCCCTTGTGGTATGAGAGAATGCAAGGTATAACTTCAATGTTTCTGAATTTGGACAAGTTTGCTTTGTGACCTAAAAATGTGGTCTATTTTGGAAAATGTTCCATGTGCTGCTGAGAAGAACATGTATTCTGATGCTGCTGAGTGAAATATTCAGCAGATGTCTATTAAATCTAGTTGATCTATGCAGTTATTTAGGTCTGTGGTTTCTCTGTTGAGTTTTTGCCCAGTTCATCTATGAAGTAGGGATAGTGGTGTGTTAAAATCCCCAACAATTAATGTCTTTGGATTAATATGGGATTTGAGAGAAAGTAGTGTTTCTTGGATAAATTTGGGTGCTTCGTTGTTTGGCGAATAGATATTTAGAATTGTAATATCCACCTGAATATGATATCTGGTATGTAGCGACCTTTTTTATCTGTTCTAATCAATTTTAATTTGAAGTCTATTTTATCTGATGTTAGGATTGCAACTCCTGCCTGTTTACGGGGGGCATTTGCTTGGTGGATTTTGTTCCAGCCTTTCACATTCAAACAAAGTTTGTTTTTGGGGGGAAGTTTTACTCCTGTAGGCAGCAGATAGAAAGATCTTGCTTTTTAATCCAACTAGACAGTCTATTTTGCTTAATTGGAGAGTTAAGGCCGTTAATGTTAAGAGATAGGACTGAGAGTTATTTGGGAGTTCCTGCCATTTTATCCACCTTCTTGGGGGCTGTGGTAATGGGGGTTCTTCTTATGGTTCTTGGATTCTCATTTTGGGTGTGGTTTCTTGGCCTTTATTGTGGTCTTGTTGGTTTTCTAAGTGTAGGACATCTTTAAGAATCCTTTGTAGGGCTGGTTTGGTGAAGATGTATTGTTTCAATTTTTCTTTGCTATGGAAGTTTTTTATTTGGCCTTTAGTTATGAAGGAGATTTTAGCTGGGTACAGTATTCTTGGTTGATAGTTGTTTGTTTTTAGGGCATGGCATGCATCATTCCAGGCCCTTCTTGCTTCGATGGTCTCTGCTGAGAAATCTGAGGTGATTCTAATTGGTTCCCTTTATAGGTGATTGTTCTTTCCTCTTTGACAGTTTTAAGGATATTTTCCTTGGTTTGAATTGATCCTGTGCAGATTTTAATGTGATGGTGGGATGTCCTGTTCTGGTCTGGTCTATTTGGTGTTCTGAAAGCTTCTTGTATCTGAATGGGCCTATCTTTTTGCATGTTTGGGAAGTTTTCTGCTAGGATCCTGTGAAACAAATTTCCTAGACCATTAACTTCTGTCTCTACGTGTTCCTCTACACCCATTATCCTCAAATTAGGCTTTCTGATGGTGTCTTCCAAATGTTGAATAGATCTATCATATTTCTTGGTTTTGGCTTGGATGGTTGTATATTCTTTCTCTATAATATCTAGGCTGTATTCCATCCCCAAATTCTTCTCCCTGGTCGAACCTACTGCCAAGACTTTCTACTTTGTATTTTATTTCTTATTCTTCTAGTTGGTCGGCTTTGATGGCCTCAAATTCTTTGTTGGAGATTTGTTTTAGATCTTCCATGAATTTCTTAAATTCCTTCATTTGGTGTTCAGTGTTTATTCTCAAATCACTTAGTTGATTGGTTATGGTTTACTTGGACTGCCGTTCCTTCTCTTGGGTTCCATTCAGCATTCCATTTGTAGTCTCCCTGATTTCTTTCAGCTTTCCATTTATGGATTCCATGAATGCCTCCATTGATCTTTGTCTATTCTCATCCAGTTCTCTAAGTTTCTGTATTTCTCTTTAAATAGCTTCCTCATGTTCACAGAATTCCTGCAGTTCTCTTTGAGTGTACTGAGCCTGTTCACGCCATTCCTGACTTTCTCTTTGTCTGTTCTCAGCCAGCTCACGCAATTCCTATCTATCTCTTTGACTGATCTCAACCTGCTTATGCAATTCCTTTATTTCTGTTTCAGTGTTCTAAATCTGCTCACAAAATTCCTGTATCAATTTTTGAGTAGCTTCCTCAGGCTCATGAGTCTCCTGTATTGATCTTTGGTTTACCTCCTCTCTCTACTTATCTTGCTCACACTGATACCTTTGCAAATTTTCACTCTTTTCATTTACCCTGTTTACCTGTAGTGTTTGTAGAGCTTTTTGGGAATATCCTCTCCATTATTCATTACCTTTTCTGTCCCCTGATTGTCATGAGTGGGAGCTGAGATCCTCGGACTTGCTATTTTTCTTGCGTTTTTCTGGCTTGTTCTGCCCATTTGGGATGAGTGTAACACCAGTTTTGTGCTCGAACACTATTTTAAGGTAAGCATCAACCAAAGTCTGTAGTTACACAGTCAAAAGTCTGCAGATACAATCTAGTTCAAGAGATAGAATCTATTCAACATCAAACAAATATGTCTTAGTGGCCTAAGAACAGTAAGGAGAATTTGGCAACCAGAAATTATTAGGTTTAGGGAGAATGTGGGGAAAAATAGGATTAGTGGGATGTGGGAAGGTGAGGGAGAGTGGAATTAACCAAGTCCTGATCTCAAATAGGGAAATGGATTGGACAGTATGAAAGCAGATAGAGAAAAAAAGAAAAAGAAAAAAGAATAAGAGAAAAAAGAAGAAAAAAGAGACAAAAATGGGAAAACAAAAATTTACAATTAAAATGTGAAACCCTTAAAAACTGCAAGTTTGAAGAACTAGTATTCAGAGAAGAATGGGGATGGGATGAGAGGAGGGGAGGGATCGAAAGGAGACAGGAAAAAGTGGAAAAATAAAAACCTTTAAAAATATTATATGGGTATAGAGAGGAAATACTGCTATTAAGGACTTTAAGTCTAAGGTTTTGAGTGGAGTAATAAATTTCTGGATTAAGTGTGTACACGTTGGGTGATAAGATCTAATAATCGGCAACAGGTATATCTGAAGATGAGCAGAACAGCAATTAAGTCACACAGAAACGAATGAAAGAGAAGAATTGAAAAGAATGAAAAAAGAAAAAGAGAAAAAATGATCAAAATGTCAGTAGAGATTTTTAAAAAGCATACACACATATACACCTAAAATTAAAATTATATGAGGAAGAAAAAAATAATAGAAAACAAATTTTTTTTAAATTAGAATTTAAAAATTTTAAAAATATTAAAAATAAGGTACAAAAACAGAAAGTTCTTTGTTTTTTGGGGCGTGGGTGAGATGGGAAGATTCTGTATCTCCCTTTTGTTCATAACCAGTCTCTTGGTGGAGTCTCTGGTCTGGTTGTGGTGTTTGGTTTTCCTGTGGCTTGATTGGTTACTTAAGTCAGTTTGTTTGGGCAAGCAGAAAAATGCTCTGCTTTTCCCAGGATTTTGTGATCCTCCTCCCAGGCTAGTTCAATGGGATATAGATCTGCTTTGAGCATCACAAAAGAGGAAGATGGCTGTTACCGCTTGTTTGGAGATGCTGTGATGAGGCTAGGTTCTGTGTAGAGTTGAGGCCTTTCAGCAAACAGTAGCTTTTCCCTGAGGGGCTAGCTTCTGAGACACTCACAGAGCCCAGTCTGGAGCCAGTCTCAGGGTTTATGTTTACTGAATTTTAATTGATTGTCAAGGCTGCTATAGGGAGGGGCAGCCTCTGGCTCTGTTTATGCAGTAAAGAGAGCAACTCCTGGGGACAGATTTTCCCCTGCCTGGGCTGGGTGACTGTTCCCTGTGTGGAGTTGAGCCTGGCAGGTCTGGGCAGGTTCCTGTGACCTGCTAAATGACTCTCTGTTTTTCTCTCAAGGCCTGAGTTGGCGCTAGCAGCTCAGCCGGGCATTTGTCAGTATCAAAGATGGAGATCTCCAGTAGTAGGGTGGGGAATGAGTGGCCTTCCCTCCTTTGCTCCCTGAGAAGGAGTGAGGACGCCAGGCTTTTACTAACACCGCCTGAGTGTTGGTTCCTTGGTCGTCTCTGGTCTGCGATCTGCAGGGTGAAAATATATGCTCCTTGTCAGTTCTTGCTGGTGTTGAGTAGAATCCGCTTACCTGCTGCATCTGGCGCTTTTGTCCCGGACTCTCAGTGCTGCAGGTATGGCATCTATGGCCGCCATTGTGTCGGCAGCATCCGGCAAGTACTCAGATCTGTCTCTTTGCCTGGATTTTCTTTCTCTGGCTACACTCTCTGTACCGTGATGGCACACTTGGTGTAATTCTGGCCTAGGACTGTTCACTGGAACACTAAAACTGCTTTCTATGCAAGAGCTGGTTTCACCTCCAGCTTCTCCTCCACCATCTTAGTTCTTCACATTCTTAGATATGTTTTAACATCGATGTATCCAATGACAAAGACACACTGCTTAAGTCACCATTTTGATGACTGAAAAGAAACCATGCTGCAGTCTCATTATATGGCAATGTTCTGGTTTTTAGGTTAAAAATTGATGGGGGAGAATGAACATTCTATATTCAATTTTATATTTTCCTAATTATTTTAATATACTTTCCAATATTATATATGGTTAAAACATTACTACTTATTTAGTTTTTGTATTTCTAAATTGGCCAGAGTAAAAATTCTATTCATTCACAATATTAAGACAATAGAGGGTCCATTATGATCAAGTGAGACATTTCAAACTTTTTATTTGTGGTCCTTAAAGGTTGTGCTGGGGATTCAAGTTGAGTGCTTCATGTGTCTTAGTCTACCGTGTGCCTGAGCCTGATGTGACCTGTGGTTTTATTTTCACTCAACTGGAGTAAAGAAAAATTTCACTAGGAAGGAAAAATTACTTGGTTACTTTCTCCAATATCTCTTGCATACATAAAGTAATATAATACTATAGTGACAGAAAATGGTGTTCCTATTAGCAGTAACTGTTTATTTTTTGTAGTCCCACTCTTCACTAGGTCTTGCCCCTTTCCAATTCCCTCTTCCCATAAAACATGACTAGATCCACTGGAAAACCACTTCCAATCAGCCTCCTCCTTAAAAAGTCAAAACTTAACTAACATACCACCTGGTAGTCCCACTATAAATTTTCAAAGGCCTGACTGCAATCAGACTTCTTCCTGAAAGTCCTACTTTTCTATAGGGAAAGCCTTCTTCCACTCCACCCCTTCCTACAATCCGTGCTCTGCACCACCAGAAACCAGGATACATCCATATCTCCTCTTTCTATATCCTGTTTGCTGCACCAAGAACCCCGCCTACATCAGGCTCCTCCCTCGAATCCTCAATTCATCCATCAGATACCGGGCCCATAACTACTCTAGTCTTTCATAGTCCCATTACTCCCATATCCTAGTACCTCCAAGCACCTCCCTTCCCTTTCATACCTTACCCACAACTAGCCTTCTCCCACTAGCCCCTCCACGTTTCATCAGAAACTTCACCCATAACTAGCATACTTCTAAATGGCCTAACCTCGCAAACACAGCCCTGAACCTACTTCTTCCCACAAAGCCCATAATGCTATACCAAAAAATCTTCACTTCCTTATAACTGCCCTTGAAGCCCGCCTTGCTTGTCTAGAAGCCTCTCACACAGCCCATCTCTTGCCTGGAAAGCCAGCACAAGCCTCTGAAAAGATGACTTGCAACTCATCTCTCTAATGAATAATTTTAGAGTTGCTTGCCTTACTATGTATCAGAGATTTTAGTAGCAGAAATTCTCTATCAGAATCCATTTTGAATTTCCTCCTTCCACTAAAGTGACCTTTGGAAAAGATTGAAGTGAGATTATACAGGTGAAATGCCAGAAATAAAAACGTATTTGAGATCATAACAAAATTATGATGAAGATCCCATTCAATATGCTTGAAATTTTCTAACAAAAGGAACTTAAGAATATTTAACTGCAGACTTTGTGAAGACTAGAAGACAAAAATACAAGAAATGTCCTGTTATACCATGGTTCTGAAAACAAAACAAAACCAAGGAAAGACAACATAATGAGACAGAAGGGAATGAGGAACTTGTACATATAATGAAAAACATACACAGAATCAGGTAAAAATAATTTTTGTCACAAAATTATTTTTATTATATATATATATTTCATTGTAAATTATATATATATATATATATATATATATTTCATTGTAAATATTGTTCTTTGCTAACCTGTGACTTAATATAGGTCTCAGCAGGGATCTGCCCAGGTAATTGTGTAGTTAGTCAATTTCATCATTGCAAGATCATCAGGATGGTAAACTCCCACACACCTTAACATACCTGCAACAACAGTAGACATACACTCCTATTGGTCCAACAGAATAAGCCAGACGTGTATTTTACCACAGCTTTTTATGTGGTATTTTACCAAAGCTTTGTATGCTATGGTTTATTCAGGAGTGATACAAAATGTCTCTGCCCAGAATTAAATGATGGCATTTATAGCTAAAATGATTTAGGGTCATTATTGACATCTAACGCATGCTGAGGTTTTTATTTGTATCTCTCATTTTCCCTTTCTTTTTTCCTCCCTTCTTTCTTTCTTTTCTTTTTGGGAGTGGGGAGTCCTGTCGTGGGGACTGAACTCTGGGCCTGGGTGCTGTCCCTCAGTTCTACAGCTCAAAGCTAGTGCTCTCCCAATTGAGCCACCGAGCCACTTCCTGCTTTTTTTTTTTTTTTTTGCTTATGTTGTGCTGAGAAATCGAACCCAGGACCTCATGCATACAAGGCAAACATTCTACCACTAAGCCACCTTCCCTGCCCCTTTTCCTTTCTTTCTTTCTTTCTTTCTTTCTTTCTTTCTTTCTTTCTTTCTTTCTTTCTTTCTTTCTTTCTTTCTTTCTTTCTTTCTTTCTTTCTTTCTGTCTTTCTTTCTGTCTTTCTTTCTTTCTGTCTTTCTTTCTTTCTGTCTTTCTTCTTTCTGTCTTTCTCTTTCTTTCTTTCTTTCCTTCTTTCTTTCTTTCTTTCCTTCTTTCTGTCCTTCTGTCTTTCTGTCTTTCTTCTTCCTTTCTTTCTCTTTCTTTCTTTCCTTCCTTCTTTCTTTCTTTCTTTCTTTCTTTCTTTCTTTCTTTCTTTCTTTCTTTCTTTCTTTCTTTCTTTCTTTCTTTCTTTCGTCTGTCTTTCTTTCTGTCTTTCTTCTTTCTGTCTTTCTCTTTCTTTCTTTCTTTCTTTCATTTCCTCTTTTAGGAAATGAGTATGAATTTAGAAATTTTGTTTGTTGAACACGTATTCTACCATTAGAACATCCTTATTTGATTTATTTACTTTGCTCATAGGTTATCAATTTTGCTGAAGTCTAAACAGAGGCTAAGTTCCTCACTTCTGTCTGCCAAGTAGCTGGGATCACAAATGTATTCCAACATGCCAGGCTTTAGGATGATATGAGACTCTTAGTACTTTCCTTGCACATTGGTTCTGAACTGTGATCTTCTCAAATTTTACCTCTTCAATTAGTGATGTGAGTTCCAGTAGGCTTCCCTATCAGTATATATCGTCTAAATGAATTATTGAAGGCAATTTCATTTTAATCTGTTTTTCTTTGCCAGTCCAGGGATTGTTACAGTTTTATTTCTATATAATTTTTGTGTATATGTGCACAGTAGCTTTAAAATATTACATTTTGACCGGTTTTTTTTCTTGGTTATGGGGCTTGAATTCTGGATCTAGGCATTGTCTCTGAGCTCTTCAGATCAAGGCTATCACTTTACCACTTGAGCCACAGTGCCACTTCCTGTTTTCTGGTGGTTAATTGGAGGTAAGAATGTCACGGATTTCCTGCAAGGGCTAGTTTTGAACTACCATTCTCAGATCTCAGCTCCTGAGTAGCTAGGATTAGAGGCATGGGCCACTGTCACACAGCTAAATTATTACTTATTTTAAATTCTATGAATTAGTTGAGGGAGTAGAATGAGTGTGTAGAAAGGTAACTTTCAAGTGATCTCTCTAAATAATTTCAGAGTTTCATTTTCATAATATTTATTTCAGTGATTAATGATAGAAGCTCCCAAAGTAACAAAATGATCCTTCATGTTCTCCTTCCCATAAGTACTATTGGAAGAGAATGAGTGTGATCTAAGTGTAAGACAATGTGTACTTGAAATTATAAAAAATTAGTTTGATGATACATAAAGAGCCAGCTAATACAACATGCTTTTCATTTTCTAAAGAAAGGAATGTCATACAAGTATGTTCATTGCCAGGCTTTTTCATCTGAAAAACAAAGAAAAAAAAATATCATAAAAAAGCTGAAAGGGATTAGCAACCATGTAAGAGTGATATAGCATTGGAGACTTTAAGACATGAATTGGTTCAGGTAAAATAATACTCTGGGAAAGGTATCTGTGAACTAAATTTATTCAGTGTAATTTTTTTATTTTTATTTATTATGTTACTTGATGTATAAATACATACCTGTATGTATATATATGTATGTATGTATGTATGTATATACGTATATATATGTTTGTATATTTATGTATATCAACCCTGCAACACCACTGTGCATGCAAACTTATGTGTTCCTCATTGTAAGCTAGACCTGTGTTTTACCAAAGTTTTATATATAGTGTGTTATTTTTTCATTTAGGCTTGAAACAAAACGTGTTTGCCCCTAGAAATAAATGATGGCATTTATAACTACCGTAATTTAGTGTAAATATTTACATTAAACACATGCTCAATATGAGTTGTTCTTTGTTTCCTTTTCTTATTTTATCTTTAGGAAGTTGATTTGAGTTTACATTTTGTGTTTGCAAGACAGGTATTCACTCCACCAATCCTTTCTTGTTTAAGTTACTGTACTCATAGAGTAGCAATTTTTCCACCCATCCCAAAAAGCAGGGATCATGATTGCATTCCAAAATCCCTACCTAGTAGGTTGATATGAGTGATACTTTCCTTCCTAGACTGATTCAGAAATGTGATCCTCTCAAATTCTACCACTTTAGTTAATGCTGTGAGCTCCAGTTCTTCCTACCTCTAGATGATATTATGGAAATAAATGATTACAGGTAATTTGAGTTAATCATTGGCTAATATAGGTGATTTGATATTATAATATTTGGTAAGTTTGAAAGTAAGAAAAAGAAAAAAGGAAGAAAGAAAGAAAGAGAGAAAGAAAGAAAGAAATAGAAGGATAGAAAGAAAGAAAATTATTGAGAATGAATTTTTTGGAGTCAGGAATTACATGGTAGAGGTACTACCTGTATTGTGTATTAGGTCTGCCCCAGGCCATGCAGACCCTTTGCACACACCTTCCCACTTCTTGACTAAGTTTCCACTCTTTGTTACCTAAGTATTTGGCACACCTGGAGGCAGCCACCTATCCCTCCTGCTAATTCACAACCGGATCAGCCTCTGGTCACACTTTCAATGTAACCAGAGGTGAGTCCCAGGCCTTAAAGTCCCATCTAGATCCAGTGTGGCCAGAATTTTCCCCGACCTGGCCACACCTCATCCGGTTCTTCACCTAGATACGTCCTTGCCCGAGGTTGGGTCACCCCATTTTTTGTACATGCCTTTATACCATGTATGGCATGGGCAGCAGTTCAGTAAATAAACTACTTACCTGACTGAATACCGTGTGGTGTTTTCTTCATTGACTACTTAATGAAACTCGCCTAATTAATATGCTTTACACTTAAGACTTTCTAGTTATGAATCCATAGATACTTTTGTGACACATGTGAGTTCAGTATCTACAAAACATATGTACTGACTCATAATTTAACAATGTAATTCTGCCAGGAATCTTTAATAGCACTTTAATTAACCAAAAAGTCTATTTTGTTTGCTTTCCTTTGTTTTGTTTGTTTTTTGCTTAAAGTAATAAGAGTTAGTGGGACAATCTGAAAGGATCTCTGCCTTCATATTTTCTCATCACCCTGGGCTACAACCTGTGTGCTACCAGCTCAGACGATGGGACTTTGAAATTCTGGAAAGTAGATGCACATCATAATGACCCATGGCTTCGGGATTTCTGATTCTTTTTTAAATGTAATTGTTACTTAAGTATGTACAGTGAGGTTACCATTTCACAAGAAATTCAGACATTTACATGTTTATTTATATTTTTTGTCTGTTGTGGGGCTTGAATTCAGGGCCTGGGCACTGTCCCTGAGACTCTGCGCTCAAGTTAGGTAGCACTCTAGCAATTGAGCCACAGAGCCACTTCTGGCTTTTGAGTTGTTAATTGGAGATAAGAGTCTTATGGGGACTTTTATTCATGGGCTGGCTTTGAACTTCAATCCTCAGATCTCAGCCTTATGAGTACCTGGGATTGCAGGTATGAGCCACTGGCACCTGGCTTGAAATGGTGTTTGTGTGTGTGTGTGTGTGTGTGTGTGTGTGTGTGTGTGTGTGTGTGTGTGAAAATACCATAGAGAGGGGTTATAATTATATGTGCAAAGTAATGAGCACATTTCTTATCAAGCATTGTTGCCCCTTCCTTTGTTTCCCCTTCCCATCCCTTCTTATCTCACCCACACACACCTCCCCACTACCCCAACCCACACTTATCCCCCTCCCCCGGGCAAGTTTTAATGTTCATTTTCCACCATAATATCTTGTATATCTCATGGTTGCAATGGGTCCAACTGTATCCCTACTTAAACAATTTGTTTTTTCCCTTCCCTTCCACAAATTATACCAACATCAAATACAATGAAATCAGGGATTATACCGTGGGGGAGGGACATACAAAGCAACAAAGTAATCATCTTATAAATATGTTAGAAACAATGGCATGAAAGAAAAAAATACATTTGAATCCTTATCTTGGCGTTCATTTCACCTATCATCAACATATTTGAACTTTTCTGCTTGTCTCAGACATATACTAGTTATTGAAAATAAGGGAAACCATGGGACCTGTTTCTTTGGGCCTGGCTTACTTCATTTAACATAATTTTTTCCAAGGCTTTCCATTTCCTTACAAATGGGGCAATGTTATTCTTTCTGATTGAGGCAGAGAATTCCATTGTGTATATAGACCATATTTTCTTGATCCATTCATCTACCGAGGGGTATCTAGGTTGGTTCAATATCTTAGCTATGGTAAACAATGCTGCAATAAACATAGTTTTGCTAGTAACATTAGTATTGTCTTGTTTGTGACCATTTGGGTAAATGCCCAAAAGTGAGATTGCTGGGTGATAGGAGAACTTTGTGTGGAGTCTTTTGAGGAACCTGCATACAGCTTTCCAAGGTTTTTCAACAAGTTTAGACTTCCACCAACAATGCAATAATGTTCCATTTTTGCCACATCCCCTACAGCATCTATTGTTATTAGAGTTCTTGATTATACCCATTCTAACTGGGGCGAGGTAGTTGTTGTTTTGATGTTGTTTTGATTTGTATTTCTTTTATGGGTAGGGATTTTGAACATATCTTCATGTGTCTACTGGCCATCCTTCTTTCCTCTTCTGAGAAGTTTCTCTTTAGTCTTAGGCACCTTATTTATTCGGTAGTTGTTTCTTTGAGGATTTGTTTTTGGGGGATTTGATTTTTTGGGTATCAGGTATATTTTAGATATGAGACACTTGTCCGTTGTATGGCTAGTGAAGATCTTCTCCCAGTATATGGGCTTTCTATTGATCTTGATAACTCTTTCCTTTGCCTTTCAGAAGCTCTGCAATTTCATGAAATCCCATTTCTCCAAACATTTTTTTATTTGTTGTGTTTCTGGGTCTCTTTTACAAATATATTGGTCTATGCCAAGGTGACCTATTGTTTCTCTTATTCACGGACTCCACTCCCAAATTACTCAAACTGATTCAAAACTTTGGCAAAGTAGAAGGGTATAAATTTAACCCTCAAAAATCAATGGCTTTTCTGTATGCCAACAATGAGAAAAGCGTCGCTGAAATCAGGAAAGCAACTCCATTCGTAATAGCCCCCCCCAAAAAAAAACATACCTAGAAATTAACTTAACCAAAGATGTGAAGGACCTCTATGATGAAAACTTTAAAAACCATGAAAAAGGAAATCAAAACATAACTTAGAAAGTGGAAAAACCTGCTATGCTCCAAGATTGGAAGGATCAATATCGTGAAAATGGGAATACTTCCCAAGGCTATCTACAAATTCAATGTGATAACTATCAATATTCCAACCTCATTCGTCAAGGAAATAGAAGAGGTAATCCAAAAATACATATGGAACAATAAAATACCCAAAATAGCAAAAACAATCCTTAACAGAAAGAACAGTGCTGGAGAAATATCAACACCAAATTTCAAACTCTACTAAAAAGCCATAGTAATCAAAATAGCTTTGTAGTGAGACAAGAACCTCCCTCAGGACCAATGGAATAGAATTGAAATCCCAGAAATGAATGTACAGGCATATAGCCATCTAATCTTCGATAAGGGAGTTAAAAAAGTAGAATGGAAGAATGACCCTCTCTTTATTTAATGGTGCTGGCAAAATTGATTAATCACTTGTAGAAAACTAAAGCTAGATCCTTATATATCACACGGCACCACAATCAACTCCAAATAGATCAAAGATCTCGGAGTCAAAGCAGACATTCAAATAGTCATTTTTAATATGATGAACTGCTTTGTGCTTCTGGTTCATATATATAGTCCTAGCTATATTTAGGATTTCAGGTATGAGAAACAAACACTAGGTGTGTGTTGGCTTGTTTTAATATTGTTTGTTTCTTATACTACAAAGCTCTTATTTTTGTTTTCACCTAGGTGGGGGAGATAGGTGCTGGCCAGTATTGAACCTTCTTTGGTTGAGATGGAGCCATGTGGAAGTTCTTGCCTAGAATGACATTGAATTGAAATCCTCCTGCACTCAGCTCCCCATGGACCTGGAATGATAGACATATTCCATCATGCAGAGCCACAGGTTGGGCACTATTGCAGGTAAAACTACACTGGTCTTGAAATGAAGTCCCAAATAGGTAGCTTTACAGACATATGCCTTCAAAACATTGTTGTATTCCGTTTCACTTTGAAATAATGTTTTCATATACTTAGAAATACAATGATAACACACTACATGTTTAAGATACAGAATAGTCAATATAATTAGCACGTTTATCTCCTAAAACATTGAAGCTAATGTATTTCGGTAAATTCCTGACTCTGCTAGTTATTTTTTGGAGTATACCATAAACATGAATACATTGATAATGTGCATAGAAGATTGGAAGTTGATAGAGACAGATGAGTTAGAATATGTGTAGTAAATATATATTTATCTATTGCTGCTCTGAAGAACATTATCATATATTCACCATGACAATACCACCATATATTCACCATGACAATAATTTTTCTGCAGCGTAGAATTTTCCATGTCATAATCTGCCATCTTTTAACTTTTTTACATTTTCCTTATAAGTATGAATGTTTTCCTGTATGTTTTGAAATTATTAAGATGTAATTTAAAAATTTGTAGAATCTACTGAAATTATCTCAATTTGTTTGGTTTTGTGATGCTAAATCATTAAAACCAAGGTTTTCCTGAAAGTTTTGCTAGCAGACTATATCACTAAATTGTATTCTAAATACTTCTTATTATTGTATTTTGATATAGGGTTTTACTGTTGCTGTTTTATGATATAGAGTGTTGTGAAGTTGGACTAAAACTTGCAACCCCACTGTCTCCAGTAACAATGCTTTATCACCAGGTTCTGTAGGCTCATAATCATAACTAGCTAATCAGGGGTTTGAGACCTGAGATTTAGTTCAGATGGCCTGAGCAGGAAATTTTATGAGTCTCTCCTCTCCAGTTCACTACTAAAAAGCTTGCAGTGGAACTTTGGACAATTGTTAGAGCACTGCAGTCAACGGCTGAGATCTGAGGATCACGGTTCAGAGCCTACCCAAGCAGGAAGGTCCATGAGACTCTTATCTCCAATAAACCGCTAGAAAACTGGAAGTTGTGCTGTGGCTCAAGCGGAAGAGAGCTCTCCCTGAGCTGAAGGGCTGAGAGATAGCACTGAAGCCCAGAGTTCAAGCCCCATGACCAACAAACCCAGGGCTGATGAGACCCCCTGGAAGAGTATTGGAAAAATTGCTACATCTCTGAGACTGTTTCACTGGGTTCTCATCAAAGGAACTTGGCTTGAGACAAAGAAGTGCACTCCCTGCTTAATTTTTTATTACTGGGCTGCCAGAATATTTCATATGCCTCATAAGCTAGTGGAAGTTAAGCAATTTGCATGCTGAGAGACTAGGATTAAAGGAATGAGCAAGTGGCACCCAACATTCACCCTCACCTAGGAAATAACCACCTTGGAGGCCTTTGAAGGAATATAGACATAAGTAAAGATGCAACTTGAACTTGAATCTGGGGCCTGAGTGTTGTCTGATTTGAAGCACTCTACCAATTGAGCCCAAGGTCCAGTTCTGGCGTTTGGCTGGTTAATTGAATATAAGTGTCTTTAGAATTTTTCAAACTGTGATCCTCAGGTCTCACTCTCCTGATTAGGAGGATTAGAGGCAGGATCCATTGTGTATGTATCTGGACAGATGCATATAAGCATCCTCACAGAATTTCCATTAAATTGTATAGACATAACACTACTTTTTGTCTGTCATGTTTACATTACCATGTGGGACATTGCTAGTCCCATGTGTGTCATGTAAATTCAAAAAATGAGAAGCATAGAGTTAACTTCCTACTCTCCTCCCATTGGTACTGATCCTTCTACCGTAACTGGGAGGAAGATGAACAAGTGAAAAAGTAAGTGGAAGTTTGCATAAAGAGAAGTTTTGTCCTTGAAAACTTGCTATGTTTGAGGTTTCTGAATCAAAGTCAACTTTCTTCTTTGCTCACCAGTTTTGATTTTCACTAGAAGATTGAGGCTTGGCAGTTCAGAGGATAGCAGATTACATAGTTGTGGATGTGCTTGCGGTTTTGGACTCTCAGGGATGACAGGGAGGGCTGTGTATAGTACAAGACTCAGAATGGGGAGGGTGGGCTCTCATTTTCCTTGTCACCAATCTTCCCACAGCAATGTCTGTTCCATCCTCCCTATGTGGATGGACTTCTACCCTGATGATTTCTATGAGCTCAAGTCCATGACACCCTGAAAGAACTTTTACAGTATGTCAAGCTCAACATGCCCTCTTCAGACCTGCTCTTCTGCTTACACATTCTTCTGGACTAGCTGGAGGAACCCATGACCCATGAGACCAAGAAAAAGTGGAAGAAGTGCTTGTTTAGATGCCTCAAGCTCATGAGTAGGTATGGAACCTGCATCTCTAGGGATGGGCCTCATTAGCCAAGAGCCCTTAGTACTCCCCAGTTTGGCAAAAATGTCATTTTATGGATATTCTATGCCAGGTAATAACTGTTTTCCTTTTGAAAGAACTTAGAAGTAGCCACTCGTTTAAAACACCCTACCTTCTCATCAGTGTTCAGTCCAAACTCAAATTCTACAGTTTCTCCCATTCGATACTCATGGGAGTTTAGTCACACCTTAACTTCTAGGGTCTACTCTAAGACTCCTGTACCCATTTCCATTCTCAGGTTTGCATCACCATAGAGAGGCTCCTGCATAACTCCAGACAAAGAACCCATCAGTGATATCGTCTATAGTGACTGATGGAGATCAAAATCCATCACTGATCTCCAGAAAGCATGTGAAGGTAGAGGTTTTTTTTTCTTCAATTTGGAGAAAGGCCCAAGTAGATTTTGAGTCCTGTGGACAATCCACTGGTTTTGAACCCCACATGCTATGCAGGTGTATTGACATACCACCAAGGAAGAAGATGATCCAGAATGTTTCCGATTGATGTTCACAATCCAGCTAGATCAGCTCCAAACCAGTAAAAAAAAAAAAAAAAAACAAAAAACGTCATGGTGTTCAGGGTAAATGTATGCTAATGGAAAATGACCCCAGTCTATGCTGAGAAAAACCAATAAGTGAGGTCCAAAATCTAGATTCAGATGAGGTCAGGGAATCTTCCCTCACAGAATACCCAGACCAATCTGTCCTCTTGCAGGGGATCCAATTTCCAATTGAGAAATTAGAATTTGTCCCTACCTGGGCTCAGGAAGAAAATCCTGTCTTTAATGAGGAAGTCCCTTTGAGGACTCTGAGGCAGAATTTCTGCCTGAAGACAACTTAGAAACCAATCTAGATTTCGAGATTCCTTCTCCCCTTCAGAAGAAAATCCTTCTTTTTCTTTTTGTCCTGATTGTCGTAAAAGGTTCATTCTATTTCTTTTTCGAACTTTATTAAAATGTCAATGTTTTTTGACATATTCTATAATTCTTGATATATTTCCTTTTAAACTTACAATCTGAAGCAGAGTGACAGGAGGCTGTACAAGAGATCCTACTGGATATAATGGGAACATTGAAATGCACAGGGAGTAGCAATGAAGCCAGGCCATGCCAGCATGGGGTGATAAGGTGGCTACAAAAGGTCTAGGACATAGCAGATCAGATGTCCTAGAAAGTTAATCTGTCAATTGGTATAAATGCCACAACACTTATAGTGGTATGTGGGACACGCTTCCAACAGTTAGTTCCAATCTGTATACATCTTCATTGTGCTTTGGGCAAATATGGAAGAAAAATTTGGCTCCAATAATATAAAAAGTCTACATAGTGCTGAAAATATTTGACAAAATATATAGGAGATCTATATACTGGAAAGTATAAACCATCATCAATAGAAGAAAGAAGGCTTACAGATGTGAACAAATACAAAATCAGGAAGAAAAAACTCCACAATTAAATCAGTTTTATGTAACTATGTTATATTCTTTATGTAATATATATTATTTTATATAATATATAAGATTGAATATGATTTTTCAAATTACAAGGGCATTTAACTTTTTAGTCTTTAGTATTTTTTTGCATAAAACATTAGTGTAAATATTATTGGGGAAAGAAGTGATATAATTTGATTATAGTTATATGAATATATATACGTGTGTTTCTAGATATAACACTTGTTATAAATAGATGAATAATTATATACATATATTTGTATATATCTGTCTATGAAGTGAATATAATGAAAGTGAGTATTATGAAATTGACTACAATATGTATACAAAAGTTGAGTCAATGAAACTCAGGCCTGTAATCCTAGTGATGTGAGAAGCTGTGTTCTGACTTCTATCTTTTCTTACCCCAAGCCGTAGATTTTCAGAGGAGGCCTGGGCCCTTCAGTGTAGCAAAGAGACACATATGCAGTGGGATCACACTCCCTGCCCCCAGAGGAAAGTAAGTAGAAATCACTACAATTCTCTGATCTTATGACAGTCTACTCAGTACCTGTACCAAGATGGCCACCTGTAGAACATCAAATGGAAAGTTGGTATTCCCTCCAAAAGGTTCTAAAAAAGAGCCTTCTGAACTATAGACTCTGACTACATTGAATTAAAACTTATTTCCGTTCCCAAGCTGCAAACACAGAAATATGGCAAGGGCTCAAGAGAGATGGTAAAAGACATACTAATACAAAAAATTATATACTCTGTTTCAGTAAATCAATGACCAATCATCAAAGGCATGTCTTTAATTTTTCTTTTTTTTCTTTAAAGAAAATGGACACATACTCTGAGTTGATCAGGAACTGGTGATAGTTTGGTTGCTGAATTGTTGAATGGACTCCTGGCAAATTGTGTGGGGGTGGGTGTCCTCACACAGCTTAACAATACAATGGCCATAATTTCTATGATGGTACAGCCACCTTTGCCATAGCAGGAAATAGGTGTCAGGCACTGATTTGGCCCTGAAATGGATTCAACAACACCAAAAGGCACAAAGAATGAGAGGGAATGACTACTGGCCACCAAACTTCAGCCTGAAGAGCTCTCCTGACCAGAAGCTAGGATCAATTGAGTTGGAGAAGGCTGATCTCCATGTAAGGCTCCTGAGCACTAAGGACTAGGCACTATTACAGGTGTTGGAGAAACAGAAGTGAATGTGGCTCTCTCCTCACTAATTTCATGCTGGAAAGAAAACCAGAAATCTTAATGTTAATTTCTATAAATCAGAGACATGAAATTGATGATTTTGTGGCAACAACTTCACATTGATGAGGGATGTTGATATGAGAGCCATCATCCAGGCAATTATCTAGGAGCAGGTACTCCAAGCAGTAAGAACAGTAAGTACATCCCCCATTGATGGGAATGGAGCTGACTTGCCTCAGAAAAGGAAAACAGCACTAACATGCTTGCTTGTGAAATAAGAATGGAAAAGTTCAAAGAAGAAAAAGATCAGAAATGAAGATAGGAATAAATTAGATAGATATTGGATGCTGTCAGTAACAAGAAGAAAAGTTCTGAATTTAGTTTAAATCTGTCCCACTGGAAACAAAGTGCTAAAATAGTAGTCAGACACATCTGATTCAGTAAAGAATACTTTTAAAATGTGATTCTAGCTGGGCTCAGGTGGCTCACAACTGGAATCCTAGTTACTCAGGAAGCTGATATCTGAGGATCAGGTTTAAAGCAAGCCCAAAGAGGGAATTTGGTAAGACTGATCTCCAATTAACCACCCAAAATATGGACATGAAGCTGTGGTTCAACTGGTATTGCACTAGCCTTGAGGAGAAAACTAAGGGACAGGACCCGGGCCCTAGGTCCAAATCCCAGGACTTCAAAAAACAAAGAACCCAACAAACAAAATTTGGTGCTGTCATTCATCACTTAGCATTCTAATTCAATATATTTGGTATGAGCCTTGGAAATTTTATCCTTAGCAAATGCTCTTCCCGGATATTTTACTTCATTACCAGCATCACCACTGTCTCCTCCCAGTTAGCATAGCAGTCTACCACTGGAAATTTGAAGATATATTTCATTAATCATAAGAATTCTGATCATTTTCCACATACATCAAATGAATAGTAGCCACAATGCACTATTCTGAGTATTTTAATCATCCTTTGATTTAATAAGCATTAAGGCTTAACAATTCTAGAGTGGTTATCAAATTAATTCAATAGTCATCATTCTTCCACCCAATCATGTAACATATGTTTATAAAAGGAGAGACTGTATGAAAGTGTGCACATGATAACTTTTAAATATAATATTCTCAAGAAGTAGGGTTTTACAAAACATCCTGATTGTTTTGCCAAAGGAAAGGATAAGAGATTTAAATAAGCGACCTAACATCTCAGAAGGAAAATGCTAATGGCTTTAGAACAAATTCATTTGCCTAGAACTGAGGAAATGAGTTTCAGAAATGCCAGAGGCAAAGGGTATTATTTAAATCACCTCGTCATGAGGTACAAGCAGCCTGTCTAGATCAACTCTCCAGGAAAAGAAGCAATGAATGAAAAACAATTAATGCTTCTAAAACAAGACAGTTGGTGGTTTATGCTTGTTATCCTAGCTACTTCGAAGTCTAGGATGAAAGGATCTCAATTCAAAGCCTGACCAGGAAGAAAACCTTCCTCTCTGCAACCAGCAGACAGAAGCATCAGCTCTGGGCCTGAAGCCCAGTTGGAAGGCTTCTGCCCATAGACATCCAAACACAAGACCACCCCCATCTGAAATATTATCAAATAAATTCAAATAATATCCTCTGTTTGGGAGATAATATTTAAAAGGTGTATCAAAACATTTCATGATGTCCTGTTTAAAAAGTCAGAATGAAAGTGGAAATATGTACTCACTCACTGAAAGGTAAGTTACTGACCAGAATGATGTTAATGGGGCTAGAGGCCTATTTGGTAACTTATCCATTCAACCATCTTTCCTCACAACTTGTCAATCAGCCTGAACAGTGAGGTTTTTGAATGAGAGGAATGTGTGTGAACATGTATCTTGTGAAAGTAATAATCAAAAGCTAGGCACTGGAAGCTCAGGCCTGGAAAACTAACTACTCAGAACCCTGTGATATGAGAAACTCAGTTCAAAGCCAACTGAGCAAAAAAGACTCTTACTACCAATTAAACAGTAATGAAGAAAGCTGAGTTATGCTTCAAATGGTACAGTGCAAAAGCTAAGGGACAAAATCCAGGCCCTGAATTCAAGCCCCAGTACTGGCTCTCATATACAAAATACTCATGACAACACCACAGTATATGCTTATGTTAGCAAGGGATGTAGATGAATGGGATGATGGCATCATTTACCTCACCTTTAGTCTCAAGCATTGTGTACAGCGTAGCTCAATCTGTGAAAAGCCCTAGGTGAACTCTTTCCTCAAAATCAGTAGATACATCCTCATTTTCCTTAGCACATTCACACACACACACACACACACACACACACACACACACACACACACATAAAGGGCTATATTTTTCTTTTTTTTAAGGATATATTTTTCTAACTAATTTTGAAGTACATAACCATTCATACATGCTTCAGAATTATGTGTCCTTGTTTAAGTTTCATAGGGAGCTCAATATATCTAGGTTCTGGCTTATTCTTGTAATTTTAGCTGCTCAGGAGTGTGGGATCTGAGAATCACAGTTTGATGCCAACCCAAGCTAATAAATTCTCAATATTCTCATCTTCAATTAAGTAGCAAAAAGCCAGAAGTGGAGAGGTGGTTCGAGTGTCATAGTGACAGCATTGAGTAAAATAATCTAAGCAAGAGCTCCAGACCCTCAGTTCAAGCCTGATTCTATCTCAAAAGCCAAAAACTTCCAAAACACCAAATCAAAAATATGTCAAAATATTTTGTAACTTTTGAGGCAAAATCCAATGAGGCAACATAGTTTCTGGTTTGTTGAAGATTTGGTGGGGAAACCCCAAATTCAACATGTGTTTAAGCTATGTAACGAACAAGCAACCAAATAAAATTTCCCAGTAAAGAATCTTCCTTAGAATTCACTGAGACCCATGACACAGGGAGTTTTTCTATGCTTTTTGAAAATAGGTGTTTTGTTTGCAGTAAGGGAAATAATAAAGGGAAATAATATAAACTTTTGCTATGTGTTATAGGAGTCATTGGAAGCTCCAAGTGAAGTGAATGTACAACAAAAAGCATACAATATTACAAGTTTCTATGCCTCTGTTGAGTCACTACAAACCTGAAATAGTGTGGCTTCTCAGAAAGAGAAGGGGGATGCTCAGCATCACTGGTCATGAAAGAAATGCAAATCAAAACCAAAACCACATTTAGATTCCACTCACCCCAGTTAGAATGGCCATTATCAAGAGAACAAACAATAACAGATGCGGCGGTTGATATGGCTAAATGGGAACACTACTACACTGATGGTAGAAATGTAAGCTGGTTCAACCACTCTGGAAGGCAGTATGGAGGTTCCTCAAAAGACTAAACATAGAGCTCCCCTAAGATCTGAAATAGGCCCTGAGAGGAAACCTGAACTGGTACAGTTTCTTTCCAGGCTTTGCTTTTGCTTTAGGTATTTAAGAGAAGAAAAAAAAAAACTTTAAAAACAGGTTTACTAGACCTTGGCTCCAAGCAGCCCAGTTCTTGGAATGTAAAGAATGCCCTTATGCTCCCCTCCCCCTCCCTTTACAATCTAACCCACCTTGATTGTTCTGATACAGACTGACCAATAAAACAGATAGGATGTAATCTGGCTCCTACTGGAAATATCTCCACATATTTCACGTGCTTATGGTAAACTCCACTAAACTCCTCCTTTGTGTATGATTACCATAAACTCTGCCTTTTGTGTGTGCTTCGTCTTACCCACTGACTTTGTGAGTCATTTAAACCAAAAGTGATAGGCTGGTTTAAACAGCCATTATGTGACAAACTATAACCTCATTGACCACCTGTGTGTGGTCTAGTATGACTGTGCAATCTTTTGTGTGTGTAACAATCTCATTGGTCACCCTGCGTGACCAGGCTTGACTTCCTCAATTTTGCCGTTAAAAACCAAAGTACATGGGCTGCTAGGGGTGGTATTATCAGCTTCCGAGCCTGTGCTGGGGCCCTGACAGGTCAGTGTAGGAACCTTCTCAATAAAATTGCTTCCTAGTTAACAACTTTGTTGTGGTGGGCTCTGTAACTCTGGACGACTAGATGGGCTTGTCTGCCTACTAGAGATCCAACAATCCCAGTCCTCTGTATTTATCCAAACGATCTCAAACTAGGGCACAATAAGCTACCAGAACAACTATGTACATTACAGCATTGTTTACCATAGGTAAGTTACAGATCCAACCCAATTGCCTCTCAATAGATGAATGGATCAAGAAAATGTGGTATATTTACATAATGGAATTTTATGCTTCTATCAGAAAGCATGACAGCGTCCCTTTTGTAAGAAAATGGAAAGACTTGAAAAAAATCATATTAAGTGAAGCAAGCCAGGCCCAAAGAAACATGAACTCTATGATTTCCGTCATTTGCAATGTTTAGCATTAGCCTGTTACTCCTGAAAGTGGACCATAATAGTTTGAGTTATGAGCATATATATGACCATACCAACTGATGCTAAATGAAATGAACAGCAAGACATAGAACCAGCAAGTCATCTGTTGTTTAGTTGTCAAGCTTGATGTAGCCAATGTACTGCAAGTAGTTCTTTCTTCTTACTTTATGTCATTTTGCTTTTCCTATCGGTTTTATCCATGGCAATTCCTGTCTTTGATTCTGGTACCCTGCATCCTGTATATGCATTTATCTGATTGGGGGAAGGGAAGGGAAATCACAAATGCTGAAAGAAGTACAAAAGCTGAACCATTGCAACGATGATATTCACAGGACAGTATGGGAGAAATTAAATTTACAATGTAATGGTGGGGGGTGGAGGGAAGGGACAGAGGGAGAAAAACTCTGTAGTGGGTAACAATGTTCAATGAGAAATGTAACTTACTTATGTAAATGTAACCCCTCTGTACAGCAGCTTTATAATAAAACATAAAAATTAAACATAAAAAATTAAAAAAGTTTTTTTCATAAAATCTCAAGCTGATATGATAACCACATTACTTCTGAGTTCATGTCAAAGAGTTTTTGAGGACTTTCAAGAAGCTAGTACTAAGTACCTATAACCACAATTAAGTGATAATGAGAAAAGTAGCTATTTTAATTGTATTATATGAATAAAGGAAAATTTCTTTTCATTTCTATTTACTTAGAATTCATGTTTGTGATCTGCATTGTTCCCAAGTAAGATTAATGTCTTTTCCTTAGCTTTCTTTGTTATGTATAGCTTGGACATGTAATCTGAAGTATAAGAAGTATTCTTTGTTCAATTTGGAGGCCTATCATACAGACACTTCTCCCTGGCCAAGAAGTTAGGCTGGAGGATGCCTAACACTCGCTGTGCTTTCTCTCACACAGCTTACTGAGGAACCAAAGAGTTTGAGAAATTGACTGCTAATTTAGTGCCTCTTACTAATAAGAATTATTTGTAGAATTTGAAAACATATTTGGGTAATAACTAGACTAGAAAAAAATGTTGTTTGCTATTTTTTATCACCAGATTTCTTTTTGTCTAAGTACAAGAGCCAGACTTATCCGTAGGGCCTAGAATAAGCAAAATGGCTTATAGAGCTCTTTCCACAGAATATGACAGCAGCAGAAGAAAAACAGGTCCACAATTGGTACAAGGAAGAAAGAGTTTGATTTCTCCTTAAATCTTAGGATCGAATGCTCAATGAGGAGCCCTCGGGACTGATGACAGCTTATGGATTTAACATTTCCTGTGCCGTTCCATCATAGGAAGCAGTAAACAATCTCTCATCACACTGTAGGTGCCATACCTGACTGATAACCTTTTCTGTGTCCTGAGAACATCCAGCAGGGCTTGCTCATGGTCACTGAAGTGTCAAGACTACACTTTAAGAGGACCTACAGGAAGATGTTAACAAGGCCTCAGTCAGGGTTTTGTCAGATCTAGATGATCTGTAACAGGCACTACTGTCTTCTGGTTAAGAATGTGGATATATCATCGGGATCCTGCACACAAATTTATCACAAGTGTTAGCTTGCACCATTTCCTTATGAAAGCCAACAAAAGGGTCAGTAATGCCTTCTGGACATATTCTCATCAATATTTAGTAGATAAAAAGCTATAAAATCAAGTTCATCATGAGGAAAAAACAGATGAAAACCAAATTGCAGGAGAATTTACAAAAATATTTTCCTGTACATATCTAATGTGACAAAATATTAAAATTTAATGAAGTTGGCAAAGTTAAATTGATTTCATTTTTACTATGGGTTCAACTGTCTTTTACAATTCAACTACTTAACAAAAAGAAGGTAGGCATAACACCACCAGTGGATCACACCTGTAACTCTCGCTATTTAGAAATCTGAGATCTGAGGAAAATGAATTGGAGCTAGAATAGGTAGGAAAAAACCTGTGAAACCTTGATCTCCAATTTACTATTCAAAATGAAGTAGTGGAAATTTGGTTCAAGTCGTAGACTTACCCTTGAGTAAAGAAGCTAAAGGTCAGCTCCCTGAGTTCAAGCCCCAGTATTCACATACACACACTCACACACACACACACACACATACACACACACACACACACACACACACACACACACACAAACCCTATCTCAAAAATAACCAGTGAACAGGAAACAGAAACAAGATGGTATTTTTCATTCTTTTTTTTTCATTTTTGACATTTTTTAAAAATTTACCTCTCTTTGAGAAGTTAAAGGCATCATAGAAAAGGAGAGACAAAGGATGAACATGTTCAACAGTGCTATTCAACTGGTACTATGTTGAAAATGACCTATGCAACTTGTTTGTGGGGAAGGACGGGAAAACTGGAAGAGATGAAGGGAAAGGGTAACATTGTCCAAAAAGAAATGCACTCAGGGAATTAAATCTGTGGCTCAATATGAGTGCCATTCCTCAGCAAAAGAGCTCAGAGACAGTTTCCAGGTCCTGGGTTCCAGCTTCATTATTGACTAAAACAAAAACAAAGACAAAAGAAATGTAACCATTACCAAACGAATCGAACTAAACTCTCTACAGCACAATAATAATAATAGTAATAATAATAATAATAGAAGGAGGAGGAGGAGGAAGAAGAAGAAGAAAGAGAAGAAGAAGAAGAAGAAGAAGAAGAAGAAGAAGAAGAAGAAGAAGAAGAAGAAGAAGAAGAAGAAGAAGAAGAAGAAGAAGAAGAAGGAGAAGGAGGAGGAGGAGGAGGAGGAGGAGGAGGAGGAGGAGGAGGAGGAGGAGGAGGAGGAGGAGGAGGAGGAGGAGGAGGAGGAGGAGGAGGAGGAGGAGGAGGAGGAGGAGGAGGAGGAGGAGGAGGAAGAAGAAGAAGAAAGAGAAGAAGAAGAAGAAGAAGAAGAAGAAGAAGAAGAAGAAAGAGAAGAAGAAGAAGAAGAAGAAGAAGAAGAAGAAGAAGAAGAAGAAGAAGAAGAAGAAGAAGAAGAAGAAGAAGAAGAAGAAGAAGAAGAAGAAGAAGAAGAAGAAGAAGAGAAGAAGAGGAAGAGGAAGGAGAAGGAGAAGGAGAAGGAGAAGGAGAAGGAGAAGGAGAAGAAGAAGAATAAAGTTAATAAAACCAAACCAGTGAGAGAAAAATTGAGGAGCAAGAGAAGGGGTGACCTTTCAAAAAAGATATATATCCATACCTGACATATGACTGTAACATCTGTGTAACTCGCCTTTATAATAATAATACAAAAGAAAAACCAGAAATATATTGCTGGAGGCATAACTCAAGTGGAAGATCAGATTAATATGTATGTGATAACAAGGTCAATCCCCATTATCAATTTGCCGTTCAAAAATGGCTCTTTTCATCATTTGTGCTGTCCCTAGCTAATGGAAGGGGGTGCAAACAGTTAAAGACAGAGAAAGCTAATCTGTCAGGCACAGAAGTGTACTTGCAAATAGCAGTACTTGCTAGAACACATGTTGACTAGACTGCATGATGACTCCATGTTTTCTGAAATTATCAGAACTACTTGGCCTTGAATACAGGCTCCACTGTATAGTAGCTGGGGACTCAATATTAACTAAACTCTCTGGATCTCAAATTCTTCTCAGGTAAAGTTAGCATAACAATACTTATCTCACGGGATTATGAGATCTGGATGTCATCAAACATGGAGCAGTTCTTATCTTAGGTGTGTGTGCAACACTCAAAAACTGCTGGAAGGTGTATAAACTATCATGATATTTACTATATTACTTAACAGTAATACAACATGCCTGTAATCCTACTTACAAAAGAGGCGGAAAAAAGAGAATCAAGTTTCTAAGCCTGGATAGGAATGTGGATCAGACTCATCTCCAATGACCTCTAAAGAAGCTTGAGGTGGAGTTTGGTTCAAGTGTTAGAGTGCTAGACTGGAGGATAAGCCTCAGGAACAGTGTCCAGGCCCTGAGTTCAAGCCCTAGGACCTGCACAACACACACACACACACACACACACACACACACACACACACACCAATTTTGTATGTTCCTATCACCCCACTTAACAATACTTTCCCTCTTCCAAGCTTACCAGTTGTTGTTTTTTTTTTTTTTTTTTTTAAAGGGACTTGTTGTGTAACTCAGGCTGCTCTTAAACTAACAATCTTCCTGGATGTTGGGATTACATGCATGCCTACTATAATTTGCTTCACTCAATAACTCTATTTATAATATTTTCGCAAGAAATTCATTCATACTCATGAAGATATATGGCTTAAAGCTGTTCACAGTAATATTCTACTGTGCAAAATATAAATAATATAGCTGGACATGGTACTATGCTACCACATGGTAATGCCAGCCAATACTCAGGAAACTGACACAGGAAAATAAGGAGGCGAGGAAAGCCTGTTCTACACTGCAGAACCTGGTCTCCAAAGGAAAGAAATTCTATAAATATTAATCTACTGTGAAAAAAACAATATGTTAAATTTATATAATGGAACAAATAGATCATTGTTAATGAAAATAAAATCTTGGCAGATAACTGCTTCCATTAAAAATATTAAGTCACTCCCTTGGAACTGGGGCCAATATTCCTGCCATTGATGGTATTTGAGCTCACTGTCCAGCTAACTCTTTCACACCATTGGTGAAGGGGAAGTTCACTGTTCTTGAAGAAAAGAAATTCAAGCTAGAGTTCCCACGGCCTGTATTAAGGCTCTGCAATGTAAAAAATATTTCTATACATGTGTAATATATGATATATATGTACATATGCATGTTTATTATGTATATTATTATTGATTTTGTATTATTTTATTCATTTTATGGTTTATTGTATTTAGTATTATTATACACATAATATTTATTATGTTTTGTACATCTATTATAAAATTATACACAATAAATTAGGTCATTGACTCGTTTTTCATTAATACTTTATTAAATGTTGAAACATAATACATAATTTAATGGAGGCATTTGTCACAGACATCACATGTATAGAGTCAAACCCCAGGATAAGCTTTGTCATTTATCTTTGGACAAATTCCTATAGGGATTTCTTTGGATGATATACACTCAGAAGCCTTTTCTTGAGGATAGGCAAGTTATGGGATAAAATTGTGAGAGTGGGGCTGGGAATGTGGCTTAGTGGTAGAGAGCTTGCTCAACAAGTATGTATGCCAGGGTTTGAATCCTCAGTGCCACAAACTCAGAAAAATTCAGGAGCTGTAGAGTGGCTCAAGTGGTAGAGCAATAGCCTTGAGATAAAAGAAGCTCAGAGACAGTACGCAGACCCTAAGATCAAGCCCTAGGACTGGCAAAAAAATAGGCCAGATGCCGGTGGTTCAAACCTGGAACCCTAGATTTTCAGGAGGTTGCCATCTGAAGATATAACTGTAATGACATGGATGGCAACCTATTCCCGTGTCCATGGAGTTGCTAGGCCTTCTCCATCTTAGCTGAGACCTAGGACTTTCACAGGACAGGAAAGCAGGTGAATCGATGAGCTTCTCATATCAGGATTCATGTTTCGGTACTGTTGGGATTTGAACTCAGAACCCAGCAGGCCAATTGGCAAAAGGGTCAAGGAGAGAACACCAGCCTATGAGCAAATGAGGAGGTAGGCCATTCCCAGGACCTGACATCGAGCCCCAGGGAGGGCCAGGATAAGCATAGATTCATCCTTGAAACATAGGATAAATATTGACATACATGTATTGACAGCATCTGGCGTTCAGTGCACTCCTTCACCTTATTTTGTGTCTAATTCATGGAAGTATTGTGAATTTTACTGAACATGGTGACAGATATAACTGTGCTGACATGAATGAGGACCTATTCCCATGGTTATGGGGTTGTGTATGCATTCATTCTGAAGACCACACTTCAAAGACAGCCTAGGCAAGGAAAGCCTCTTAGACTCTTATTTCCAACGAGCCACCAAAAGACCCCATGTGGTGCTGTGGTTCAAGTGGTAGACTGTTCGTCTTGAACTGAAGGGCTCAGAGACAACGCCCAGGATTCATTTTGAGACACACAACTGGTAAAAGAGTGAGGGATAATCAAAGTACTTTTCCTATTTGCTAATTATGAGAACATTTTCTGGAATTAGACCTATAAATCTTGCTTTGTCTTTTTGCTTAAAGCTGACACTCTAGCACTTGAGCCCCATCTCCACTTCTGGATTTTGGCTTCTTAATTGGAGAAATATCTCAGATTTTTCTGCATAGGCTGCTTTTTTACACATAGGCTCTCCATTTACATACATGTGTGGAATGCACCATGCTTTCAGTGTGTGTCTTTGTCAGAGATGAATTTTGTATTTTATTGAGTATGATGACAGATATTTTCTCATGGAAAACACACACACACACACACACACACACAAATCTACATTCTCCTAGACTCCCTTTCTTGAGCAGTATTCAATGTCATTAATTTAATGCATGTTTTCTCCAAATTATTATGGTAGGGATTAAACTACTTTTGTATTTATGATAACGTATTTTTTGTACTTTTTGTTTTGCAATTTTGTGTACTTATAAGAGAGAGCAGTGTTTTCTGAAGACTAAACAGAAATCAATGTGTCGGTAAATGGGTAGGAGAGAGGTAAATTGAAAGATGCAGATAATACCAGTTGAAATTTTATTACTCAAAGTGTAAATATGTATGCATATGTATGAATTTAAAATTTCTGATATAGGAATTGTGCGAGCAGCTTGAGAACACACAAAGAGAAAGGCAGGAATGGCGTGAGCAGGCTGAGAACACTCAAAGAAAACTACAGGAATTGTGTGAACGTGAGGAAGCTAAGCAAAAAGTAATACAGGAATTGAGAGAGCATGATGAGAATACACAAAGATCAATAAAGGAATTCATGGAATCCATTAACAAAGAGCTTAAGAAAGTCAGAGAGACCACAAAGGGAATGCAGAATGGAACCCAACAGAAGGAATGGGTGTCCAAGGAAACCATAACCAATCAACTAAGTGATTTGAGAATAAACACTGAATACCAAATTAAGGAAGTAAAGAAGATCATACAAGATCTAAAACAAAGCTTCAACAAGGAATTTGAAGCCATCAAAGCTGGCCAATTAGAAGGAAAAGACATAAAAATCAAAGTAGAAAGACTTGACAGCAGGTTAGACCATGCAGAAGATCGAATCTAGGAGATTGAAGACAGCCTAGATATTATAGAGAAAGAACATACAACCATCCAAGACAAATCCAAGAAATATGATAGATCTATTCAGCACTTGGAAGACAACATCAGAAGGCCTAATCTGAGGATAATGGGTGTAGAGGATCACCTAGAAACAGAAGTTAATGGTTGGGAAATTTGTTTAACAGGATCCTAGCAGAAAACTTCCAAAACATGCAAAAAGATAGGCCTATTCAAGTACAAGAAGCTTTGAGAACTCCAAATAGACCAGACCAGAAAAGGACATCCCACTGTCACATTATAATCCACACAGGATCAATTCAGACCAAGGAAAAGATCCTTAAAGCTGTCAAAGAGAAAAGACCAATCACTTATAAAGGGAAACCAATTAGAATCACCTCAGATTTCTCAGCAGAGTCAACCAAAGCAAAAAGAGCCTGGAATGATGTATGCCATGCCATAAAGACAAACAACTATCATCCAAGAATACTGTACCCAGCTAAACTCTCCTTCTTAACTGAAGGTCAAATAAAAACCTTCCATTGCAAAGAAAAATTGAAACAATATATCTCCACAAAACCAGCCGTACAAAAGATTCTTAAAGAGGTCCTACACATAGAAAATCAACAAGACCAAAATAAAGGCCAAGAAACCGCACCTAAACTGAGAATCCAAGAACCATCGAGAGAATCCAGTAGCTGCAGCCCCCAAGAAGGTGGATTAAATGGCAGGAACTCCCAAATACCTCTCACTGGGCTGGGATGTAGCTCAGTGGCAAAGCGCTTGCCTAGCAAGTGCAACGTCCTGGGTTCGATCCCCAGTACCAAAAAAGAAAAGACAAAAACCAAATACCTCTCACTCCTCTCTCTCAACATTATCGGACTTAACTCTCCAATTAAGCGACATAGACTGTCTAGTTGGATTAAAAGCAAGATCCTTCTATCTGCTGCCTAGAGTAGTCACATCTTGCCCATAAAAACAAACACATTTTCAATGTGAAAAGATGGAACAAAATCTACCAAGCAAACGGCCAGCATAAACAGGCAGAAGTTGCAATCCTAATATAAGATAAAATAGACTTCAAATTAAAGTTCGTGAGAAGAGATAAAGAAGGTCGCTCCATACTAATTAAGGGATTTCTCCTTCAGAAGGATATCACAATTCTAAATATCTATTCGCCAAACAATGGAGCACCCAAATTTATCCAAGAAACACTACTTTCCCTCAAATCCCACATAGATCCAAAGACATTAATTGTTGGTGATTTTAGCACACCACTTTCCCACTAGGTAGATCAACACGGCAAAAACTCAACAGAGAAATCGCAAATCTAAACAACTTCATAGATCAACTAGATGTAACAGACATCTACCGAATATTTCACCCAGCATCATCAGAATACATGTTTTTCTCAGCAGCACCGGCAACGTTTTCTAAAATAGACTATATTATAGGCCACAAAGCAAACTGGTCCAAATTCAGAAACATTGAAGTTATACCTTGCATTCTCTCTGATCACAAGGGAATAAAATTAGAACTCAACACCAAAAGCCAACAAAGAAAGTCCTGTAATACACGGAAGCTGAACAACACACTGCTGAGTAATGAGTCATGGAAGAGATTAGAAGAGATTAGAAAGGAAATTCAAATATTCATAATATTCAAGAAAAATGAGCACCCAAATTACCAGCACCTCTAGGACACAGCAAAGGCAGTACTCAGGGGCAAGTTTAGAGCACTGAGTTACTACATCAACAAATTGGAGACATATGAAACCAACAATTTAATGAGACATCTGAACCTCCTTGAAAAAGAGCAGCAAGCTAAACCCCAATCCAGTAGATGCAAAGAAAAAATTAAAATTAAATCAGACTTAAATGAATTAGAATCCAAAAAAACTACAGAAAGAATCAACAAAACAAAGAGTAGGTTCTTCGAAAAAACTAACAAAATTGACAGACCCTTAACAAATCTTATCAGAAAAAGAATAGAACACATGCAAATAAATAAACTCAAAGATGAGAATGGAAACATCACCACAGAAACAACCAAGATTCAGAACATTATAAGGGAATACTTCTCAAAACTTTATGCTAATAGGTTAGAGAACGTGGCAGAAATGGACCTTTTCCTAGCAAATATTTACATGCCAAAACTAAACCAAGATGGGTTAAACCATCTTAAAAGGCCCATATCAAGCATTGAAATAGAAACAGCAGTAAGAGACCTCCCAGCTAAGAAAAATCCAGGACCAGATGGTTTTACAGTGGAATTCTACAAGTCCTTCAAAGGAGAGCTCACACCAATGCTACTCCAACTATTCAATGAAAGAGAAATTCACTACCGGCCACATTCTATGAAGCCATCTTAACACACATCCCAAAACCAGGCAGGGACTCTTCAAAGAAAGAGAACTCTAGACCCATTTCTTTGATGAACATTGATGTAAAATTTCTCAAAAAAATTTTGGCCAAACGATTTCAACAATTCATCCAAAAAAATTATACACCACGATCAAAGAGGATTTATTTCAGGGAGACAAAGCTGGCTCAATATATGCAAATCAATTAATATAATTCATCACATCTACAGGAGCAAAGATAAGAACCACATGGTTACCACAATTGGTGCAGAAAAAGCATTTTACAAGATCTAACACCCCTTTTTTATGAAGGTTCTGGAAAAATTAGGACTCCATGGAACATTCCTCAATACAATAAAGTCTTTATATGACAAACCTACAGCCAGCATTATACTTAATGTTGAAAAACTAAAACCATTTCCTCTTAACTTAGGAACAAGACAAGGATGTCCACTCTCTCCACTTCTCTTCAATCTTGTATTAGAATGCCTAGCTGCAGCAACAAGACAAGATGCAAACATAAAGGGGATCCAAAGAGGGAAAGAAGAAGTAAAACTCTCCCTATTTACAAATGACATTATCATGTATTTAAAGAATCACACAGACACCACTCCCATTTATTCAAGTTGATTCAAAACTTTGGCAAATTAGCAAGGCATAAAATTTAACCTCAAAAATCAATGGCTTTTCTGTATACCAACAATGAGAAAAGTGTGGCTGAAATTAGAAAAGCAACTCCATTCGTAATAGCCCCACAAAAAATAAAATACCTAGGAATTAACTTAAAAAGAGAAATGAAGAACCTCTATGATGAAAACTGTAAAAACTTTAAAAAAGAAATCAAAACAGAACTTAGAAAGTGGAAAAAAACCTCCCATGCTCCTGGATTGAAAAGATAAACATCGTGAAAATGGCAATACTTCCCAAGGCTATCTACAAATTCAATGCGATACCTATCAAAATTCTAACCTTATTCTTCAAGAAAATAGAAGAGGCAATCCAAAAATTCATATGAAAAAATAAAAGACCCCGAATAGCAAAAACGATCCTCAACAGAAAGAACATTGCTGGAGGAATATCAATACCAAATTTCAAAATCTACTACAACACCATAGTAATCAAAACAGCTTGGTACTGGCACAACAACAGATAGCAGGACCAATGGAGTAGAATTGAAAACCAAGAAATAAACCTACAGACTTATTGCCATCTAATCTTCCATAAGGGAGCTAAAAAATTAGAATGGAAGAAAGACAGCCTTTTCAGTACATGGTGCTGACAAAATTGGATAACTACTTGCAGAAAACTAAAGCTAGAACCTTATATATCAACTTAGACCATGATCTAAGACCTGGGAGTCAAAGCCGACACACTGAAAACATTACAGAATGGGATAAGAGAAACCCTAGGTTTCCTTGGCACAGGCTGAAATTTTCTTAATAGAGACCCAGAAACACAACAAATCAAAGAAAGGCTGGACAAATGGGATTGCATGAAATTCAGAGTTTTGCATGGCAAAGGACATAGCTAGCAAGATCAATAGAAAGCCCACAGATTGGGAGAAGATCTTCACTAGCCATAAACGGACAAGGGTCTCATATCTAAAATATACCTGGAACTCAAAAAATTAATTCCCGCAACAACAAATCTTCAAAGAATCAACTGCCCAATAAATAAGTGGGCTAAAGACTTAAAGAGAAACTTCTCTGAAGAGGAAAGAAGGATGGCCAATAGACACATGAAGAAATGCTCAACCTCCCTAGCCATAAAAGAAATGCAAATCAAAACAACATTGAGATACCACCTAACCCCATTTAGAATGGCTAAAATCAAGAACTCTAATAACAACAGATGCTGGAGGGGATGTGGACAGAAGTGAACCCTACTGCATTGTTGGTGAGAGTGTAAACTTGTTCAACCACTTTGGAAAGTAGTATGGAGTTTCCTCAAAAGACTCCACATAGAGCTCCCCTATTACCCAGCAATCCCACTTTTGGGCATTTACCCAAATGTTTACAAACAAGACCACACTAAATCTACCAACACGTCTATGTTTAAAGCAGCATTATTTACTATAGCTAAGATATGGAACCAACCCAGATGCCCCTCAATAGATGAATGAATCTAGAAAATGTGGTATATATACACAATGGAATTCTATGCCTCCTTCAGAAAGATTGACATATCCCCATTTGTTGGAAATGGAAAGGCTTGGAAAAAATTATATTAATTGAAGTAAGCCAGGCCTAAAGAAATATGGGTCCCATGATTTCCCTTATTTGCAATATCTATTATATGTCTGAGTCAAGCAGAAAAGGTCAGATAAGTTGATGTTAGGGAAATGAGCCCTAAGATATGTATTCCAAAGTTTTTTTTTCATGCAATTGTTTCTAACATATTTATAAGATTATTTCTTTGTTGCTTGTATGTCCCTTCCCCACAGTATAACCCGTGCTTTCACTGTATTTGATGTTTGTATAATTTGTAAAGTGGAAGGGAAAAAACAAATCATTTAAATAGAGATACAGTTGGACCCATTGCAACAATGAGATGTACAAGTCGTTATGTCGAAAACGAAACTTACAACTTTGGTCCAGGGGGGTGGGGAGGATTTTTTGTGGGGTGGGAGGGGGAAGATGGGAAGGGATGGGAAGGGGAAACAAAGGAGGAGGCTACAATGCTTGATTATAAATGTACTCATTATCTTGCCCATATAATTGTAACCCCTCTGTACAGTATTTTCACAATAAAAAAAAGAAAGAAATCTTTCTTGGGAGAAAGCTTGACTTTGAGCAATCCAACATAAGCATGATGGATTTATCTTGTTTTTCAATGTAGTTGCCAAAATAATAGAGAGCAACACCAAAAGGCTAGAAAACATCTAAGCCAAAGCAGTAAACTTTTGTCTATAAAATAATTGTGAGGGTCTGACTCTTTTAAAGTCAGGCTCGCAAAGTGTGCAAGTGTTTTTGCTTTAGTGTGAACAATAAAACATATAAGAATCCTCTGTTAATGTTTTACATATCTTGCCTTGGACTTCTCATGTTGGAGAAGAGGAAAGATTTGAGAAAGTTCAAGACTGACTATTCCTCAAGATCATTCTTATTTATCAGCTATAGCAATGGAAGTAGGCTTGGTTACTCTTAGTATCATGCTTGTTTACATTTAGAAGCATTATTTGTTGCTGGGTTATAAGCTGCAAACCCTTGAGTATTAATAAAATCATTTCCTGAAAGGAATGTTGCTGTGTAAACAAACTAAAATATCAAAGACTTACCATAATGGAAACTATTTTCTAGCTATATCTCAATCTGAAGGTGTAGATTTTGTTTCCCATTGTATGAGGAGATCCATTTTTGTTATCTTCTTTTTCACCATCTAGTGATCCTGTAACATCTTATACCATCCTGGGATAGCTATATCTTTATTTGATTCTCTAATTTCTCTTGGAATGTTAGGAAGGATGAAAAATTGAGTTTCTGTTTCTGTTTTACCTTATTTTTTATTATTTTAGAAAGTGTACCTCAAAATGACATAAATTATTTTTGTAATATTAGGAGACAGATTTCATTTCCATTTTATTACCCTAGCCTTCTACATAACTTTGGTACTTAGTAATACCCCTATGTGAATATAAAGATAAGGAGCTTCTTATTTAGATATTATTTCGAATTTCCAGACTTTATTAATGCAAGGCCCTTAGTAGTATGTACATCATACATGTGTACAACACCAGTGGCAACTTTTTCTTATTCTCAGAAACAAGGATATATGTTGTCCCTGTATTTGCATCAGGAAAAGGCTGTAGTTGAGTTAGTTTACTAAACTAAATGTGTTGTAACAAATTTCTACAAGTTAAGTGGATTTTACCATCTGTACTTATCATTTTGCAGTTCTGAAGGACAGAAATCTAAAAGAAGTCTCACTAGATTAAAATCGAGCCACCGACAGAGCTGAAATACTTTTCAGATGATTTTAGTGGAAAAGGCATTTACTTCCGCTTCCGCTTTCCAGAAAATTCAGAATCTGGGTTGTTGTCTTTTCCTTTATCTTCTAATGTAGTTTCTGTACATCTTTGTGCTGGTTCTTACATTATCATGTCCCTTTCGAAATACAAGTGGGACTTTTAAGTACCTATTTGAGTATACTTCTCCCATCTGATAATTATTCAAATATGCATTCCTTGGGTGATGAAAGGTGGTTATTTTACATATATATACATATATATGTATACATATATATATATATGTACTGTAAATCTACATTTGAGGCATTAGATATTTGGGGATGATAGATATATTGGGAAGATATTTTGCTGTTTAGCATTCTTTCTACTATAACCTGTTATCCTGTCATTAAATTTGAAAAACATATAAGCTATTTGCCTTAAAATCATCTATTTTTCATTATGTTTAGATTCTGATAAAAATGTAGCCTCTCAACTCACACAATGTTAATGCAGTCTTATTGTATACCTGCCAAAAGCAAACAACAAATTACTAATTATTTGAAATTATTTTTAAAAAATTTAAAAATTGCTATTTATTTAAAAAAATCTATTTTAAAAAATTAGCCAAGACCAAGGAATTAGAGAACATTTTGATACTGAGACAACATAAAATCTCAAAGAAACATGGAGTAATTATTTCAATACTACATTTTGTTCTGCTAGGAGAAGAAACCATTTTATCGACAATACTTTATACTTTCTTACCTAGTATCTTTTTTTCCAGAAATGGAATTTGTTAATGTATGTGATTATCCACCAGAATAAATGACTTCATATATCTGCATCTTGTGCAGATAGCATAGTCAATTAGATGTAAATGAGAGTTCATCAGTAGTACTTTTTAAAAATGCAGAAAATGTGGACAGGGAGCCAATGTACATATTATTCCACCATGACATCCCACATCCTCCTTCTTTCTTCCTAGGAAACATACACAATCAACAAAAAGGCTTAGATATTTGGCTCTTCAGCTTGTAAGTGGAAGCAGAATATTATGGGTGTTGGAGATGACTGTTAATGATGTTTTATGTAACAATTTCACATGTAACAGTCCTATGAGTCCTGCAGGTTTTAACACTATATTTCCTTAGTGATGTGATAGGAATGTTAGCCTTCCTTGACTTAGTATCGTGTTCCACTTCTTTCTACCACCTGGCCTGAATTATAATACATAGTAACAGTATGAAAAAGTAATGCCATCTTAAGAAACTCACTTAGGGATCTAGGAATGTGGCTTAATGATACAGTTTCATATGAGTAAATAAACCACTCGGACAATTCAGGGGCAGAGTTTTCATGGATTATTTTCAAGCCTTGGATTATTTTCTTGTACAGTAAAAAGTACAGCACAAATTAACTGGAACTTTGTCATTTCTCTATGTTCAATTTCTCTCTTGGGATCAGTTTCCACTTGCAATAACAGTTCCTTCCACTTAACTTCCAATAACAATCTATGGTGCTGCTCGAGGTAAAATGAATATTTTCTGGCTTCATTGAAATACCACAAAGACATCTTTGGACATGAGGTAACACTAGTTTCAGAGACAACTTAGAAAAGACAAAATATGGAATTTAAAAGGTATACAAAAATATTATTCATATACATATGGCATATAAGATGATGTTAAGTGAAATGAACCCCAAGATAGTTACACAACATGCATTTTTTCTTTCTTGCTATTGTTTTAATGTATCTAAAATGTACTATGTGATTTTTTTTCTCTTCTATGCTCTTCCCCCACGATATAATCCCTATTTTCACTGGATTTGATGTCAGTGCCCTGCATCTTGTATATACATTTATCTAATGTGGGGAGGGGAAGGGAAAAAACAAAATGCTGAAACAAGGATACAGTATGACCTTTTGTAACAATGAGATGAACAAAACACTATGTAGAAAATGAACTTTTCAAGTTGGGGAGCGGAGGGGGGAGTTGGGGAGATGGGGAAGGATGGGATAGCAGAGGAAATACAAAGGAGGAGGTAACAATGCTAGATAGGAAATGTTCTAATTTCTTTACTTATGTAACTCTAATCCCTCTGTACACTATTTTTATAATAAAATTATGAAAAACCATTATCCAGGAGCATTTTAAGTTCAAATTTCATAAGTACTTCAAAAATCAAGGCCAATTTTTAGTGGGAATATATTTCTCAGAAACGTTTATTTTTGTTGTTGTTTGTTTGTTTTTTGGTTTTGTTTTTTGTGAGTGTGTGTTGTGCATTATTTCCCAAGTGTACATAAGTTAACAGTAGAAGAAACAATAGGAATAATAGGAGAAAGAATAGTACTATAGAAGGCAACTTTGAAACAATAAAGCGAAGGCCAGTATGTAGAACTATGGGAGTGATATAGAGAAAGCACTACTACTACGTGGAAAATGAAGGATGAGGCCATTCTCTTTCATCTTTTAGCTCTAAATCATGTTAGTTAATCAATCAAATTTGTAAAACGTAGAATGGAAGAATAATTCTGGTTCCAAAGCAAGTTAGAGATCATGGACTTAACTGGAAAAATAGGCCATTTCTTTTTCTTTGATTTTTCTTTCTGTTTTATTTTTATGTTCATGGGGGGGGGGTCTTGAATTCTGGGCCCGGGCAATGTCTTTCAGCTCTTCAGCTCAAGGCTAGTGCTTTACCACTTGAGCCACAGCACACTTCCAGTTTTCTGGTGGTTAATTGGAGATAAATGTCTTAGAATCTTTCCTACTCGTGCTGGATTTGAACTGCAATCCTCAGATCACAGCTTCCTGAGTAGCTAGGATTATAGGCATGAGACAATGGCACATAGCTTAAGCTCACATTTCTAACAGTATATACTCAGGATATGTAGTAGGTATGTTCACCTATCTTTATATGCATTCTTGAGTTAAAAATCTGGGCTAGAGCTTCGACTTCACACTCACGAAAATATATCTGGTTTTAACGTTGATACTGCTGGAAAAAATAAAACCTAAGGAGGTAAAGGCGTCTGGGAAGTTCAGTTTGCATCCAGCCTGGGCAGAACAGTGTTTGAGACACTATCTATAATTAACCAGCCAAAACTGCTTTGGGAGAATGGATCAAGAGATGAAATATCAGTCATGATCAAGATTGCTGAATAAGAGCTTGAGGCTTTTGCATACATACATACAAACATACACATACACACAGAGGCACTTATATGTGCACACACAAATACACAAATGAAACAACTCTCAGAATATGTAGAAAAGTTAGAAAACAATAGAAAATATGTCCTGAATAAGACTAGATTAAATGACTTTTTCTAATATTAAAAAGTCCTCAAGTGAACATTCTTCAAAAATGTTTGAGACTATTACATAGGTAGGGAACAGAGATAATAAAAGAGTTAAGTAATCATGATTAAATGGATCAGATCCATGGAGGAATGAATCAGAGACCCCTGCAGGTGCATCTGAAAATGTTCATATCCTGTGTCAAATGTTAGAACATCTTTAAAAATTGTACATAAACAGTCTGAGCAATCAGCCTAGTGGATAAGATCATTGGAGAATTTCAGAATTGCTAGTCTGTTTCTAGATTAAATAAACCAACAAATTAGGGCAAGGCAATGTGATAAAAGCCTGGAATTCTAGCACTCAGACTAAGACGGAGGTTAGAAAGTGGAATTGCATAGTGATACCTTCCCTGGACCAGGTAGTATAATTTTGTCTCAATGAAACATACCAAACAACAAGAAAGGCGTACAAAGTTGGATGTTTGGGCTAATTTTGTCATTATGTTTTGAGAAGTCAAGTTTCCTATTAAAATGCAAGTCACCAGTCTTGTGTTAGAACACTATCTTAAGACAAGGTTCAACCAAAGTCCTATAGTTGCTGCAGATACAATCTAATTCAACAGATACAATCTGTTCAACATCAAGCATATATGGATTAATTGGATAAGAAGAGCAAAGAAGAATTTAGCAAACCAGAAATTATGAGGTTTAGGGAAAAATGTGAAAAATAGGTGTAGAGGGATTTGGGGAGGTAAAGGAAGAGTGAATTTAACCAAGTCCTAATCTCAGAGAGGGAAATGGAGTGGACAGAATGATAGGAGAGAGATTTGAAAAAACAAGGAAAATGGAAAAACAAAAATTTAAATTTAAAAGTAAAACCCATAAAAATTATGTAAGTTTAAAGATGATATTGAGAGAAGAAAAGAATAGGATAAGAGAAGGGGAGGGATAGAAAGGAGATATGAAAAACAAAAAAAAATAAAAATTCTTAAAAATAATACTCAGTTGTGTTTTTAATGCTCTCTTCATTATATAACATTCCTAGATGGAAATCGGCTTATGATTTTAACCAAAAATTTGAAAAAGTAAGCATCATTCTGTTGGATTCCAAAGAAATGATGACAGATTACAAAAGTTTAAGCCTGGAAAAATTACAAAGTTCATCTAATGTAGGATTTTGTAGAGCTTGCTAAATTAGAATTTAGATTTAAAATAAATATTTTGTTTTTGTTTGTAATTTCATATTCTATAGGATACTACAAAATTCTTTTTAAGTAGAGGGTTTAATTGACAAATTCACGGATGATTCTGACATTCTATTTTCTTAAAATATACTTTCAAGCAAGGTATAATTAGAACTTAGTTAATAGATAATTCCAAGAATTCATGTATAAAGTAATGTGAATAACCTAAACAGAGTTGCCAACAAATCGATGATATTAATTTATACATTTAGAAAAAGCAATTTTTGGTGCTTTGGTGTAAAATGGTATGAAGAGGGTAAATGTGTGACTTCTTGGTTCTATCTATTCCTAACACATTAAGCAATTTCTTAAATTATGGGCCTCTGCATACAATGAGAAAAATGCTAGAGTTGGGGCTTGTTTTTATTTTATTTTATTTTATTTTGGTTTGTCCTAGAACTTGAACTCTGTGTCAAGCCACTCTCTCTGAGCCTGTTTGTGCTCAAGGCTCGTGCTATACCACCTCAACCTCAGGGCCACTTGTGTCTCTCTTTTCCTGAGAAGATTATTGGAGATAAGAATCTAAGGAACCTTCCTGCCTGAGTGGGCTTTGAACCATAATCTTCAGATCTTAGCCTCCTGAATATCTATGATAGTTAAAAAAGTATAAATATAAATAATATTTGCAAGTGTTTTGATTTCAAGAATACCACTGGCGGTGGATGGGGAAATGTTGCAGCAAAGTTTAGTGTAGTGTTCTTTCCACAATAGGAAGGCCATCAGAAGTGTAGCAGAAGTGTAGAATTTTTTCCCAATAGTCATAAGCTATTCATGATGTGAATTAAGGGAATTTTAAGGTACACCTTACAAGTTGGAAACTGTTGGGGTGGGATGACTTTATGGCATAAAAGCTTAGGATTGATGGTCATGGAAATAATAGCTTACTCTGATGAACAAATGTTTACTTTTGAGGAATCAATTTTTATAAATACTTCATAGATTTATCCCCTACTAAAATGTGGCTATATTTTCTGTTGACTTATCAATATGTAACACCCCATTGGAAACTGCATCTATTGCAGAATTAAATAACATGCAAAAATGTACTGCTTTGAATGTCTCTTGAAAGAAATGTTCAGAATTTGAAAATGAATAATTAGTAGTTACAGGAATTTTGAAGAACACATATATTCTGTCCTGTTAACAATTATTCGGTTTTGAAAGTTAGAACTTTCAATTGAATTAAACTATTTTCTGTTTTACTATGAGAAAATAATAAAATATGTTTTTTTCAAAATAATGACAAGTATATTGTAAAAATATTGTATAGGTGGATAACATTCAAGTTGATTACCCTCTGATAAAGAAAGGGTAATTCAAATTAGATGCCATATCTTAGCTATGGTAAATATTACTGTGATAAACATAATTGTGCTGGTAGCTTTAGTGTGGCCTTGTTTGTGGTCACCTGGTTAAATTCCCAGAAGTGGGATTACTGGGTAATAGGGGAGCATTATTGTGTACATCAAGGACAATCTTACTAGATGAGCAGAATAGTTCAATAGCTATGTACATATGACCGTATAAGGTGATTTTAAGTGAAATGAACTCCAAGATATGTTCTTTGTTGTTGTTGTTCTTAATGTACTAGGTGATTTATTTTTATCATTTTGTGTTTTCCCCACCTAAGGTGTAACCTCTTTAGTCACTATTTGATTTTGATATCCTGGGTATTGTAAATATGTTGATCTGAACTGGGGAAAGGAAATGAAAAAAAAAAACAAAATGGTGAGACAATGGACAAAGAGGGAACCTATGCAACAGCGATACTCACAAAACAATATGTTGGAAATGATCTTGGGAGTTGCATTGCGAGGGAAGCGGGAGAAAAATGGGTGAAGGGGTAACAAGTTAAAAAAGAAATGAATTCATTACCTTACTTATGTAACTATAATCCCTCTGTACATTACCTTGATAATAAAATTTAAATAAAAATAAAATAAAATATATGAGAGCATCAATACAGTCGATGGGACTATGGAAAATTCTATACTATACAAAGAAGTGTAGAACAGCTGTGGAGAGCAGCAATTTGACTTTAACATCAGAAGTAATAAACTAGGATACAGATTTTCATCCTCATGTCAGTCACTAAAAAGAAAAAACAAAATGCATAATCAGCAAACCAATAGAGACAAAATAGAAAACTAAACAAATAAGGTGAATAGATGACTTGTAACAAGAATAACAAATGACACAATTAGGAAACAATAACAAGCTGGTAAGTATAAAAGGTATTATCCATAATTCTATTAAATGTTGTTTACATTACAACTTGTTAGAACTATAATTCAAATCACATTTTAATAGTATATCATTTTAATAATAGTATATTTATTATTGATATCTTAATATTGAATGTTTAATAGATAATTTTAATTTCTCCATTTATAGAAATGAAAAAGTGAAACTAATTTTAATAATATATTTCATGAATTGTAATATTGAGAAGCATTAGAATTTAAACAAATATCATCATCGTTTCATTTGTGTGAATTAATGTATTAATACAAAGTGTATCCTACACTCAGCACTTATCTTAACATCAAATAATAAATTATTGTGCATGACTCTTGGTATTATGTGGAAAGGTTTAGCACTGTTGTAAACTTCACACCACACAATACAGAAGGGTATGACTCCTCTAATATCAGTTAAGTTGTGGAAATTTGATTTCTACATGCATGTTAAATTCCTGTCTAGGTGACATCTAAAAATTATATATAATTATATATACGAGGAGTATTTCAGATGATACTTAGAAATCATATTCATTAATTAAATTTTTATTATCTTGTGCCAAATAAGTATTTATAGAGAGACTGAATTTCTGAATAGATGGTGGTGTATGTGTGACAGATTATTCATATTGAAGCTTATTTTATATTTCTGACATTGTTTCTACAATTGGATTTAATTTTCCTTAAGGGGTTAAGTGTATTATATTGGATATATGAAAGTAAACTGAATGTTTATTCCATTAATCCTTTGCCACTTGTCTAATCCTAATATAATGAAAATAACAACAGATATAAGCAAGGTAAATCAGTCTGTAGTAGACGAGTATTTTCACCTTTATTTTGATAGTTGGTCCTCTTTTACACTACAAAATATTCTTAGGAAAATGTGCTCCAGGCTGGCCACAACTGCAGAATATTATGGTTTGATGTATTATAAGAGAAGGAAGGAAGGGTAACCTTCCTTCCAAAAGTCTGCTCCGAGGAATATGATCTACTTTATGGTGGTGACTTGGAAATGAAAAATTTTTACAGTCAACCTTGAAAAGCCATCTTGATAGAATATTTCTGTAAGTGGGTACAGAGGATTATTGATCGCTTTGCAAGGATGCCAGATTGCCTCATTTTGAGAAAATTAAAACAGGAATTTAGTCAGCTGTCCTTTGTTGAATCTAGGTCAGGGGATCACTGGGACCCAGAGAAGCTACTAACTTGAATAGTAGTCCTAGACCTCTAATACAAAAAACCCACACAAAACAAACAAACAAACAAACAAAAAACTCCAGTAAGCACTGTCTGCTATGGAGCTGCTATCACAGACTACACGATGTCAGGCAAAAAACAGAAGCTGAGTGTCATTTTGTTGATAAATAATATATTTTTTATGAGGCAGACTGAAATGAGACTCCAGAGAGAGGGTCAGAAAGACTGATCAGAGAGACTAAAATTGATCACACAAAGATTAGAAAGTATAATTCCTTGTAGAACAAACAAATCAAAGAAAGCCTGTGCATGTAAGAACAAGACAGCTGACCAAATTCCAGAAATGCACATTTCCTTAGAGGTCAGCTTAATAAATTATCAATGGACATCTTTGAGTTCTTAAATATTTTACCACATGTGGGACAAAGCTGACAAGAACGAAAATGTCACCACTCTATTAAGAGGTCCAATATCACATTAGGAAGTAATCAAGCAAAGATTTGTAATAAAAAGAGAAAACAATTATTCCAAAAGAGGGTCTCATTTGTTTTGATGTAATAGTCCTTGATTTAGGTGCTAGCAATTTTCCTACAATCGATCCAATCCCACAGCTGAGTTGATATTGACTGCAGTATTCCTACATGTACAAAAAGAGAAAATTTACAAATGTCTGATGAAATGAGTTGAAGGTGAAGTGTTCTAATAGTGATATCTGTGGTCTAGACACAAGTGAAGAGGTGCATTTTCTTTTCTAAAATTCCCCATTATTAGCCTAGTGCCAGTGGCTCACAGCTATAATCCTAGCTAATCAGGAAGCTGAGATCTGAGGACTGTGGTTCAAAGACAGCATGGGCAGGAAAGTCCCTGAGAATCCTTATCTCCATTTAACCACCAGAAAACCAGAAGAGGAACTGTGGCACAAGAGATAGAGCACTCACCTTGAGTTGAAGAGCTCAGGGCCAGTGCCCAAGCCAGGACTTCAAGCCCCTCGACCAACAACAACAACAAAAAATATCTCTTTTCTTGGACTGCCTACATCTTTTCTTAATATTCAACAAAGAAGCCATTTTATCACCCACTACCTTTAAGTCCTATCCTAGCTATTTCAAATAGATTGATTTGGTATCTTATGTCAAACAGTTCATATTTGCGGGAACAAATACCAGCAGTGGTAAATTTTCCAGTCCTTGAACTCTGGGCCGGGGCACTGAACATGGTTATACTGGTAGCTTTCATGTGAGATTGTTATTTATTGGATTACTACCCATGAGGGGATTACTGGGTCTTAAGGGAGATCTATATTTAATCTTTTTAGGAAAATCCGTACTGCATTCCACAGTGGTTGAACAAGTTTAATTTCCCACCAACTGTATAATAGAGTTCCCAATTGGCTACATCCATGCCAGCAATTGCTGTTGTTAGTTATCTTGATAATGGCCATTCTAACTGGGATGAGGTAGAATATGTCTTGTTTACTTGTAGATTTGTGGGCACCTTCTAGCTACCATAAATGAATGAATCCATGAAACCTATATTGCTCTTTGTCTGCATTCCTTTCTCTTTTCTCTTATTGTAATTTTCCCAAGCCTTTCATTTTCCTTAAGATTTGTGAAAAGTCATCCTTTCTGATGGGTGAATAGAATTCCATTGTGTGTGTGTGTGTGTGTAAGATGAATATAGGCCCATGAGTTCATTTCTAAGCCTACTGTTTCATCTGTAATTTTGTAATTCCATATTAAATTTGAATTGCTTTCTCAAATTCATTTAAGAATATTGTTGGGATTTTGATGAGTATTGCATTGCCAATTGTTTAGGGGAAGTATTGCAGTTTTCACAATGTTAATTCTTCCAACCAGTAGCATTGAAAAATTTTCCATTTCCTTGACTCTCCTTCAATTTCCCTTTTTAGAATTTTAAAGTTTTCAGAGTAAAGGTCTTTCACATTTTTAGTTATATTAATTAATTCCTAGCTTAGTTGTTGTTGTTTGGTTTTGTTTAGATTTGATTTTGAGGCTAATACCTATGAGGTTGTTTTTTGGATTTCAGCCTGGATTTTCCCATTCTTGGTCAGAAAAACTACTGATTCTTGTGGGTTTTATACCCTGCTACATTGCTGAAGGGTAGCATCACCTTTACTAACTTGAGGGAGGAAGCCATAGGGTCCTCTAAATACAAGGTCATTTCATCTGTAAAACGGGATAGTTTTACTTCTTCCCTGTTTGTATCTGCTTTCTGTTTTTCTCTTGTATTGCTCGTGCTAGAAAGTCCACTACCATATTGAAGAGTAGTAGAGAGAGTGGAAATCCTTGTCTCATTCCTGATGTTAATTTTTTCATGCTTCCACTGTTAGGTAAAGGCTAATTATCTCTGTCATATACATACTCAGTATTATATTGAGGAATGTTCCATGCATTCCTAGCTTCTCAGACCTTTTAATCATAAAGTGGTATTCCAGCTTGTTAAAAGCTATTTCTACACCCCTATAGAGGATCGTGTGTTTCTTGTCCCTGCTTCTGCTTATGGTTTGTATTATATTTATTGACAAGAATATTGAATCCATTTTTATGAATGATGAATCCTATTTGATCATACCATACGATTTTTTGTTAGTTCCTGAAATTGGTTGGCGAGAATTTTAATAATAAATTCTGCATCAATGCTTATCAAAGATTTGGGTTCATAGTTCTCTTTCTTTGGAGTTCCTATGTGATTTGGAGAAGAGTCTAATTCTAGCCTCAAAGAAGGTGTTTTGAAAATTCCATTTCCCTTTGTATTCCATTGAAGAGTTAGATCTGAGTATTGTAAGTTCTTTTCAGGCCTTAATTTCATGATAAATTCATTGAGTCCTAGATTTTTCTGAAATGGGAAGTTGTTTATTGACATGTCATTTTCATGACTTCTTATGTGTTACTACTTGGTTCAGATAGAGTATAGGAAAGCATCAATTTCTCCAGGATTCTCCAGGTGATTGGCATAAGGTTTTCAAAGTACTCTCTTATAGCATTCTTAATTTTGCTTGTATCTGTTATGTTGTCTCATTTTTGTCTCTAATTTTCTCTATTTGGGTGAGTTCTCTGATTTGTTTTTTGGATTTTACATCATGACAGTGATATACTGAGAGGTGGGTTACAGTTACATAAGTAATGAATACATTTTTAAATAATGTTACCCCTTCCTCATTTTTTCCTCCTTCCCCCAACCCTGACATCCTACACCCCAAAGTTATGATGTCATTTCTAACATAATGTCTATTGTATATTACTGTTGCTTTGGTTAATCTTTGTCCGACCATTTCTGTGATTTCCCTTCCCTTCCCCAAATCACATTATGTATAAGACAAAGGGTACAGAAATAAAAACAAATGACTACAGGGAATAAGCTAAAGGGTAAAATCTAAATAGAAATAAGTAAACACAGTTCACTATTCAATCATATTGTATCCATTTCTTGGAGCTCATTTCAATAAGCTTCATTTTATATGGTGATATGCATGTTGCTATTGAGCTATTGTGAATATCCTAGACATATTCTAGTTTTTCCAAATGATTGCAAACCTCTAGCCTATGATTCTTTGGGTCTGGCTTGTTTGACTTATTATGTTATCCAAGTGATTCTATTTCCTTACTAATGTGTCAATGCCATTCATTCTGACAGAAGCATAGAGTTTGGTTGTGAATATGTATGACATTTTCTTGATCCATCATTGCTGGGTGATAGGGGAGCTCTATTGAGGAACCTCTATGCTTCATTACAGACTATTTGAACAAGTTTACATTTCCACCAAAAGTGTAGTAATGTTTCTTTTTGGCCACATCTCCACCAGCCCAGCATCTGTTATTATTAATTTTTTCATAATGGTTATTCTAACTGGGGTGAGGTGGAATGTCAATGTTGCTTTGATTTGCATTTCTTTTATGATCAGAAATTTTGCATATTGCATCGTGTCTCTTTGCCATGCATATTTCTTCTTCAGAGAGGTTTCTCTTTAGCCCACTTATTGAGAGGGTTGTTGTTTCTTTGAGAATTTTTTTTGGGGTGGGTTAACTTTCGGGACTCTAAATATATTTGAGATATGAGGCAATTGTGCGTTGCAGAGCAACTAAAGTTCTTCTCCCAATCTTCGTGCTTTTTATCTATCTATCTATATGAATTCTCTTCTTAGTCAGATTTGGTATGGATCTGTCAAGTCTGTTTATTTATTTAAAAAACCAGCTCTGATTTGTTGATTCTTTCTATGTTTTATTTTGACCATATTTGGTTATTTCTGATGTTTTTTTTGTTTCTGTCTACTGCTTTGGGTTTTGGGCTTCTTCCTGTTTTCAAGGAGCTTGAGATACATAATTAAAATATTAATTTGAGATTTCCTCAATTATTTATGTAGGCACTCTGAGCTATAAATCCTCCAGTAATTACTACAAATACCCGAGGAGCTGGTATTTTCTGTGTTTGTTTTTTTTTTTTTGTTAAATTCTAGAAAAGTTCAGATTTCCATTCTAATCCCTTCAGTGTCACACTGGTCATTCAGCATCTTTTTGTTCACTCTTCATGGGTTTGACATTTTTTTTTTGCTTTAGCTGTTTAATTCTAAGTTTATTCTGTTATGGTCTGACAAGATATGGGAATTCAAATAATTTTTCTTTCAATTTGGACAGAATTTCTGTGTGACTTAGGATATGTTCTGATTTGGAGAATCTTCCATGAGCTGATGTGAAGAATGTATATTCTGACGCTGAATGTATATTCTGTAGATGTCTGTTAGGACTAGGTGGTCAATGAAGTTATTTAGGTCTGCAGTTTCTTGGTTGAGTTTTTCCTGGATAACAAATCCATAGATGGGAATGATGTGTTGAGATGTCTCTTTTGGTTAAGTAGAATTTTGTTGATGAAATAGAATGCTCCAGGATTCAGGTCATTGATATTTAGACTGGCTATATCTCCTAATTGAGAGTTGCCTTTATCAATATGTAATGTCTCTTCCTACTAATTTTAATTTTAATTCTATTTTATCTTATGTTAGTAATCCTACTGAGGCCTGTTTATGGTGTCCATTTGCTTGAAAATTTTCCTTCCAGCCTTTTAGTTTGAGTACGTGTTTTTTTTTTGTCAATAAAATGTGTCTCTTGTTTTTTTGATACTACTATATAATCTATGCCTTCTATTTGGAAATTTAAATCCATTCATATTGAGAGTTAAGACAGAAATATCTGATAAGCCCTGCTATGTTATACCCCTGCTGTTAGGAGCTGTTCCTCATCTACTGTTAATATATTTACCTTGTTCTCTGGTAGGGAGCATTTTATATAACCAGTTCCTGTTCTTCTTGATCTTCTCTATGTAGGATATATTTGATTAACTTCTATCCAGCTGATTTGCTGGATATACGTTGTTTCAAGTTTTCTTTGTCATGAAATATGTTTATATATCCTTTAAATGTAAAGGAGTGTTTGGCTTGGGATGAATTGGTAGATGTTTACCCTTAATGGTTGTCATATATCATGTCAGGCTCTCCTTTTTATCATATCAACTAAGAAATCTGTATTTATTGTGACAGTATATACTTTATAAATAATCAGTCTTTTCGCTCTGGCAGCTGTAAGAATCCTTTCCTTGATCTTTAATGATCCTCTAATGCATTATGATGTGGTGGTGGATTTTTCAGTTCTAGAATTCTCTGGAGTTCTAAAGGTTTCTCTTCTCTGAATGAGCCTATCTCTTTGGTTGTTTGGCATGTTCTTTGCTAGAATTCTGTAATTTGTTTCCCATCAATTTAGCTTCCTGCTCTTCTCTTTCTTGATAACTATCTCCCCGAAATGTGATCTTCTGAGTCTTGAAGTTAAGCAAGATCATTTCTTATTTCATGGATTTGTTCTAAATGATTATCTCCTCTTTCTTATTAGACCTATTCTGTCTTTGACGCTGAGATTACCTTCTATGTCATCTATTTGCTATGGAGACTTTCTACTTTGTTTTTGATTTCCCCATCTTCTAATTGGTCATTTTTAGGGGGTCTTTCTCTTTATTAAAGCTTTGTTTTAGGTCCTGTATGGACTTTCTGTACGTATTTTCTTTGGGTGGGGGAGTGTCAAGGGTTGTTTTCTGTGTCTTCTCTCTTACCTTTTAACTAGGCATCTATTTTTTCTTGGACTCCCTTGCCTTCTCAGAATTTTTTTTTTATCTTTCTGTTTGTAGTCTCCATGAATTATTTTGCTAATCTTTGGTTGGTCTCATCTTGTTCACAATTTTCCTTGTAGAGGTTTTCTATCTTTCCATTAATCACATTTTTAGCAGTATTTGTAATGTATTTTGATAACTACCTTCAAGGTCCTTGTCTGTTTCAATGCCTGGTTATTTACTATGTGAATTATACTACCTTGACATCATTTTTCTTATATTTTTCTGATTTGTTCTCTCCATTTGAAGGTTTTATTTTGGGGGAATCTATGATTTTCATACATGACTCTCTGTGTTCTTGGTCTATTTGCCAGGTGTTGGTTTTCTGTTGTGATTTGCTTTCCTGGAATTAGGTTTTTGTCTAGTCCATTAAGTGTAGGAGTAGAAACTAGTTGAGGTGAGATGTTGTGATGTTAATACTTGTGGTTCCAGCCACAATTCACACTGTCCAGTAGTATTGTGAATTGTCTCTGTAGATGGATGTGGCTTTCTCCGATGTACATTTCTGTTTCTGCTTTTTTCCATGTTGCCCTATTTCCACACTGCAGATGTGCTTTTGAATATGTTGGCCAACACAGTCACGGCAGTCACTTACCTGTCTGGGTAACTTTTCATAGATTTTTGTTTTCTTCTGAAGACTGTATAAACTTATAGCTGACTTGGTGTGACCCTCTAGACCTGGAGTACCTGCTAGGACTCTAAATCTCTGTTTCATTAGAGAGAGCTAGGGTAATTTTCTGTTGTTCTTCTGTCATTGTTTTCTCTCTTCCTCAGATTTATTTATTTATTTATCTTATTTTGTGTGTGGGGGTGTCCAGACGTGGGGCCTGAACTCTGGGCCAGGGTGCTGTCCCTCAGCTCTTCAGCTCAAGGCTAGCATTCTACCACTTGAGCCACAGTGCCACTTCCTTTTTTTTCTTTTTGCTTATGTGGTGCTGAGGAATTGAACCCAGTGCCTCAGGCATGCAAGGCAAGTGCTGTACCACTGAGCCACCTTCACAGGCCAGATTTATTTATTTTTATTGTGGTTTTTTTCACATAATTTAGTATTTGTGATTGTTGTATCAGGTTATTTTTGTTTTTCTGTTTGTGTTACTTTGAAGTAGTGATTTCAGGCTTGTATGGAGAGACAGTAAAGTATAAAGGTATGCTAATATGTTGAAGGAATGGGAGCAAACATTTTAACTTTTTGCTACACAATTAAATTAATATTAACAAAGGCTAATTAAAATTATTACTTATTTACATTTCAGAGGATGAGTATAGTACTCTTGGATATCTTGGAGGAAAAGACGTTAGACTCATTATAACTGATGATTTACATTGAAGTTACTGTCTAAACTTTCTTTTTCAGAAAAGCAAAATCTCCATTTCTTTCATATTAGCATTATAAAATCATAATAGCTGCATGTTGAATTGTTTTCCTCTGCTATTTTCAATTCCATTTTTTATCCATGAGGTATCTAGGGCTTTGAATGACCAATTCCTTAAAAATACCTATATTGCTTATATTGTGATGTAAATCTCAGCAATATTAATATGAATTTATCTGAGTCTCATCTTGAGCTACATTCATATGAAATTTATTCAGTATCAAGCGAGGAACCTATTTTACTCTTTTCTGTGTTTTAATCAATAAATCAAATCTCTTTAGAAATGTATTGTCATCTTTTATATTGCTTTGGTAAACATCATGTGTTTCTAGTATTTTACTGAAATATATATAAAGTTTGGAATTGGAAGACACCACCCCATTATCAGTTTAAAGCAAACCCTTGAGTACTCCTTCATATGTAAAAATAAAAAAGTCCAATGTACATGTTCATACATGAACAATCTATTGGTTAAGTAAATTAGTCACAAGAACTACCACATCAATTCTCAATTTACTTAAAGGCACCAAAATATTGTGTTCATGAATATCACTCATTTTTAGAAAATGATTAGTCAATACAAAGTTTATATTATTTTTGAAATTTTCAAAATGTAAATTACACCCAGATTTGCTGTCAATATCCTGTTTCCAGGAAAATATTTATTCAGCAAATAGAGAAACAAAAATAAGGGTTCGTCACATAGAATGCAAGATGTTGTAGCAGACTGTCTGCTTAAGATTATAAGTACATGCAAATCTTGTGATATATTCAAAGGTACTATGAACATTCATAAGAGGATTTGTGATCAGAAGTGATAGGTAAGCAAAGTAACTGGAAAACTGTATATGTAAACTGAGCTTTCAATATAGGATGTCAAGTTTTCCATACATGAGTCTACAGAAGTTGATTGTGTATCTCTAACACACATACAGTATTCTACATTTTCCCACATACTCCTGTTCTCTTACCTCAGTTCCTGATCAATATTCCTCTACTTTCATGATGTCAATTTCTACTAAAATAACAAGGTGGGTGTTTTATTGGTCTCTAGATCCAATACACTTTAGTATTTTGGAGTAGTAGTATGAATTCATGGAGTGTGACTTGAATGTACTTGATTTCAGGGAAAGATACAGGTCCAGGCAAGATACTTAAGTAAAGAAAAACCTATGGAGGAAACACCAATCAACTATATTTACAAAAGAATGAAACTGATGTCTCATTTGTCTGGGTGGCAGCAGCTTTGTGTTTGTGTGTGTGTGTGTGTGTGTGTGTGTGTGTGTGTGTGTGTGTGTGTGTGTGTGTGTGGAGAGAGAGAGAAAGAGAGAGGGAGAGGGAGAGAGAAAGAGAGAGAGAGAGAGAATTTTATTGTGGCTTCCATATTTACAGTCCATATAGCATTACTTGTTAGGGAGAAGGTGTTCTTATCAGAGCTCTGATAGCACTAACACTTAATCTCTACTTAAAAAGGGAAAATAAACTAACATCTTACGCGATTGTTTTGACAATTAATTAGTATATTAAAGGCCAAAGGGAGGAATTGGAGATCAATATAATCTCTTTCCTATCTTCGGAATATTACACAGCAATAGCTGTGATTTTAGGAGTCTCCTCCCATGTACTGACAGCTGAATTACTAATATACTTAACAACATGAAACATATGATAGAGAAATAGATCAGCCAGCAAGCACAAAGAACTGGTGATAAGATTGAACTTTTGAGCCGGGTTGCCACATCTTTTAGGAATGTAATTCCTTCATATGAACTTCAAATTTTGTGGCTTTCCCTGTGTGATTAAATGGTAAGAATGTATTGTAGAAACAAGAATTCCTGTTCAGCCAAGTAGAAATTGCTCATGATCCCATCCTCACATTGCAAATTTCCATTCCATGTACTTCAGCACCTCATCCTTCCCTGTGGGAGACAGGAAAAAAGATAATTTTGTTTGATTATTAGAGTATGCAAATTAGTGTGTACAGGCATGATTTGTATAATTACAGAAGTTTGTAATAAATGTAAGTAGGGATTATGTCACAAATAAAAATATAATTAAAATCACATAATAAGACTAGAAGTCACAGCATTTTGTGCAAGAAAACATACATTAGGTTAGTTGCAGAATTTATTATTGGAGATAACTTTATAAAAATGAACTTTATCTAAGGATTGAAACATCTTATTGAAAAATATATTTCTTAGACATATTTTGCTGCATAATTTTAGGGATACAGGTAGCCCCATTGCAACAATGAGATGTACAAGACATTATGTCGAAAAGTGAACTTTACAACTTTGGCTGGGGGGGTAGAGATGGGAAGGGATGGGAAGGTGAAACAAAGGAAGAGGCAAAAATGCTTGATTAAAAAAATGTACTCATTACCTTGCCCATGTAATTGTAAACCTTCTGTACGGTTTTCCATAATTAAAATAATAATAATAATAATAATAATTTAGGTTCAAATTGCAGTTAAATTTTAGACGTACACGCTGCGCAAGAGATAGGATAAATGTGAAATAGAGGCTTGCTATTAACATTATAATTCAGTTATATGTAGGCTTAGGATTAGGCAAGGTGTTGCAGTTAGAGTTGGGGTTAAAATGAGAAAAATATATTGTGTAAAACTGCAGCATATTTTAAGAAGAATGACTAACATCAAAGTTACAATGAATGAAAACCAGTGTCAGTGTTACTTTAAACATTCAGCTATAATTTGGTTTAAAGTGAGTTACTGTTTTAGTTCTGGTTAGTGTTAGGGAAGGACAAGCTTTAGGCTAAAATTTAGTTTTCGACTAAGAAGTAGAAGCAAAAAAATGTGTGATTGATTAAATAGAGACAATTTTCCTTACATTAATCATTTGGTTTTAATTCAGATTGTGATTAGCATTAGGTTTCTGGTTAAAGGGGGTTGAGGATAGAGTAAAGAAATGGATTAAACTGGTGGCTCATGCCTGCTATCCTACCTACTCAGGAGGCTGATTTCTGAAGATCAGAGCTGAAAGCCAGCTCGGCAGGAAAGTCTGTGAGAATTTTATCTTCAATTAAGCATGAGAGAACCAGAAAGTGGTGATGTGGCTCAAGTGGCAAAGTGCACACTTTGAGCTGAAGAACTCAGGGATCATGCCCATGCCTAGAACTCAGGGATAGGATCTAGGCCCAAAGATCAGGCCCCACGACCAACAAAACAAAAATAAAGAAATGGGGAAAATGTTAGGTAAATTTGAACTTATTTTAGTTTCTAGGAATTCAGGAAATGCTGGGATAATGGAAGTACAATGGATTTCATTATATTAGGATTTGAGATCAATGGGTACAATGATTCCTTTTATGGAATAAGATAGGTTCAGAGATAAGAGTGAGAATTCATTTCAAGAATTACAAGTGGAATTTTAGTTAGGAGAACACAAAGTGAGCATTTTTCATAAATTTTAGAATTGGGATAGCATTATTGTCAAGGTTATGGTTAGGATTCCAGCCATGGTTAGGGTTAGAGTGAAGGCAAAAAATGGGGCTCAAATTGAAGGTAAATTTTAGAATAAGCCTGGTAAGAATTAGAGTGAATGTCAACTAGCGTATTGCTACTAATATTAGAATTTACTTGCAATTAGGCTTATGTTTATTCTCAGTTAAGATTAAGTTAGGGTTAGAAAATGACTAAGATATTGGAAAAAATTGAGACCTATGTTTGGAAGGCTTATTTGAATCAACTTAGGATAAGTGAAAACTAGTGTACTTGTGTGAGTGTTAGTATTGACATATAATTGGGATTAAGATCAGGGCCAGCATTTTGTTCTGATTAAGATTAGTGTTATGAATAGGAATTTTTTTGTATAAAATTGAGTTTTCACTAACAAATAGAAGCAAAAAATGTCAGGCCGAATAGTAACTAGAGCATTATCATTATATTTATTTCTCAGTGATCATTCTTGTAATGATTAATGAGAGTTTTCCAGCCAGGTTTAAGTTGAGAGTTAGCTTTAAGTAATGGACTAGATGGTAAGTAAATCTGAAACTGTTTTAAGATACAGTAGTTTAGGAAAGGTAGATCAATAGATAATACAGTATTTTTAATGATTAGAGAATTTGAGGACAAATAACATAATGGTTCAGGTTAGGGAACAAGATGACTTTAGAGGTAGAGTCAGGAAATTTTTGGGAATTAGGGCAAATTGAAATTCATTTCCACAGTGCAAATTGGAGTTTTCGATAGAATGAATAAAAACTAGAGAATTTTTCTTAAACATTAATATTGGACTCTCATTAGGTGGAAAGTTAGGTTTCAGTTCCAGCTAGGCTTAGTTTTAGCATTAAGCAAATGGAAAATTTGGGGTCAAACTGGAAGTAACTCTTCAAATAACAAGTCAAGTTAAAATTAGGATGAATATGAAATAGGAAACTGATAATAATATTAGGATTAGGGTATGATTAATGTGAGGGTTAGCCTAAATGTTCCAGTTAGGATTCAGGTTAGAAAAATGGCAAGATATTGAGTAAAACTACAAACTATTTTAAGAAAGATGAGTTGAAACAAAGATGGGAGGAATAAAATCTAATGTATTTGTGTGGGTTTTTGAATCCAAAGGCAATTGGTTCTAGGGTTAGGGTTATTTTTCTAATTGATGAACTAATGAATTAAAGGCACAATTATTTCATGCTTACAAATCAAGACACTCATGATTTTGAGAACAAACTGAATTTTCTGCATGAAAATATGTCTTGTAACAAGGATTAAATAATAATGAACAGGGTGTCATTTATTAAAATTAGGTAAGTTGATGATACATCCAAACACATAGGTAGTAACTCAGTCATGTTACTGGGAAAACATATATTCTACTTGCTCTAACTGGGAAATATGTGTGTGTATGTGTGTGGGAGGATGGGGGTGTGTGTACCCCCACAGGTTTTCAACTCAGGCATGAGTCCTTTTGTCAACTTAGTCTGTGCAAAGAAGGCACTAAACCACATAGCCACAGGTCTTCTTCTGTCTTTTTAGTAGTTAATTTGAGATACAGATTTCATAGATTTTCCTGTCTGGACTTACTCTTCTTTTCCCCAGAAATCCTTGATTAGTGTTACTGTGCCTGCTACCACAAAGTGACAATTGATTAAACTGGGAGCAATATGGAAGTGCTTGTACAATATATAAAGTAACCAGTTCATTAATTTTGGAGAATCATATTAGATTGCCTTCAAACAAATTGTTTCTGATGAGTTTATCTGAAGCCCAAAGCATAATCAAAACCTACTAGCTACAATGTATGAAGTAGCATATATTTATTGTGTAGAATATGTACAATGAATTACATCCTGAATCAAAAGTCTTTCTTGGTTTGCTACTTAAAAACAAATCAGAAATAGAGTGTCATTTAAATGAAGTCCAGACTGGAGGCCTGTAGCGAGCAGGAGAGCATCTGCTCAGTGAGCACAAGGCATGGAGCCCAACCCCCAGGACCATAAAGGAAGAAATAGAAGAAAGTGAAAGTGTAGGAGAAAGAGGAAAGGAAAGGAAGAGGAAGGGGCAAGAGAAGAGGAAGGGCATAGCAGGAGGAAGAAGAAAAGGTACAGGGAGAAAGTAGCAGGGAGGAGAGAAGGAAGAGGGAAACAGGACCCTGGGGAAAAGAGCAGGAGAGGAGACAGGAAGAGGAAGATAAATGCAATATAACAACAATAATTCTTGGAAAACATTTTGCATAAGTGATCTGCAGGATTATTTTCTAATCAGAGAGAGAGATACCACAATGACAATATGGGTGATACCTGTTGCTCGGTCATTTTATTCTTTTTCTCCAGTGAGGAGATCAAAAGAAATCCTGAGTTTGGTATTTTACAGATACACTTCAGGATTTCTTTTTCATGAATCAAACATGGGAAAGAACCAGATGCAATCACCCTTAATTTAAAAAGGAATAGAAGCTATATTTATTTGTATTACTGTGTATGAAGAAATTCTGGAGATTTCTGGCTAATTGAGAGGGCCTCATGCCAAAATATAGGGCAAGAGGAAAGCAAAACTGTTTTTAAAGTGTAATAGGTTATAATTGATGCAAAGTTTTACTGTATGTCTTTCCTTTTTATTTCTTTTTGCCAGTTGTTCAGTGCTGCTGCAAGGCTGCCTTTTCAAGTCACCACATGAGGATGTGAGGGCGATCTGGCCGCGACATCTGTCACCCCATTGATCGCCAGGTTTGATTGGGCTGATCTGGCTGGGTAGGCAGGTATCCCCTTCCTCCCTCACAACGCCCTGTACGTCCCTCCCGAAGCTGCGAGCTTGGTTGAAGAGGACGACCATCCCCGATAGAGGAGGACCTTTTCAGACCACAACAGAATAAACTTCGAATTAAACAGCTAAAGCAACAAAAGGTCAAACCCATGATGAGTGAACAACACACTGCTTTATGACCAGTGGGGCACTGAAGAGATTAGAATGGAAATCTGAAAGTTTCTGGAATTTAACATAAATGAACACACAAAATATCAGCTCCTCTGGGACATATTAAATGCAGTTCTTAGTGGAAAATTTATAGCTTTGAATGCCTACATCAAGCAATTGTGGAAATCTCAAATCAGTATTTTAATTATGTACCTCAAGCTCCTTGAAAAAAGGAACAAGGCCAAAGCCAAGTAGACAGAAACAAATAAAAAAATTAAATCAAAAGACAAAGATCAACAAAACAGAGCTGATTCTTTCAATAAATTAACAGACTTGACAGACCCTTACCAAAGCTGACTAAAAAGAGACCTTATGTAGATAGAAAGATAAGTAGAAAACACACAGATTGGGAGAAGATCTTCAGTTTATCTGCAACACACAATGGCCTCATATCCCAAATATTCTTAGAAGCACAAAAGTTAACCCTCCCCAAAAAACAAATCCTTAAAGAAACTACAACCCTCATAATATAAGGGGGCTTAAGGTTTAAAGAGAGACCTCTCTGAAGAAGAAATATGAATGACCAATGGACACATGAAGAAATATGGAACATTTCTGGCCATAAAAGAAGTGCAAATCAAAGCAACATTGAGATTCCACGTCACCCCAGTTAGAAGGACCATTATGAAGAAAATTAATAATAACAGATGCTGGGCTGGTGGGGAATGGGGCCAAAAAGGAACATTACTGGCCTGGTGGGGAATGTGGCCAAAAAGGAACATTACTGCACTATTGGTGAAAATGTAAACTTCAAATACTCTGTAAAGAAGTACAGAGGTTCCTCAATAGAGTTCTCCTATCACCCAGCAATGATGGATCAAGAAAATGTCGTATATATTCACAACAAAACTCTGTGCTTCCATCAGATGAATGACATTGCCACATTTGTAAGGAAATGGAATAATTTGGAAACATAACAAGTCAAACAAGCCAGACACAAAAAACTCATAGGCTACATATTTTCACTCATTTGGAAAAACTAGAATATATCTAGGATATTCACAATAGCTCAATAGCAATATGCATATCACCATATAAAATGATGCTTATACAAATGAACTCCAAGAAATGGATACAAGATGATGGTACAGTGAACTGTTTTTAGTTGTTTCTATTTAGATTCACCCTTTGGTTTATTCCCTGTAGTCACTGTTTTTGATTTATGTACTTTTTGTCTTATATATGTTAATCTGATTTGGGGAAGGGAAGGGAAATCACAGAAATGGTGGGACAAAGATTAACCAAAGCAACAATGATATACACTAGACCTTATGTTACAAATGAACTTTACAACTTGTGGGAGTGGGATGTCAGGTTTGGGGGAAGCAGGCAAAAATGAGCAAGGGGTAACACTGTTAAAAATGTACTCATTACTTATTTACTTGTAACCCACCCCTCTGTATATCACCTTCATAATAAAAAATACCCAAAGCAATAAGAGAACTCATCCAAATAGAGAAAATTAAAGACAAAAATGAGACCAAACAACAGATATAAGCAAAATTGAGAATGATATAAGAGAGAACTTTGAAAACCTTATGCCAATCTCCTGGAGAATCCTGGAGAAATTGATGCTTTCCTATACTCGATCTGAACCAAGGAGTAACACATAAGAAGAAATGAAAATGAAATGTCAATAAACCACATCCCATTCAAGAAAAATCTAGGACTCAATGAATGTACCATGAAATTAAGGCCTGGAAAGAACTTACAATACACAGATCTAAGCCTTTAATGGAATAGAAAGGGAAATGGAATTATCAAACACATTCTATGAAGCTAGATTTATACTCTTCGCCAAATCACATAGGGACTCACCAAAAAAAGAAAACGATGAACCCAACTCTTTGACAAGCAATGATGCAGAACTTCTTAATAAAATTCTCACCAACCAATTTCAGCACTAACAGAAAAGTTATATTGTATAATCAATTAGGATTCATCCTAAGATACAATTGGATTCAATATACTTGTCAATAAACATCATACAAACCATCAGCAGAAGAAGGGACAAGAAACACATGATTGTCTGTAGGGATGTAGAAATAGCTTTTAACAAGCTCCAATACAACTTTATGATTGAAAGGTCTGAGAAGCTAGAAATACATGGAACATTACTCAATATAATACATAGTATGTATATGGCAGAGATAATTAGCATTTACCTAATGGTGGAAGCATGAAGACATTAAAATCAGGAATGAGAAAAGGACGGGCACTTTCTCTACTACTCTTCAATATGGTAGTGGACTTTATAGCAAGAGCAATAGGCAAGAGAAAAACATAAGTATTCTAATGATTTTTTTCCTTTCTTGTAATTGTTTCTAACATATTTATAAGACGATTTATTTGTTGCTTTGTATGTCCCTCCCCCATGGTATAACCCATGCTTTAACAGTATTTGATGTTGGTATAATTTGTGGAGGGTAAGGGAAAAAAGAAATCGTTTAACTAGGGATACAGGTGGACCCATTTCAAAATGAGATGTACAAGTCGTTATGAAAAAAAAACAAATTTACAACTTTGGTGGGGGGGTGGGGTGAGGTTTGGGTGGGGTGGGGGGAGTATGGGAAGGTATGGGAAGGGGAAACAAAGAGGAGGCAACAATGCTTGATAAGAAATGTGCATGTTATCTTGCCCATGAAATTGTAACTCTTCTGTACGGTATTCTCACAATAAAAATATAAATAAGTAAATAAAAAGAAAAACATAAAGGGGATCCAAATAGGGAAGAAGTAAACCTATCCCTTTTTACAGATGAAATGATACTGCATTTAAAGGACCCGATAACTTATTTCAACAATCTCCGATGAGTTAATTGCTTTCAGAAATATTCGTTTGTGCCAAGAAATACAGATATACTTTGATTTTAATTACAGTCGGATATTAGGACTCCCACAGAAACCTAAATCAGAGGATGCTAATTAATCTGATAAAATGCATAATAAAATTTTATAATTAATATAACATGAAGAATTTAATATTAATAACATTAAAAATAATTGTATTCACATTATATAATGTATTGAAATCCTTTAGTTTCATCAATTTTTAGAATATAACTAAATGTAAATTGTTTGCAAATGTTATTTGATGATGTATAAAAAATGAGAAAAAGATTTGCATACATATTACTACAGATGCAAACAGATTCACCTGGTTATTTATGATCCTTCATTTGTTGGTTTCATTCATGCATGGAGAACATGCAAAGAAGTGAAAATTGCAAACTTGACTTTACTAAAGGATTAATTACATGGAGGTTATGTTGGGCTAAATAGATTTTATGAATTAAATTGTTTTGACCCATCCTTTCTCCCTCCCTTCCTTCCTTCCTTTCTTCTTTGCTTCCTCCTTCCTTCCCTCCATCCCTACCTCTCTCTCTCTTTCTCTCCTTTCTTTCTTTCTTTCTTTCTTCTTTCGTCCTATATTCCTCTCTTCCTTTTACTCAGAATATCTCTTATGGCTATAGAAAAATCCCAACTGTTGTACTCTAAGGTGTTATGAGTAATTATAAAAAATAACTAGATTAATATTAATTTTAATACTATGTTATATCTTAACACAAATTATACTAAAAACAACTTCTCAAATGTTCCAAGATATGTAAAAAATATTACTTTTCATGATATTGTTTATTTCTTCAAACTAAAATAAGCATTTAGACATAATATTGTGTGTGTGTGTGTGTGTGTGTGTGTGTGTGTGTGTGTGTGTGTTGTTCTTGTGATTTTAACTCAAGAACTATCTCTTAGTTGTTGTTGTTTTTTTCCTCAAGGATATTGCTCTATCATTTGAGTCACCATTCTATTTCTGGCTTTGTGTGTGTGTATGTTTGTGTGTGTGTGTGTGTGTTGTGATGTGTGTGTTTGATTAATTGAGATGTGTCTCATAAACTTTCTTGGCAAGGCTGACTTTGAACCCCATCTTCCTGAGTAGCGAGAATTACAAGCTTGAGACATCCATATTTAGCACAGATTTAATATATCTAAGAATAAAATAAATTGTATTATTTGAATTCTAGAGGTTCAATTTAACAAATTAACATTTAGATATTTATTGTTATTAAACCTGAACTTGCATTGTAAAAAATATTTTTCATTTTTATGAAAAAAATATGCACTCAAAGGATTAAATGACAGAATCTTTAAACAAATTGAAATATTCTAATATTCAAAAGCAAAAAAGGAATTGTTAATCAAATTTCTCATGTAAGCTAAAAACAAAAGGCTCTGTAAGGCTGAATGAAGCAATTTTTCATTAAATTAAATATTATATACTGCGGTCACATGAATTTATCTTCTTTTAAACCTAATATTTTTTAGGTTTTGTAGATTCATACATTTTGTGAGTATATAAATATCATTCTTACTAGTCATGTATTTCTGAGGTTTGATTACCAAGTCATTTCAGAGAAACACTGAATTTCATGTATTTTATGTCAACAGTGATTTTTAGAAATGGAATCAACCTCAGTATAAGATAACTAAATCAAGATATTTAATCCCTTATCCAATTATTCCTATAGACTTGAAGATAACTAATTTTTGAATGGTAGTAAATTCATATTATACCTATTCTTTAAAGAATAATTCTGATAAATGATCGTGATAGTATTTATTTTTCCTTCAACTTGAAGTAAAGAACTTCACTATTGATGACAAATACTTGAATGGAAATGCCATAAAATTATGAAAAATTCAAGTCATTATGAGTTAGATGAAATAGTCATTTTTGAAGGTCACAAAATGAAATCTCTAGGAGCTTCCTTATCTATTAAATAAAATGTATTTGAGCTCAAAATATTTCCTTCATCTCTCCAGCAATGGTATAAGCAAACCACCTCTATGCCAAATAGCATCTCTCATATTTAGGAACAGAAGTTATCACAATTGTATAGAAAGATCTACCCAGAAATTAAATCTGAAATAATAAAGGATTGGGATTAATAATTAGGTTTCACTATATTGCCATAAAGAGGTGAAACCTTTCAAGTGGGCATAGTTATAGAGATTAGGTCACTGAGAACTTGTGATCAAAGAAGGTTTAAGATCAAAGCCCTTTCTTCCTCTTCCTTCGTTTACTTCTCTGTCTCCTTCTACTTTTCCTTCTTCCTCTCCTTCTTCCCCTCCTCCCCTTTCCCCCTATCCTACTCCTATTCTTCCTTTTCTTTACTTCCTCGCTTCCATGAATACACGTACTCCATCACATGTTCCTGATATGGGGTACTGTACCACCACCAACCAAAAGCAATGAGGATAAGAAATGTAAATTGAAATGTATAAAATCAGAAACCACGATTAATTTTTCCTCCTTTGAAGTTAATTTTATAAAGTATTTTGTAATATTAATAGGAGACTGACACAGCATGTTCTCATTTACTATAATGGATAAGATTTACTGGAAATAAATCTGGCCAACATTGTCCTAATGAAATAATTGATTAAATTAATATTATATTTGGACAAAGCTACTTTAAAATATCAGATATACTTCACTAAGAGGCAAAAAATGTGTTCAGAAGGAGAGAGTAGAGGCCAAGCTAGAGGCTAAACAAGCTCTCGCATAGAAGGCAGTTTTACTGTTCCAGTGAACAGTCCTAGGCTACAGAATCACACCAAGTATCCCATCACAGTACAGAGAGTTTGGCAAGAGAAGGAAAATCCAGGCAAGGAGACAGATCAGAGCACTTGCTGGTAGCCACGGTTGTGGCGGCTGTGGCAGCAGTGGCAGTTGCCATAGCCGCCATACCTATAACACAAAGTCCATGACAAAGATGCCAGACACAGCGGGACAGCAGATTCTACTCAACACCAGTAAGAACTGACAAGGAGCAGATATCTTCATACTGCAGATGGCAAACCAGAGATGGCCCAGGAACCAAGACTCTGACATGACTAGAACGCTGACATCCTTACTCCTTCTCAGGAAGCTGAGGAGGTAACACCACCACCAGAGATCTCCAACTTTGATACTGACAAAGACCCATTTGAACAGCTATCTCCAACTCAGGCCTTGGAAGAAGACAAGACCCATTTCGGAGGTAACAGAAACCTGACCTGACTTGCCAGGATCAGTTCCACCTAAGAGAAGTCACCCAGCCCAGGCAAAGAAGCCCAGCCCTTGGAGGAGTGACTTTCTTCACTGGGTAAACAGAGCCAGAGGCTGCCCCTCCCTACAGCAGCTGAGACAATCAATTGAAATTCAGTAAACATAAACCTTGAGAATGGCTCCAGGCTGGGCTGTGTGTCTCCGGAGCTAGCACCTCAGGGAAAAGCTACTGATTGCTGAAACGCCTCAACCCTACCCAGAACCTAGCCTCATTACAGCATCTCAAAATTAGAAGAAACAGCCATCTCCCTCTTTCGTGATACTCAAAGCAGATCTCCCTCCCAGTGAACTAGCCTGGGAGGAGGATCACAAAATTCTGGGTAATGGCGAGCAATTTTCTGCCTGCTCAAACAAACTGATTTAAGCAACTAATCAAGCCACAGGAAAAACAAACACCACAAGCAGACCAGAGACTCCACTAAGAGACTGGTTATGGACATAGGGGAAATAGAGTATCTTCACATTCTACCCCCCCCCCAAAAAAAAAAATCAAAGAAATCTTTTTTGTACCTTTCTTTAATTTTAATTTTTTAAATAATATTTTCTATTAATTTTTTTTCTTCTCATCATTATTATTTTAGGTGTAAGTGTGTGTGTGCTTTTTTAAAAGATCTCTTCTGACCTTTTGGTCCTTATTTTTTAATTTTTTTCATTTCATTCTCTTTTTTGTGAGACTTAATTGCTATTCTGATCATCCCCAGATATTAACCCATCGTCGAATATTAGACCTTATGCCCCATTGTGTACATACTAAATCCAGAAATTTATTACTCAGTTCACAACCTCTTAGGCTAAAATTCTTTAAGAGCAGTATTATGTCTCTTTATACCTATATAATTTTCAAGTAACTTCTTTTAAGAATATTTTATTTTTTAGTTTTTTATGTCTCCTTTCTATCCCTCCTTTCCTCTCATCCTATCCTTTTCTTCTCTAAATATCGTCTTTAAACACATAATTTTTAAGTGTTTCACTTTATAAATTTAAATTTTTGTATTTCCATTTTTTCTTTTTTTTTCTTAATCACGCTTCTATCATTCTGTCTCATCCATTTCCCTCTCTAAGATTAGGACTTGGTTAAATTCATTATCCTTTTACCTCTCCAAATCCCTCTAATCCTATTTTTGCCCACATTTCTCACTAAAATAAATAATTTGTGGTTTGCCAAATTCTTCTTTGCTGTTCTTAGGTCATTAAGCCATAGTTTTTTGATGTTGAATAGATTTTATCTGTTGAACTACATTGTATCTGCTGACTTTTGTCTGTGCAACTACAGAACTTTGATGATGCTTGCCTTAAAATTTTGTTCTAGCAAAAAATTGGTGTTACTTTCATACCAAATAGGCAGAACAAGCAGGAAAAACACAAGAAAAATGGCAAGTCCAGGTATCTGAATTCCCACTCATGAAAATCAGTTGACAGCATAGTTAATGAATAATCCAGAAGAGAGTTCCCAAAAATCTCCACAAACACTACTGGAAAACATGATGAATGAAAAGATTGAAAACCTGCAAAGGATTCAATGTGAGCGTGATAGGGAGAGAGAGGGAAACCAAAGATTAATACTGGAATCTCATGAGAATGAGGAAGCTACTCAAAGATTGATACAGGAATTGCATGAGCAGGTTGAGAACAGTCAAAAAGAAATACAGGAATTGTGTGAGCAGACTGAGAACAGTCAAAGAGAACTACAGGAATTGCATGAACATGAGGAAGCTAATCAAAGAGTAATACAGGACTTGGGAGAGCGGGATGACAATAGAAAAAGATCAACAGAGGCATTCATGGAATTCATAAACAGAATACTGAAAGAATTCAGGGAGACCACAAAGGGATGCTGAATGGAGCCCAACAGAAAGAATGTGTGTCCAGGGAAACCACAACCAGTCAACTAAATGATTTGAGAATAAACACTGAACCCCAAATTAAGGAGGTAAAGAAGTTCATACAAGATCTAAAACAAAGCTCCAACAAAGAATTTGAAGCCATCAAAGCTGACCAATTAGAAGGAAAAGAAACAAAAAACAAAGTAGAAAGTCTCAACAGTAGGTTAGACCATGCAGAGGAGCAAATCTGAGGGATTGAGGACAGCCAGCTTATTACAGAGAAAGAATATAAACTATCCAAAGGAAAGCCAAGAAATATGATAGATATATTCAACATTTGGAAGACACTCTCAGAAGGCCTAATCTGAGGATAATGTGTGTAGAGGAGACCCTAGAGACAGATTTTTTTTTTTGGTCCGGTCGTGGGGCCTGAACTGTGGGCCTGGGGGATGTCCCTCAGCTCTTCAGCTCAAGGCTAGTGCTCTACCACTTGAGCCACAGTACCACTTCCGGCTTTTTTTTATTTTTTCTTATATGGTGCTGAGGAATCAAACACAGGGCCTCATGCATGCAAGGCCAGAGCTCTACCACTGAGCTACCTTCCCAGCCCCCAGAGACAGAATTTAATGGTCTAGGAAATTTGGTTAACATGATCATAGCAAAGAACTTCCCAAACATGCAAAAAGATAGGCCCATTCAGATACAAGAAAGTTTTAGAACCCCAAATAAACCCAATTAGGACAAGATATCTCACTAGTACATTATAATCCACACAGGATCAATTCCAAGGAAAAAATCCTTAAAGCTGTCAAGTAGAATAGATCAACTACTTACAAAGGGAACCAATTAGCATCACCTCATCTTTCTCAGCGGAGACAATTCAAGTAAGAAGAGCCTGGAATGACGTAGGCCATGTCTTACAGACGAACAACTATCAATCAAGCATACTGTACCCAGCTAAGCTCTCCTTCATAACCGAAGGTCAAATAAAAACCTTCCATAGCAAAGAAAAACTGAAACAATATATCTACAACAAACCAGCCCAATGAAAGATACTAAACGATGTCCTACACATAGAAAACCAACAAGAACACAATAAAGACCAAGAACCTGCACCCAAACTGACAATCCAAGAACTATACGAAGAATCTAGTTGCTCTAGCACCCAAGGTGGATAACATTGCAGGAGCTCCCAAACACCTCTCAGTCCTAACACTCAACATTAGCGGACTTAACTCTCCAATTAAGTGATAGACTGTCTAGTTGGATTAAAAAGCAAGATCCTTCTATCTGGTGCCTTCTGGAGTCACAACTTGCTTATACAAACAAACACATTTTGAAAGTGAAAGGCTGGAATAAATTCTACCAAGAAAATGGCCCCATAAAGAGGCTTGAGTGGCAATCCTAATATCAGATAAACTAGACTTCAAATTACAATTAGTGAGAAGACATAAAGAAGGTTGCTACATACTAATTAAGGGATCTCTCCTTCAGGAGGATATTACAATTCTAAATCTCTATTTGGCAAACAACGGATCACCCAGATTTATCCAAGAAACACTACTTTCCCTCAAAGCTCAGATATATCCAAAGACATAAATTGTTGAAGAATTTAAGTCACCAATATACCCACAAGACAGATGAAGTCGGCAAAACTTAACAGAGAAACTGCAGATCTAAACAACTGCATGGATCATTGACAGAAATCTACTGAATATTTCCCCCAGCACCATCAGAATACACGTTTTTCTCAGCTTCACATGGATCAGTTTCCAAAATAGACCCCATTTTAGGTCATGAAGCAAACTTGTCCAAATTCAGAAACATTGAAGTTTTAGCATGCATTCACTCAGACCAAGGGGTGGGGGCGTATGATTGGCTGGGAGGGAGGGGGGAGGCTGGGAAGGGAGGTGAAGGGTAAACAAAGGAGGAGGCTGCAATGCTTGGTAAGAAATGTATGCATTATCCTGCCCATGTAATTGTAACCCCTCTGTACAGTATGTTCTCAAATAAAATAAAATAAAATTAAAAAAAAAAAATTAGAACTCAACACCAAAGGCCACCAAAAATGTCGTGTAACATATGGAGGCTGAACAACATACTGTTGAATTACCAGTGTGTCATGGAAGAGATTAGAAAGTGAATTCAAATATTCATGATAATCAACAAAAATGAAAACACAAATTACCAGCACGTCTGGGACAGAGCAAAGACAGTACTCAGAGGCAAGTTTATAGCTCTGAGTTCCTACATCAAAAAATTGAAGAGATCTGAAACCAACAATTTTATGTGATAATTGAATCTCCTTGAAAAAGAGCAACAAGGTAAACCCCAATCAAGTAGATGGAAACAAATACTTAAAGTTAAATAGGAATTAAACGAATTAGCAGTTTTAAAATGTCCGTAGAAAGAATCCACAAAACAAAGAGTTGGTTCTTCGAAAAAATTAAGTAAACTGAAAGACCGTTAGGAAATCTTATCAGAACAGGAAGAGAACACACCCCAAAAAATAAATTCAGAGATGAGAATGGAAACATCACTACAGAAAGAAGAAGATTCAGAAAATTATAAGGGAATGCTTCTCAAACCTTTATATTAATAAGTTTGAGAACTTGGCATAAATGGACCTTTTCCTAGCAAATATGGACATGCCAAAAATAAACTAAAATGAGATAAACCATCTTAACAGGCCCATATCAAGGATTGAAATAGAAACATCAATAAGAGACCTCCCATCGAAGAAAAGCCCAGGACTAGATGGATTTACAGCGGAATTCTACAAGTCCTTCAAAGTAGAGCGCAAACCAATAATCCTCCAACTCTTCAATGAAATTGAAAGGGAAAATTCACTACAGAACTCATTCTATGAAGCCATAATAACCCTTATTCCAAAAACAGGTAGGGACTCATTAAATAAAGAGAACTATAGACCCATTTCTCTGATGAATATTGACGCAAAACTTTTCCAAAAAATTTTGGTCAATGAACTTCAAAATTTCATCCAAAAAATCGTACATCACAATCTAACAGGTTTCATTTCAGGGATGCAAAGCTGGTTCAATATACACAATCAATTAATATAACTCATCACATCAACAAAGAGCAAGGATAAGAACCACATGATTATCTGAACAGATGCAGAAAAAGCATTTAACATGATCCATCAAACCCTTTATGATGATGAGTCTGAAAAAATTAGGAATCCAGGAAACATTACTCAATACAATAAAAGCTGTATATGACAAACCTACAGCCAGCATATACTTATACTTAATGTTGGAAAAATAAAGCCATTTCCTCTTAACTCAGGAATGAGACAAGGATGTCCATTCTCTCCACTTCTCTTCAACTTAGTATAAGAATGCCTAGCTACCGCAATAAGACAAGATGGAAACACAAAGGGGTTCCAAATGGGGAAAGATGAAGTAAAACTCTTTGCAGATGACATGATTTTCTATTTAAAGAATCCCACGGCCTCCACTTCCAAATTACTGACGCTGATTCAAAACTTTGGCAAAGAAGCAGGGTATAAAATTAACCCTCAATAATCAATGGCTTATCTGTATGACAACACTGAGTAAAGCGTGGGTGAAATCAGGAAGGCAACTCCATTCAAAATAGCCACACAAAATATAAAATAAGTAGAAATTCATTTAATCAAAGAAGTGAAGAATGTTTATGACAAAAACATTAAAAATCTGAAAAAGGAAATCAAAACAGAACTTAGGAAGTGGAAAAACCTCCCATGCTACTGGATTGGAAGGATCAACATCTTGAAAATGGCAATACCTCCCAAGGCTATATACAAATTGAATGTGATACCTATCAAAATTTCAACCTTATTCTTCCACGAAATAGAAAAGGAAATCCAAAAATTCATATGGAACAATTAAAGACCCCGAATAACTATAACGATCCTCAACAGAAAGATCACTGCAGGAGGAATAACAATACCAAATTTCAAACACTACTACAAAGCCATAGTAATCAAAACAGCTTGGTACTGACACAAGAACAGACTTCAGGACCAATGGAATAGATTTGAAATCTCAGAAATGAGCTCACAGACCTATAGCCACTTAATCCTCGGTAAGGGACCTAAAAAACTAGAATGGAAGAAAGAGCATCTTCAGTAAATGGTGCTGGCAAAATTGGTTAACTACTTGTAAAAAGCTAAAGCTAGATCCTTATATATCACCCTGCAGCAGAATCAACTACAAATGGTTCAAAGACCTCGGGGTCAAAGCAGAAACTCTGAAAACATTACAGGACAGAATAGGAGCTACCCTAGGACTCCTTGGCACAGGCCGAAATTTTATTAATAGATACCCAGAAACACAACAATTCAAATAAATGTTGGACAAATGGGATTGCATGAAATTGCAGAGCTTCTGCATGGCAAAGAACCTAGCTAGCAAGATCACGAGAAAGACCACGAATTGGGAGAAGATCTTCACTAGCCATACAATGGACAAGGGTCTCATATCTAAAATATACTTGGAACTCAAAAATTGAATTCCCCAACATCAAATCTTCAAAGAAAAAACTGCCCAATAAATGAGGTAAAGTCTTTTTTTTCTTTTTTTAAAATTTGTTTTTATTATGAAAATACTCTTAAGAGGGGTTACAGTTACATGAACGAGTTAATGAGTACATTTCTTTTTTTTTTTTTTGGTGATTATTTCCTTTCTTTCTTTCTTTTTTTTTTTTTTTTTGTTGTGAGAATACCATACAGAGGATTTGCAATTACATGGGCAAGATACGGGAACCTTTCTTATCAAGCATTGTTGCCTCCTGTTTGTTTCCCCTTCCCATTCATTCCCATAGTCCCCCTACCTCCCCCAACCCGATTTTTACCCCGCCCCAACTCCCCCCCGCCAAAGTTGTAAAGTTCGGTTTTTGACATAACCACTAATGTCTCTCCCCCAAGGTATAACCCCTGTTTTCACTGTATTTGATGTTGGTATAATTTGTGGAGGGGAAGGACAAAAACTATCGAGCTAAAGTCTTAAAGAGAAACTTCTCTGAAGAGGAAAGAAGGATGGCCAATAGACATATGAAGAAATATTCAACCTCCCTAGCCATAAAAGAAATGCAAACAAAAACAACATAGAAATACCACCTCACCCAGTTAGAATGGCTATATCAAGAACTCTAATAAGAAAAGTTGCTGCAGGGGATGTGGAGAGAAGGGAACCTTGCTGCATTCTTGGTGGGAGTGTAAACTTGTTCAACCACTTTGGAAATTAGTATGGAGGTTCCTCAAAAGACTCCACATAGAGCTCACCTATGACCCAGCAATCCCACTTTTGGGCATTTACCCAAATGTTCACAAACAAAGCTATAAGCACAACCATGTTTATCGCAGATTTATTTACCAAAGGTAATATATGGAACCAACCCAGATGCCCCTCAGTAGATGAATGGATCAAGAAAACGTGGTATATATAAAAAATGGAATTCTATGCCCCCATCAGAAAGAATGACATTGCCCCATTTGTTAGGAAGAGGAAAGACTTGGAAAAAATTAAAGTAAGTGAAGTAAGCTGGGCCCAAAGAAATGTAAGTCCCATGGTTTCCCTTATTTGCAGTAACTAATTTATGTCTGAGACCAGCAGAAATGGTCAGTGAAGCTGATGTTAGGCTAAATGAACCCCAAGATAAGGATTCATTTTTTTTCTCTTTCTTGTGATTGTTCCTAACATACCTATAAGATGATTTCTTTGTTGCTTTGTATATCCATCCCCCTCAGTATATCCCCTGCTTTCACTGTATTTGATGTTGGTATAATTTGTGGAGGTGAGGGAAAACAGAGATTGTTTAAATAGGGATACAGATGGACCCATTGGAACAATGAGATGTACAAGATTTTATTTCAAAAACTGAAATGTACAACTTTGCTTGGGGGGATGAGGGGGAGATGGGAAGGGTTGGGAAGGGGAAACAAAGGAGGAGGCAACAATGCTTGATAAGAAATGTACTCATTACCTTGCCCACGTAATTGTAATCCCTAGGTAAGGTACTTTCACAATTATAAAAAAAGAGACAAAAAAACCTGTATGGTTTCCTATGAAAAGAAAGCAGAATACAATCTGTACCTCAAGGAAATTGACCCATAACTGGCAGTAATATCACTTTCATAAATGATGTAAGAAGACTAAAGAACAAATTTCAACTCAAACTGCCTGATATAAAATTTACTTTGTCCCTTGTAAACAACATTTCAATTCTATGTCTTGTTCCCAAAATGATTCGTATTTTATTCTCATCATATTTTTTAATTAACTTTAAGTAGTTGAATGGGAATTGCTGTTTGACAAAGCAGTTTATGAATAGTGTAAAGTGAGTATTTTTTTCTTTTTTCACTCCTCAGGTTTGAACTTTGGGTCTGGGTGTTGTCCCTGAGCTCCTTTGGATGAACACTAGGACTCTATCACTTGAGGCACAGCAGCAATTTCAGATTTTTCTGATATTTAATTGGAGATAAGAATCTCACAGACTTTCCTGCCAGGGTTGGCTTCAAACCTCCATCATGAGCCTCCTGAGTATCTAGGAAAACAAGCATGAGCCTCTAGTGCCCGGCTTAATACAATGCATCTTTTTTATTTTTGGCTAATCCTGGGGCTTGAACTCAGGGCCTTGGCAATGTCCTTGCAATTCTTTTCCTCATGCTAGCAACATACGACTTGTGTCATAATGCCAATTCCAGCTTTTTTTGTTTATGTAGTACTCAGGAATCAGACCCAGGGCTTCATACATGCAAAGCAAACAGTCTACCACTAAGACATATTTCATGGATAATACAATGCACCTTGATGTTCATTATCCCTCATTCCTCTCAATCCTATTTCATCCCTCAATTTACATAATTTTGTAGAATATTCACTCGCTAGCAATGTCACACATAGTCACTCAGAGGATATGTTACAGATAATATTTTATTGATAGTCTTATTCATCAACATACTAAACTCATTTATTACAGAATTCTCTGATTTTAAATTCTAAATTATCACTCAGGTTCACCCACTACTATTCTAAAATTTTTCCTAAGGTTAATGTAAATGCAATCTGCAATTCTTTGATAAAGTACAATGATTCATAGAATGTCTAAAGTTGGACTATGAACATCATCTTCAGTTCTAGAACATTTTATCATCACTGCCTTCTCAAAATACTCCAATATTTAGTAGTAGTCACTTCCTGTCATCATTTGAAAATACCCTCCACTTGACCAACCATTACTTCATAATCTACCACTAGAGATGTGCAAATTTAAAAAGCTCATATAATTAGAAAACGTAGTCTAGGGCTGGGAAGAATGCTCAGTGGTAGAGCGCTTGCCTTGCATGCATGAGGCCCTGGGTTCGATTCCTCAGCTCCACTAATGCTTTCCATGTCAAATTTTTAGAAACCTGTACTGATGCAATGTCATGAATTTTTACATTTATGTTTTGTAGGTTTTCACATCTCACATTTAGTTTGATAATCATTTTTTATGTTAAATTTTAGTATAATGATGGAGGTAAGACAGGTGCCTGAGGCTCATAACTGATACTGAGGAGTGTGAGATCTGAGGATCACAGTTTAAAGCCATTCCGGGCAGAAACGTCCATGAGTATCTTATATCCAATAAACCACTAGAAAACCAGATCTGGTGCTGTGGCTCAAGCGGTAGGGCACTCGCGTTGAGCTGAAGAGCACACGAACAGTGCCTAAGCCCAGAGTTCAAGCCCCATGAATGACAAAAAAACAAAACAAAACAAAAAAGGATTGAGGTAGTAGTCTGAGATCATTCTTTAAATCTTGAGAGACAATAGTGCAAATACACCCATTTTAGATTCTATTTTTATTTCATAAAGTCATAGGATAGATTTCAAAATCTATTGACCATAAAACTAAGATTTTTTTTGACAAATCTTTTACATTCTTCTATGTGTCTGCTCTTATAGTAGAACTATTTTGTCTTCACTACTAAACATGGTAATAAGATTCAAAGCTAGTATGAAGGTTCAAGCTACACCATTTTACAAGATTGTTCTTAATGACCTGTATTCCTTGAATTTACATATGAGTTTATTGAGCAGGTGGACCAATATTCTACAGAGATATCTAGATGTTTGATAGTCACTCATATTTTGTACCTTGTACAAAACAAGACCCCAGATATTATATATAGAAAAATGTCTTTAGAGAATACTTGAAACAACTAAAATTAATTTAGGAATGAGTTAAGATTTAGATAATGCTGTAGCATAGTAAATCTGAATGATAACAACTTGAGCTGTACAACAGAAGAGAGTGAGAGGGGAAGGAATGACGGACCATGTAGGAGCTATATGTCATTGCTATTGTGTTTCAAAAAACAGAAAGACTTCAGAGAAGAGAAGGAGAAAAATAAAGTGTCCTGAGTCAAGTTTCTTTTTAATCCATCTAATAGTTTGGACCAAAAGTCAGTGAAAATGGGAAAAAATAAAATAGAATATGAAGCATTGTATATACCTGTTACAATTTTAAGAATTTGTAATAGGAATATGATAATTAATTCCCAAAGAAATAAGAGAAAGAAGAGTTAAACTCTAAAGGGTAAAGGAATGAAGAGAGAAAAAATGCAAAGTAAAACCTTTATCAATAACAAACACAAGAGTTTAGAAGTGGAAAGGCAGTGGGAATATTCTAAGTAACAATAAAAATAGCTAGCGTGGATAGAATATGGATCACATTTTATCATTTATAATTTTGAAAAAACATACTAGGAATGAAAGTTTCAAAGTAATGATGTAAAACACTATTTGGATTATAATTAGGAAGCATAGCTCAGTGTTAAAACATTGGCCTAGCATGTGTGAAGCAATGGTGTGATCTCCCAAACATTACAAAGTAAACACAAAGCACACACATACAAATACCCCATAAACACACACATATACACCACATACACACATTTGGAATATTGATACAATTATAATAAACGCAGGAAATTATCACAAATAGTAAAAGTGTGTTAATATATGAAATCATGATATTGCACGTACTATTTACAAGTTTAGTAGAAATAAAATAGTCACAATATACTTGGATTTTAATAGATTAAGTAAACTGAAAATTAATAAATGACATGAGAACCTTTGCAAATAAGTTATAAATAATAAATATTTTGAAACATGTATCCTTTAATTTTGACAAAAATTTGATGTTACTGGTATTTTAACTCAAGATTTAGAATACAATAGCTAGGTGCTCTATATAACACTAGCGATGGCTATATCTCTAATCATTTCACTCTGAATACTTTTATAATAAGGTCACAGCGTTTCATTGTCTCCCGAATTACAAATCCTATTTACACTTCCCACCATAGCTAGAAAATGGATGCCACAAATCACCATGCCGAGCTCAAACTTTTTTTAATTCAAGTAAAATTATTTCCAAAAAGTAAACAAGTAATGAAGCCTTTCTTAATAAATATGTGTTTCTTGAAAATACAGTAAGTATTTGTTACCTGGACAAATATGTTTGTAAGTGTAAGAAAATAAATTTATTTAAAATCTTTAATCATATAAAAATTAAGAAAATTTTTAATTGTCACATATTAAATATTATAAAAGCAAAATATATATGTCTGAATAATTTACATATGTAAATATCATGCAAAAATAAATTAACTAATCCTCTGAAGAAAAGAATTATCCTAAAGAAACAAAAGAAACATTTAAGCCCAAAATTTGAAATTTAGAAAATAAAATGATGTGTACACTTAATGAAGTGTAAACCCTCTGTATATCAATTTTATAATAAAAATGCATTAATAAAGAAAGCAAAAATACCCATGGATCAATAGCAACAGCAAAAGCATCAGTAGTTCTTGTTTTGAGTGTACAAAACAAATCGATGGAAGAGATAACAATGTTCCTTCCCTAAGAAATGTACTCATTACCTGACCTTATTTATGTAACTGTAACCCCTGTGTACATTACCATTAAAATAAAATTAAACTGAAATTAAAAATAAACCAAATAATATACCAATTAAGAATTCTTAGAAGCCATTGGTTAAAAACTTTGTAAAAAACTGCCCTAAGTACCCAAGGAATATATTTTGATGAAACTATTTATATACTTCAACCTCAGCAGAGAAGCAAAAATTTCAAAAACTGTTACAAAGTAGAGTAATAAATCAGAATATATTACTATTAATAATACTCATAAGATTAATTTATAGTGGTAGTCAAATATGTAAGAAATGAGGCAATATGCCATACATTTGAACGTAATAAGTGAGAAAGAATTTTCTAGGTCTTTTTAAATTAGCATAAGTTTAATTGAAATACTATTCTGTCACATCATATGATAATCAGATGAAGCTGATATTAGAGCAAAGAACAGATTGTACTAAGTTCTTGAATGTTCATGTATATACTTATTTTGGTTGTGGGAAATTGTGGGTATTTCAACTTGGGGTATATTTTTCTAGCTAGGCTGGTGTCATATCAGTGGTTAATTTTAGGATAGGTGTTACCTTTCCACAAGAACATGCACCTGATCTGTCCTTTTAGCCTTCCCATCATCAATGGCATCAGAGATGAACACCAACTTGTCTAGCCTGCTACCTTGACTGGCCTGGGTACTCAGTCCTTCCAATCTTAGTAACTAGATAGTGAAGGATGGTGGAAATGATCCAATGCACTCAGCTATAGAGTGAGAAGGAATTCCACTAACCTTTTGGCCTGGGTTCTGTTCTCAAGCCTCCTAAGTAGTTAAGAGTATCAATGGGAGCCCCTGGTGAGAAGCAGTAACAGTATTTTTAAAGCAATTAGTCATATATATGACTTAGGCTTGTGATTACTTCAGGAAAAGAATAAAAGAGCAGTGAAGAATAGAGGACATTCAGAATTTTAACTAGGTAATCAGAGGCTGAATAAGCTTAGCTAGCTACTCGGGAGTATGAGATCTGATGACCACTGTTCAAAGCCAGTCCAATTATGAAAATACAAGCAATTATCTAAAAAAAAACAGAAGTGGCTGGAGTGGAAGACCACTATCCTTGGGTATAGAAGCTTAGTAATAGTTCTTAGCCACTATCAAGCTTCAAGAATGATGAATGCATGCATGAGCACATGCACATGTGCATACTCGCATAGGCATGAACACACGCACACACACACACACACACACACACACACACACACACACACACACACACAAATTAGTATTTCAATGTGAAGTTCTTTATTCTTTTACCTTGCTGTATTTTATTTTCCTGTATTAGTTTACAAATTAACAAAATCAGCTAAGGACCTATTTACATAAAAATCATCATGTTTCTCTAAAATCTACTCTCTTTTAGGAAGTCTGCTTTTATTTGACCCAAAAGTAAATTATTCAGGAATTCAATTCATCACTCTGAATCTATAGTATTAGATGATTGTTTAGGTTCCTCCTAGTAATATGATTTTGTGAAATCCTGCATCAAGCAATATATTTCTTTCACTAAAAGGGAAGCCTCTGTCAAACAATAATAGGTTTTTCTCCTCTTGGCATGCATCTGCAGTTATATTATCTTCATATATTTCATGATCTCTCTGTGATGCCTAAGACTGCCGTAAATGTAAAAACATCCTTCTCAGTGCTTAGCACTTGTATACCATTCATAGATATGATGGTGTTTAAATGTTACTGAAATTGCTTTGGAATAAATAATGTTCACACTGACTATCTTGAGAAAGAAGAATTGTTTTCTCAGCACTTTAGGTAAGAACTTGAAGGAAAGAAACAAAGGGAAAAGTGAGGAACAACTCAACACATAGATTCAAATGAAACAAAACAACCCAAGAAAACACAAATTAATTCAGTACTCAAGAACCTGCAGGAAATGAAAGATTTAAAAAAAAATCAGCTATGGCAAGCTTATGAAAATCCTGACTACATGCAAGTGCACTGTTGTGAGAACAGTGGCTAAAGCCCATACTAGACAGAAAGGTCAGTACATAATACCATGAACTTGTTATTCTAAATTCCAGGAAGATTAACATAAAGTGGAATCAGGCCAAGATCATATACAAGTAGGAAGCCAGTTTCTATCTGAAAAAATAATCTGGATATTTTAGGGCTGGGCACAAGACAAAGTGGTAAGAACACCCATTTAGGGGGCACAAGACACTGAATTCAAACTGTAATATTAGGTGTATTAAAGATAAAAGCTATGATTATAAATAATTGGAATAATTGTAACACTTGAGTATTTGAGTGGAGAAAAATCCATGAGAGAGATAGAATTAACCCACGTTCCAATGCTTTCTACTTTAGTGATAATGTTTATTGGTACTTCAGACAAAACAGAGTTACCTTGCAAATGAGCATGGATGTGAATTTGGGTCATGGAAATATGCTCCTTTCACAGGTGTAAATTAAATTGATTGTTTTGGGTAGATTGTAGTTCTTGAACTAAGAGCCTTGTTGATGTCCGTGAGCTTTTTTCTCAAGGCTACCACGCTATTACTTTGAGCCACAGTTCCAATTCTGATTTTCTGTTGGTTTTTTGGAGATAAGAGGCTCATGGACTTTCCTGCCCAGGATGGCTTTAAACCATGTTCATCAGATCTCAGCCTCCTGAGTAACCAGGATTCCAGGCATGAGCTGTCGATTTATTTAATAATTTAGTAAATTGTATAGTTACAGAAGTTATAAATTATCATTGTAACCTGTGTTATATATGTGTATGTATATATCAATACATACGGATAGAAATATATTAACATATTATTGTATCTACAGTAGATATATGAAATCATCCTTCATTATAAAATAAAATGGCAACAAAAGTTAATAGGAGGAAAACAAAGGGAATTGTTGCATGTTTCTTTTTGTTGAATGAAATATGGATCAGTTTGGGCAAACCATCTCTACTTTAACAAAAAGGATAACTGCTATTAATTCCAATCCACCTATTTGCCCATATTGTGGATCCTCACACATGAGTGTCAAAATAAAACCACACTTTTTGCCTTTGTATTTAACTCACCTGTTATAATTTAGGTGATAGATGAAGTAATCAAGTAAAGATTAAAATAATAATAAGCAAGTTTGTGAGTTAGAGTTGAAAAAGATTTTAAATATGATAATAGCTAATTAAAATGCATATTTCTTATTTTACTCTGTTGTTATGTCTCTCATTCCCACATTAGGAAAGTACATAGAAGGTTCTCACTAAATTATATGTACAATTATTAAAATGTATTGAAAGAATATGGGCACAGTGTGGTTTTAGCTTATTGAGACCTGTATGGGGTAGTGTGTTTTTGAGGACTTGCAATACATTGTAATGAATATGAAGGGAGGGATGTGCTTATTCTTTAAAACTGGCTAGAGGATTGCTCCCAGAAAGATAGTGATGAATTCTTCTAAAAGGTTACAGCAAAATCACTTTCACAACCATGTTCATTACTGCACTATTCACCATAACCAAGTTATGGAAACAGTCAAGATGTCCTTTGGCAGAGGGATGGTTGGAGAAAGTGTGTCATATATACAGAATTGGATTGCCCCTATTCATTATGAGGACTAATACATTATTTGCAAAGAAATGGATAGATCTAAAAATATGTTAAGTAAAAAAAGTCAGAGCCAGACACAAAAAGGACCCATGTTCTATCTCATATTTGGAAGCTAGAACTTTATACAAGTTTACACAACAATAGTAACCAAATAATGCTATTTGCACAGGCGCATTTAAATGGTGTATTTTCTTATAAAATTGAACTTTTAATCCAACAAAATGAATACCAGGAAACTATCACTTGGAAGATGTGAGGGGAAGTCAAAGGGAAGGAATAAAGAGAGTTATGGAGTAAGAGTGAAGACATTATATTTAAGGCAAATAATATGAAACTAGAAAAAATTAAAGTGTGGTGAAGTTTGGAAGGGCAGGGAAAAGTTATATAAAGATCCGTTATACTTAAAAAAGTCATTTATTGAATGGAAATTCCCATTTACAACTAATTAAGATAAGAAAAATATGATTAAAAACAATGGAGACATTTGATCTTAAACTGTTTTCTCTTAAACCATGAGTCAATAACATAGTTACCTCCTCAGAAATTTTCTTTGCACTTATTTTCCTCATAGTGACAGAAAAGTGATCAATGCAATGAATATTAATACATCACATTGCACACATAAAATCAACGTAAAAATGTTAGAATTCATCACATCGTAAAATAAGAGGTAGAATGTACCAAATGCTAATTGATTGATTTTCCAAGTACCTTACCTATTGTATCTAATTTAATCCTCACAATAATTGCATAAAGTGGAACTACTTACATTTTTAATTCTCAGATGATGATATTGAAGTCTTCAGAGTTGTAATTACTACTACAACGTTGCACACATTGTAAGTGTTAGACTGAGGTTAATCTCCCACTGTATCAATAAACCACATTCTATTTTATGACTAAAATACCAGCACTTAGTCTACAAATAATAGGAAAATTTCCCAGAATTATTGTGTACACTCATTATATTTCTCTTTAACATTGTTAGAAAATAGGGAATTGTAATATGAAAACTCAAAGTTCATAATCAATGCATACCTCCCTGGTGAAAAGAACTGCTAAAGTATAAGATTCTTGATTTCTAGCTCAAAATAATAGAAATCATATTTTATCCCTTCACTCAACACTGCACTGCCTGGATCCTATCTTTGTTTAATACAGTCTTACTGAAAGAATGACCTCCCCATTTCCTGATGGAAACAGACTGCATGTCTTATGGACCAATCATTTCCACATTGTAACTCAACTAAATTGTTTATCATTCGAAGTATTTTGATTGCTTTTTATACCCAATATTTTGACAGAAAGGTACTATTTAAAATGCTGTTAAAGCAAGACTGATATAAAAATCAACTTTGACCCTAGATAAATATTTTACCTTTCCTATATCCAACAATGCACTCTGACCTCTCATTAATGTTAGGAATGAGAGGTTAAAAATCATAGACACCAAGACCAAAGCATGAATTAAAGACTTTCCAACTTCTGAATACAATTGGTTTAAAAAGACGTGAAGGGCTGGGAAGGTGGCTTAGTGGCAAGGCGCTTGCCTTGCATACATGAGGCCCTGGGTTCGTTTCCTCAGCACCACACAAGCAAAAAGAAACAATCCGGAAGTGACGCTGTGGCTCAAGTGGTCGAGCGCTAGCCTTGAGCTGAAGAGCTGAGGGACAGCGCCCAGAGTTCAGGCCCCACTATCAGACTCCCTTCCCCCAAACAAAAGACATCAATACTACCACATTTTTTTCAAAATTTCTTATGATACTGAAGATTCAATTATAAACTATTAACACTTGAAAATAACTCATTTTCTTGGGAGTAGAACACAAAACACAAGATTAATCCTAATCATTATAAAAGACCTTTATTTATAATAAAAATTCACTCTTATAACTACAAAGATTCTAAAAATAACTGAAGCAAAATGACACAAAAAATAATTTAACTGCATCATATACATTCAAAGGACTGTGCTAATAGAAAACAAAATTATACTTATAAGTATGTTACCCAATTCACTTACATTCTTTTCTTCTATTTATTTTAGTTTCAAAAAAACTGACTTTTCATAAAATGATGCAAAAAAAAGCCCATAGTCCCACTTACATTTTCAGATCTTAACAATATTTGTTTCAGAAATGTCTTTAGCTGTATAGTCAATGAACTAAAATAATACTGATATTTACGGGGTTTTCAGAAATTGCAAAACTTGCTCTGGGATGTTAAATTGGAAAAGATATTCAAAAAGCCTTATTTGTTAAAGTTGTGATAGTTACTCCCATAAAAAAATCTACTAATGAAGAAAATTTGTATGTACAAAACAACTACAAATGCATCCGCAATCTGGAGGTGACACTTGCTTTTTGTTTGTTTGTTTTTTTTTGAAATATATATCTAACAAGCATAGCCACAATACTGATTTTCAGTCAATCTGATGGGATATTCAAACCTAAAAAATATGGAGTTTATTATCTTAGTGTGAATAGATACGATCTTACAAAGAAAGTTATTTTCAACAGAAATCCGGAAAGAGTATATCCACCTTAAGTTTCACAGAAATAACCAGTGAGTAATAACTATTTGGTCAAGTCGGTCAAAATCACTCCATGAGTATATCTTAAAAGTTTAACCAATTTAAGAGGTCAAACACATATTTTGTACTGATCATATTATAGCAATAACTTACTACCTAATTATATGTGTATCTTCTTACCTAACATATACTAAGAGCTGAAAGTGATCTCTTTTATCAAACTTAATGGTGTAAATGCTTTGATAATGATATTGTTATCATTTGACAAATAAAATGTACAGAAGGGTGGTTCCACTGAAATGACAGAATGGAACACTGATAAATAAAAACATAACAACACAGCTCTTTTCAGCCTCACCCTGTCCACATTGGCAAGCAACATTGCAGCAGCACAAAGCACAAAAGCTCTGCCATTTCCCAAGCCAGAACCACATAAACAGAACCACCCAGAAGTGCTGCTGTGCTTCAAGTGGTAGAGCACTTGCCTTGATTTGAAGAGCTCATGGATGGTGCCCGAGCCCAGAGTTCAGGCCCCACAACTAATTAAAAAAAAAAAAGAATCTAAATCCTTGATAAATCTAGGAACAGATCTGACTGAAATCAGTTGAATCACACGTTTCCTGCACAATGAAGGAATAGGTCCAGGCTAAGGAAAGCAGCTAGAGAATGCAGGCTGATTGTATCTGTGACAAAACTTTGTGGAAAATAGTAACAAGGATTACTTACTCGTGATCCACTTGCACTGGAAGCATGATGCTGAACTGTTGATTGGTGATTCTGAACTATTGCTATGATCATTACATTCTCCAAGAGGAAAAAATGAAACAATTGATATCAAAGGACTACTAACACATTTTGACTTGTCATTAAGCATCTTCAATCATCAAAATCAACAGAAGACAATAAACAGGCTTATTTTTTAATGAAAAACAAGTGTCTTAAAAAAAACAAGAAATTGCAAGATGGCGGAGGAGAAGATAGAGGCTAAACAAGCTCTCGAATAGGAAGCAGTTTTAGAGTTCCAGTGAACAGTCCTAAGCCAGAGAATCACACCAAGAATGCCTTCATAGGACAGAGAGTTAGGCCAGAGAGGGAAAATCCAGGCAAGGAGAAAGCTCTGAGCACTTGCAAGCAGCCGCTGCCGCGAAAGCAGCAGTGGCGGCGGCCGCATCAGTCACCATACCTGAATCACAGAGAGTACAGGACGAAGGAGCCAGACGGGGTGGGATAGCAGATTCTACTCAACACCAGCAAGAGCAGACAAGGAGCAGGCATCTTCATCCTGCAGTTTGCAGAGAAGAGACCACCCAGGAACCAAGACTAGGCATGAGTAGAAGCCTGACATCCTCACTCTCCAACTCAGGCCTTGGAAGAAATCTAGAGTCATTTAGCAGGTCACAAGAGCATAACTGATCTGCCAGACTCAGCTCCACCCAGGGAAAAGCACCCAGCTCGGGCACCAGCCCCAGGAGTGGCTTTCTTCACTGGGTAATCAGAGCCAGAGGCTGACCCTCCCTTTAGCAGCCTTGAAAATCAATTGAAAATCAGTAAACAGAAACTCTGAGAAAAGCTCCAGGCTGAGCTCTGTAAGTTTCTCACAAACCAGCCCCCGGGAAAAACTACTGTTTGCTGAAAAGCCTCAACTCTACCCAGAACCTAGCCTAATCACAGCATCTCCAAAATTGAGGGAAAAGCCATATCCCTCTTTTGTGATACTCAAAGAAGATCTGCCTCCCATTGAACTAACCTGGGAAGAGGATCGCAAAAAAATGGGTAAAGCAGAGCATTTTTCTGCCTGTTCAAACAAACTGACTTAAGAAACCAACCAAGCCACAGGAACACAAGCAGACCAGAGACTCCAACAAGAGGCTCGTTCAGGTCACAAGGGAGATATAGGATTTTTCCCACCCATCCCAAAAAAATCAAAAAAGTTTTTTTTTTTTTTTGTATCTTTTATAAAAAAATTTTTTTCTAAAATTTTTTTTAATCTTTAATTGTTAACTTTTTTGAAAAAACAGTAGTTTTCTAGTAACTTTTTTCCTCTTAGAATTTTATTTTAGGAGAAAATGTGTGTGTGCGTTTTTCTTTCTTTTTTTTCCGTTTTTTGTTTACCTCTACTGAACTTCTGATGTTTTTTTTTCTTTCTTTCTTATACTTTTCACCTTTTCTTCTCTTTCGTTCTTCTTTATGTGACTTAGTTTTTGTTCTGTTCATCCTCAGATAAACGTAATCGATTATTAGACCTTATCCCCTATGGTGTACACACTTAATCCACAAACTTTTTACTCAATTCAAAACCTCTTAGACTTACATTCCTTAATAGCAGTACTACCACTTTATACCTATACAATATTTTAAGTATTTTTATTTTTAAATTTTTCACATCTCCTTTATATCTCTCCCCTTCTCTCACTATATTCACATTCTTCTCTGAATAATTTGTCTTCGAAACTGCATAATATTTTTAATTTTTACTTTTCTATTTTTTCTGGTCTCTTTTTGTTCCCTTTCTCTGTTTTCTTTTTTTTCTCTCTCTGTTTTCATCCTATCCAAACTATTTCCTGCTTTGAGATTAGGACTTAGTTAACTCTCCCTGTGCCTTCCCACATCACTCTATTCCTATTTTTTACCCACATCTCTTCCAAAACTTGATAATTTTTGCTTCACCAAATTCTTTGTGGTTCTTAGCGCATTAATATATAGTTGTTTGATGTTGAATAGATGTATCTGTTGAACTAGATTGTTCAGATTATTGACTGTGCAAATACAGACGTTGGTTGATGCTTGCCTTAAGACAGTGTTCTAGCAGGAAATTGGTGTTATTTTCATCCCAAATAGGCATAGTAATTCGGAAAAACACAAGAAAAATGACAAGTTCGGGTATCTCAACTCCCACTCATGATAATCAGGGGACAGAACAGGTAATGAATAATCCAGAGGAGAGTTCTCAAATAGCTCTACAAACATTGCTGGCAAACATGATAAATGAAAAGATTGAAAACATACAAAGGACTCTGTATGAGTGTGATAGGGAGAGATAGGAGGCAATCCAAAGGTTTATGCAGGAATATCATGAGCGTGAGGAAGCTACTCATAAACCTGATATAGGATTTGCATGAGCAGCTTGAGAATACTCAAAGAGAAAGGCAGGAATGGCGTGAACAGGCTGAGAACACTCAAAGAAAACTACAGGAATGGCATGAATGGGAGGAAGCTAAGCAAAGAGTAATACAGAAATTGATAGAGCAGCATGAGAATACACAAAGATCACTAAAGGAATTCATGGGATCCATTAACAAAGAGCTGAAGAAAGTCAGATAGACCACAAAAGGAATGCTGACTGGAACCCATAGAGGAATGGGAGTCCAAGGAAACCATAAACAATCAATTAAGGGATTTGAGAATAAACACTGAAAACCAAATTAAGGAAGTAAAGAAGTACATACAAGATATAAAACAAAGCTTCAACAAAGAATTTGAAGCCAAAAAGCTGACCAATTAGAAGGAAAAGAAATAAAAAAACACAGTAGAAACTCTTGACAGCATGTTAAACCATGCAGAAGGTTGAATCTCGGGGATTGAAGACAGCCTAGATATTATAGAAAAAGAACAAACAAACATCCAAGACAAGTCCAAGAAATATGATAGATCTATCCAACAGTTGGAAGACACCATCAGAAGGCCTAATCTAAGGATAATGGGTGTAGAGGAGCACTAGAAACAGAAGTTAATGGTCTAGGAAATTTGTGTAACAGGATCCTAGCAGAGAACTTCCCAAACATGCAAAAAGATAGGCCTATTCAGATACAAGAAGCATTCAGAACTCCAAATAGACCAGATCAGAATAGGACATCCCACCGTCTCATTATAATCCACACAGTATCAATTCAGACCAAGGAAAAGCTCCTTAAAGCTTTCAAGGAGAAAAGATTAATCACCTATAAAGGGAAACCAAGTAGAATCAACTCAAATTTCTCAGCAGAGACAATCAAAGCAAGAAGAGCCTGGAATGATATATGCAATGCCCTAAAAACAAACAACTATCAACCAAGAATACTGTACCCAGCTAAGGCCAAATAAAAAACTCCCATAGCAAAGAAAAATTGAAACAATACATCTTCACCAAGCCAGCCCTACTAAAGGTTCTTAAAGATGTCCTACACATAGAAAACCAACAAGACCACAATAAAGGCCAATAAACAGAACCCAAACTGAGAATCCACGAACCATAGGAAGCACCCAGTTTTCTCATCCTGCAAGAAGGTGGGTAACATGGCAGGAACTCCCAAATATCTCTCAGTCCTATATCTCAACATTAACGGATTTAACTCTCCAATTAAGCGACATTTAATGTCACCTTGGATTAAAAAAAAAAGATCCTTCTATCTCCTGCCTTCAGGAGTCACCTCCTGCCCGTAAAAACAAACACATTTTCAATATTAAAGGATGGAACAAAATCTACCAAGCAAACGGGCCCTATAAACAGGCAGGAGTTGAAATCCTAATATCAGATAAAATAGACTTCAAATTAAAATTTGTGAGAAGAGATAAAGAAGGTCTCTACATGCTAATTAAAGGATTTCTCCTTCAGGAGGATATTACAATTCTAAATATCTATTCGCCAAACAATGAAGTACCCAAATTTATCCAAGAAACACTACTTTCCCTCAAATCCCACATTGATCCAAAGACATTAATTGTTGGGGATTTTAACACACAACTCTCCCCAATAGATAGATCAACTCGGCAAAAACTCAACAAAGAAACCGCAGATCTAAATAACTGCATAGATCAACTAGATTTAACAGATCTCTACCGAATATTTCACTCAGCATCATAAAAATACACATTTTTCTCAGCAGCACATGGAACATTTTCTAAAATAGACCACATTTTAGGTCCCAAAGCAAACTTGTCCAAATTCAGAAACATTGAAGTGATACCTTGCATTCTCTCTGAACACAAGGGAATAAAATTAGAACTCAACACCAAAAGCCACCAAAGAAAATCCGGTAACAAATGAAGGCTGAACAACACATTGCTGAATCACGACTGGGTCAAGGAAGAGATTAGAAAAGAAATTCAAATGTTTATGCTATTCAACAAAAATGAGCACACATATTACCAGGTCCTCTGGGACACAGCTAAGGCAGTACTCAGAGGCAAGTTTATAGCTCTGAGTTCCTACATCAACAATTTGGAGAGATCTGAAACCAACAATTTATTGAGATATCTGAACCTCCTTGAAAAAGAGCATCAAGATAAACCCAATCCAGTAGACAAAAAGAAATAATTAAAATTAAATTAGAATTAAATGAATTAGAATTCAAAAATACTTTAGAAAGAATCAACAAATCTAAGAGTTGTTTCTTCGAACAAATTAACAAAATTGACAGACTTTTAGCAAATCTTATCAGAAAAAGAAGAGAACCCACCCAAATAAATTAACTCAGATATGAGAATGGAAACATCACCACAAAAACAACCAAGATTCAGAAAATTATAAGGGAATACTTCTCAAATCTTTATGATAATAAGTTTGGGAACTTGGCAGAAATGGACCTTTTCCTAGCAAATATTGACATGCGAAAACTAAACCAAGATGAGTTATACCATGTTAACAGGCTCATATCAAGCATTGAAATAGAAACAGCAATAAGAAACCTCCCAGCTAAGAAAAGTGCAGGGCCAGATGGTTTTACAGCAGAATTCTACAAGGCCTTCAAAGCAGAGCTCACACCAATACTCCTCCAACACTTCAATGAAATTGAAAGAGAAAGTTCACTACCGAACACATTCTATGAAGCCATCATATCCCTCATCCCCAAACCAGGCAGGGACTAAGCAAAGAAAGAGAAATATAGACCCATTTCTTTGATGAACATTGATGCAAAATTTCTCAACAAAATTTTGGCAAATCGACTTCAACAATTCATCCAAAAAATCATACACCATGTTCAAACAGGATTCAATTCAGGGATGCAAAGCTTGTTCAATATACGCAAATCAATTAATATTATTCACCACATCAACAGGAGCAAGAATATGAACCACATGGTTATCTCAATAGATGCAGAAAAAGCATTCGACAAGATCCAACACCCCTTTAAGATGAAGGTTTAGGAAAAATTAGGAATCCATGGAACATTCCTCAATACAATAAAGGCTGTATATGACAAACCTACAGCAAGAATTATACTTAATGGTGAAAAACTGAAGCCATTTCCTCTTAACTCAGGAACAAGACAAGGATGTCCACTCTCTCCACTTCTCTTCAACCTAGTATTAGAATATCTAGCTACAGAAATAAGAAAAGTTGCAGACATAAAGGGGATCCAAATTGGGAAAGAAGAAATAAACCTCTCCCTCTTTGCAGATGATATGATCTTGTATTTTAAAAATCCCACAGACTCCATTCCCAAATTACTCAAGCTGATTCAAAACTTTGGCAAAGTAGCAGGGTATAAAATTAACCCCTGAAAATCAATGGCTTTTCTGTATGCCAACAATGAGAAAAGTGGGGCTGAAATTAGGAAAGCAACTCCATTTGTCATAGCCCCAGAAAAAATAAAACACCTAGGAATTAACTTAACCAAAGAAGTGAAGTACCTCTATGAAGAAAACTTTAAAAACTTGAAAAAGGAAATCAAAACAGAACTTAGAAAATGGCAAAAACTCCCATGCTCCTGGATTGGAAAGATTAACATCGTGAAAATGGCAATAATTCCCAAGGCTATCTACAAATTCAACGCGATACCTATCAAAATTCCAACCTCATTCTTCAATGAAATAGAAGAGGCAATCCAAAAATTCATATGGAACAATAAAAGACCCCGAATAGCAAAAACAATCCGCAACAGAAGGAACAGTGCTGGAGGAATATCAATACCAAATTTCAAACTCTACTCTAAAGCCATAGTAATCAAAACAGCTTGGTACTGGCACAAGAACAGACCTCAGGGCCAATGGAATAGAATTGAAAACTCAGAAATGAATGTACAGACCTATAGCCATCTAATCTTTCAAAAGGGAGGTAAAAAATTAGAATGGAAGAAAGACAGCCTCTTCAGTAAATGGTGCTGGCAAAATTGGTTAACTACTTGTAGAAAACTAAATTTAGATCCTAATCTATCACCCTGCACCAGAATGAACTCCAAATGGATCAAAGACCTTGGAGTCAAAGCAGACTCTCTGAAAACATTACAGGACTGAATAGTAGAAAACCTAGGTCTCTTTGGCGCAAGCGGACATTTTCTTAATAGAGACCCAGAAACACAAGAAATCAAAGAAAGATTGAACAAATGGGATTGCATGAAGTTGCAGAGCCTCTGCATGGCAAAGGAAATAGCGAGCAAGATGAATAGAAAGCCTACGGATTGGGAGAAGATCTTCAGTAGCTATACAACGGACAAGGTTCTCATATCTAAAATATACGTGGAACTCAAAAAATTAAATCCCCCAACAGCAAATCCTCAAAGAAACAACTGCCCAATAAATAAGTGGGCTAAAGACTTGAAGAGAAACTTATCTGAAGAAGAAAGAAGGATGGCCAATAGACACATGAAGAAATACTCAACATCCATAGCCATAAAAGAAATGCAAATCAAAACACCATTGAGATACCTCCTCACACCAGTTAGAATGGCAAAAATCAAGAACTCTAACAACAACAGATGCTGGAGGGGATGTGGACAGAAGGGACCCTTACTTCATTGTAGTTGTGAATGTAAACTTGTTCAACCACTTTGGAAAGCTTTATGGAGGTTCCTCAAAAGACTTCACATAGAGCTCCCCTATGACCCAGCAATCACACTTTTGGCATTTACCCAAATGTTTTCAAACAAGACCACACTAAAGCTACCAGCACAACTATGTTTATTGCAGCATTATTTACCATAGCTAAATTATGGAACCAACCAAGATGCCCCTCAATAGATGAATGGATCAAGAAAATGTGTTATATATAAACAATGGAATTCTATTATTCCATCAGAAATAATGACATTGCCTCATTTGTTAGGAAATGGAAAGACTTGGAAAAATTATATTGAGTGAAGTAATCCAAGCCCAAAGAAACATAGGTCCCATGGTTTCCCTTATTTGCAATATCTAGTATATATATGAGTCAGGCAGAATAGGTCAGATAAAGCGAAGTTAGGAAAATGAACCCTAAGATATGTATTTAAATGTTTTTTTTTTCTTTCATGCATTTGTTTCTAACTTATTTATAAGATTATTTCTTTGTTGCTTTGTATGTCCCTCCCCCATAGTATAACCCCTGCTTTCACTGTATTTGATGTCGGCATAATTTGTGGAGAGGGAGGGGAAAAACAAGTCGTTTAAATAAGGATACAAGTGGACCCGTTGCCACAATGAGAAGTTCACGTTGTCACCTTGAAACGAACTTTACAACTTTTGTGTGGGGGGGGGGAGGATTGGGTGGGTGGAGTAGGGGAGGCTGGGAAGGGATGGGAAAGGTAAACAAAGGAGGAGGCTACAATGCTTGATAAGAAATTTACTCACTATATTGCCCATGTAATTGTAAACCCTCTGTACAGTATTTTCACAATAAAAAAAAAACATGGTATTTAAGTAGTCATGCAAAGGACTTCTATTTCACTACTGCTTTATACATTTTTTTTCTAATGTTGAGTACCAATAAATAATGGATATATTAGAAAGCTCTTAAAGCTCATATATTGAATAGTAAGTTCTCTTACCGTATATCATTGTATTTCCCAAATCATTTACGTAGAAGGCATTGATTCCTATTTTCTCATTCCTAGAATAAGCTACATATGAAGACACCACTGGTGCTCATTTTCAGTCTGTGCATTTGAATACAGAGGAAAGTCTTTCCTCTGCTCTCTATCAATTCCCTACTCTCCAGTTAGAATAATTTAAAATGGTAAAAATGAAGAAACAGAAAATAAATCATGGTGAAAAAACATGCAGAAAATTCATCAGATTTTTCTGACCAGTTCAACCAACGTGAACTATTGGGGAAATACATGGACAACTCATTCCCACTGGTACTCAAAGTCTCTAGTTAGGCAATTATGATGAAGTCAAGGAACAAGATGCAAACGTGAGGAATGGTAGCAATTGCAAGAAAATAATGAAGAAGAATGCATGCAAATTTCTTCTTTGGGCTTACTGCAGTGGGGAGACTACTTTTCAAAAAGGCCACTCATATGAATACCAGGGATGAGGATACGTATACCCCTCTTCATCGGGAAGCCTAGAGTGGACATGCAGACATTGTCCATGAGTTGGTAGCTCAAGGCAGATATTCATGCAATAACTGTGAATGTCTTGGCACCCCTGCATAGTACTTATATGTGGATTAATACCAGAATGGATTCTTTCTTACTTCATCATGATGCAGATACCAATCCGCAAACTAAAGGCCTCTTGACCCCCTTGCATCTTGCTGCTGGGAATAGAAATAGCAGATATGCTGTATCTCCTTCTGGTGAACCATTATTTCAAACCGGGTCTGAAGAACAACTTGGAAGAAACTGCATTTGATATTGCCAAAAGGATAAGTATGTATCACTACCTCTTTGAAGTTGTAGAAGGCTGTACAAATTATTCTCCTACGTAGTAATGGTTTGGTTAAGTTTCTTAAATTTCAAAAGTGCCATTCCATCCTTTGTGTCCATACAAAATATTTTCATAATAAAAAGCAACAGCAATATCTTAATTTAAAAATTCATCGATTCCATGGTATTCTTCCACGTGAATTGCCTCACTTTGATGTCAAAATGTATTCAAGAGTTGTTTTATGCATCTATAATGATTTCTGCAGAGTTTGTGTTTTTTTTTTTTTAATTTTAACTTATCTGTTGAAATGAATAGTATAGAAATTAAAGTTATTCCTGGTGCTTGCCTGAAAAAAAGTATATCTAGGTTTGTATAAAGTCCATAATCTATTTCATTATCTTCTAGATATAATACTTTAAAGTCTACATTTTTATAATATATAGGTTCATTAATAAATGTGTTCTTTCAGATTACATTTCATATAGAAAAAGTTAAGATTCCTTTTTTCCTAAGTCCTTATAGTATTTTATTTCTTTGGGTGAAGATGACAATGTTATCTAATTTCAAATTTTGTAAAGGTTATGCTGTGTAAGGGCCTTTCTAAAGTGAAGATTTAATACACTGATGTCAAACTAACCTTTAATTCTATGAATTACATGTATTGTTACACTTGTATTTTTGTAATCAACTCTTTAATAACTGTTTTTCATTTCTTGCATTTGAAGAATGAAAAATATGGAATATTTCACGAATTTTTGTATCATCCTTCTGCAAGTGCCATGTTAATCTCTGTATTGTTGTCATTTGGGTAGACCTGCTGCTGAAGCATGTAGTATCCTCTAAATTTAAGTAGTTCATGATGCAATCTTTATACAGGCATATATCCTTGGTTGCCTATTTGTAACAAGGAACCATTATTGTTCCTAAAATGCTATTGATCTTATTTCTCTAAATTTCTGTGTTTAGTGGGAAAAACATATTATTTGGTGGATTACTCACATTTGCAATTTTTGTCAATGACTATACTGTCATTTTCATTTTAAATTTGATCATATTTTGAAGCATTTATAGCTAAGTCCAAAGGTGATGGCTTTTCAAGTACTTACTTATCAACTGAGTTAGCTTTGTGGAGCTAATGGATTCAAAGTAAGCCTTGCTTAAGAGCTACTTCTAAACTTCTGCAGCTTAAAATTTTGCAACGAAGTCTCACTGGCACAAATGTCTTCCAGACCCTTTACCCTTCTTCCATGTAGGAACAAACCAACCAGAATATTTACTCTGACAGCATAGATTGTCTTACTGGAACAAAACTAATCTTAGTTACAAGGGTTCAGAGAGAGATTCCCAGTTTAGACCGAATTGTTCAGAATAGAAGGTATTTTATCAAAATATAATTGTTTATTATACCTATCATTTCAAAAGTAGCTAAAGCCAAGAAGATGAAAAAATTGTTCATATGCATGTTTACATAATATCCTGGTCTGTCTAGCATCCAACCAGGTAGTATCCACGGGTCTGAGGATACAAGGTCCCAGTTATCTGCATCATCAGAAAGCAAGGTCAAGACTTCTGACATTGGCCCATGCAACATGCTAACGAAAAGTAATTGAAGACCCATCTCAATTTCTAATTTCCTATAATATTTCAGCGCCCCAATTCCTTGTAGGAATTAGTAGTAAGCAATTGTGAAATGTAAGGCAACTTAAAATGAAAGATGAGATCACAAAATATGAGAGAAAGTACTGTAGTTCAAACTTTCAATTTACAGATGACCAGCCCATATGAGTAAACAAAATCACAAATGTCACAAATTATTTTTATACCCCTCTCCTAATGATAAATGAAAGATTTCAGTCCAGCATAAGTAGGCCAAAAATAATTCCTGGAATGATAGATCCATAATTGTTCTACCAAGGCTAGGAAAACTTGACTTAGAAGTCAAATATAATTTAGAAAACCATTAATTGAGAAGATCCTTAGTGCTTCAAGACACTGGTACTTCAGTAAAACTTAGTTCTGTAGTATAAAAATGTTATCATTCTCAAACCAATGATAGCCTACATTTAATATTCTGAAGGTATATTCCTTTTCAAATAAATTTTAAAAATCTTATTCACCAAAATAACACTTGACAAGTAGATAATAATGACATTAAAAGTTTTTCAAGTGTAGGAATCAAGTTACCATAGAGATGATTTATTTACCAAGCATAAATGCCAAGTAAGTTCAATCATTCATTAAAGTGTAGAAATAGTATCTCCCACCATTTGCGTTGTTCAGTAGGTGCCTTCCAGAAATCTGTTAAATAGATCAGCCTTCCATGATTCAAACCCAAATATTAGCTAATAAAGTAAATTTCATCACATAAGAAGGTAAAGTTTAAAGTCACTAATAGTTGCCTTATCATGTGTTGCCTTATCATATGTTTTCCCTATCTGTCTAACATAGCAAGGAATATGACTTTAAGTTTTGCATATGGGTACTCATCATAGATGTGACAAACATAAAATCTGTCTTCTATTTCTATCATATTCCTCTACAGTAGTAAATATTAGTTTTCTTCTTTTTCCAAAACTTATAGCTAGTAGAAAATATCATCCCATGTAAAATAAAATAATCACACACCATTGTACAAAGCCATTTATAAAAACTGGTAGTTAGCTATAATTTCTAAGCGATTTTTAAACTTCCTTGTTGACTAAAGATTAATCTTCCAAAAAGATGAGAATAAAATCAGGTCTAGGTTCTTCACGTCTCCAGTCTTGCAAATTGTTATTGCAGTTCAAGTGTATGCAGGATTGAAACTCCATGGAAAGTATATAAACCTTTCAAATTATTAACAGACAGTTTAACAGAATGACTATCAGGAAGTTGAAACCAGAAAGAAATAATAGTAAAGACATAAAATGAATGAAAAATGGAAAAGAGGCAAGTACAGCTAGAATACTCAATGTACACAAGTAATAAGGGAAGTGGTAAATCTGAAATAAATCTTGGAGAAAGGGTTGGTTCAGACTGATAGAAGGAGTGACTCTGATCCAGGAGCATTTGAAAATTAGATAGACATATTTAATTGTAACACACTTGCACAACCTTTTGAAATTCAGTTAAAAACACAACTACAAACAAAAACACACAAAAATCACCACCAAACAGCAATCTCTAAAGTGTGTGTATATGATCTCACAAAATTTTAAGCAGTTAATGAAAGGCAGTCTTTGGAAAAGCAAACAAAGATGTTCAAAGAATACAGTTTGTGGTAGGGGAGAATTTTGAACAGATATAAATAGATTGTTAAAGGTTATAAATCATCTACATGTACTGGAAATATTTTCTTCTGTGTGTATTGTTTGTCTGAACTGGTTACTCCAGTCCTCAGCCACACTTGATAGCTTGTGAAAATAGAATGGAAGAAACAATATCAGGAACCCATTACACCACTGGAGAGAAAACAGTCCTCTATGGTTTCTCTCATCTCTCTTCACTACTCTTTTCTCATACTTTTAATAAAATCAAGTCATTTTGAATTATATCTTTCCTTCTTTTTCAGAAAATTATGTTTGGTAATTAAATGTCAATTCACAAATTTTGATGTCTTTTTTTTTTAAGAACTTTGAATTTAAATTCCACTGCAACCTTGTTTCACACAGTGAGAGTACATTTCCTGGGTAAGGAAAATTCTCAAGGGAACCTAAAGGATTTACTGCAAGGTTTGTGAGGTTTGTTTGTTTAGTGTGAAAATGAGCCATATTCGCCCACATTGCTCCCTCTCAGCTAAGTCTCCATGGATTTCTTTGCATGAAAGCCTATTTTCCCAGGCAATTTTAAATTTTCTTGATAGGCTAAGTTGTTAAAAAGTTTGAACAATTAAAATTTACCTGTCATTAAATTTAAAACTCTTTTGAAATTCCTTTATGAGAATCGCGAATTCAACAATCCTAATTCCACCTTTACCATCAAAAACAGTTAACATATGTTTGCATGATATAGTGTCCATGAAACTATTATTTTTTAGTGGCTTTGTTATGCGTATATATGACCATATAAGCTGATGCTGAGCAACATGAACTCCAAGATATGGAGAGATATTTATTTGCGGTTGTTGTTTTTGATGTAGTATGTGATTTCTATTTTCTTTGAGATTTTCCCCTATGGTTTATCCCCTGGGGTGTTTGATTTTGGTGCCCTGTGTATTTTGTATACATTTACATTAATTAGGGAAGGGAACAGGAACAACAAAATGGCAAGACAAAGGACAAAGGGCAAACCAATGCAATAGCAATACTCACAAGACAATAAGTTGGAAATGTACATTACAACTTGTGAGGGATATTGGGATGAAGGAAAAATTGTGAGAAAGATTAAAGAGGGGATAACAAGTTTGAAAATTTATATATTCACTACCTTACAATGGCTGTAACCCCACTGCACTTCATTTTCACATTAAAATTAAATTTAAAATATAAGCTGATGAAATAAAATTTCACTGTTTTGGTATTGTAAATATTATTCTTTATGTAGTAAATTTTAAAAATCGGTATTATTTGGCATCTAATTTGAATTATTTACCTCTTCTTTATCAGAGGTTGATCAACTTCAATGATATCCAACTAGACAATTTTTTCACAATATACATGCCAATATTTTGAAAATAGAATAAATTTAGTACTTTCTTATACTAAAACAGAAAACAGTTTAATTCTATGGAAACCCATAACTTTTAAAAGTAAATAAGTTGTCAAGAGGACAGAATGTATGTGTTCTTCAAAATTCCTATGATTAATAACTACTCATTTTCAAATTCTGAACATTCTGTACCTGAGAGATTCAAAATATACCTGTTTGCATGTTATGTAATTCTGCAATAGATGCATTTTCCAATGGGGTGTTACAGACTGAGAAGTGAACAGAAAAAAGCCACATTCTGGTATAGGATAAAACTATGAAGCATGTTATAATTAATTCTTCAAGAGTAGCAGTTGTTTCTCAGATTAAGCTATTATTTCTATGACCATCAATCACAAGATTTATGCCATAAAGTCATCCTAGACCAACAGTTTCCAACTTTTAGGGTGCACCTCAAAATTCCCTTAATTCACATCAAGAATAGCTAATCTCCATTGTGAAAATACACTGCACCTCTGCTAATGTGATGCCTTCCGTGTTCTGGAAATAACACCGCAATTAACTGTGTTGCATCATTTTTCCTCTACTGGTATTCTTGCAAATATTATTTATATTTATACTTTTTAAACTATCATATATAATGAGGATGCTAAGGTTGGAAGATTACAGTTCAAAGCCCATTGAACTAGGTTCTGAGAGGAGACTCGAGCTGGGACAGCTTCATTACAGGTTTTGTTTTTGTTTTAGGGATTATAGAAAAAAAAATCCTTGGCTCCAACCAGCCCAGTTCTTGGAATGAAAAGAATGTCTCTGGGTCCCCCTCCCCTTAACAACTTAACCCACCTTTGTTCTGTTAAGGAATGACCAATTAAACAGACAGCCATGGATTCGATCCCTTTAATAATGATTACTTGACTCTCTTACTATCTCTGGTCCCTATCTATGTAACAGTTTTAAACGTTTTGAAGAACGTTCACTTGAGGACTTTCTAACATTAAAAATTATCAATTGATTCTAGTCTTACACAGGACATATTTTCTATTGTTTTCTAACTTTTCTACATATTCTGATATTTGCTTCATTTGTGTATTTGTGTGTGCAAATATAAGTGCCTCTATGTATGTGTATGTCTGTATGTATGTATGCAAAAGCCTCAAGCTCTTATTCAGTAATCTTGCTCATGACTGGTATTCCAATACTTGAACAATTCTTCCAATCCAACTTTTGGCTGGTTAATTATAGATAGTTTCTCAAAGACTGTTCTGCTCAGGCTGGATGAAAACTGAACTTCCCAGACTTCTTTACATTCTTAAGTTTTATTTCTCCAGTAATAACAATTTACAAACATTTTGTGAGTGTAAAGGCTAAGCTGTACAATAGATTTTTAACTCAAGAATTCATATAAAGATAGATGAACATGCACATTACATATGCTGAGTGTACACTGTGAGAAATGTGATCTTAAGCTGGGTGGTGGTGAGATCTTCGGATAGTTTTCAAACCAGCTCGGGCAGGAAAGTCCCAGAGACTCTTTTTCCAATTAACTACAAGAAAACTGAAAGTGGCACTGTGGCTCAAGTGATAGAGCATTAGCCTTGAGCTGAATACCAGAGGGACAGCTCCCAGGCCCAGAGTTCAAGTGCCAAGACCACCACCAAAAATAAAATATATAAGTAAAGGAAAGAAAAAAAATGTGGTCTTATCCAACAGTTCATGATTAGTATAATCCCTGCTCTCTCAGGATGGATTATTTTTCCAGTTAAGTTCATGCTCTTATATCTTATTTGCATTGGAAACTTAATTATGCTTCCATTCTACTCTCTACAACGTTGCATGATGAGCAAGCGTGATTTAGAAGGGGAGTGGCCTCATACTTCGTGTTCTATGTAGGAGTAATGCTTTCTCTGTATCACTCTCATAAATCTACATACTGGACTTGGCTTTATTGTTTCAATGTTGTCTTATTTGTAGAATCTTCTATAGTGTATTGAACCCTTACACTTAAACACAAAATTTCTCTTTCTCCTATTATTGCTATTGTTTCCTTACTGTTAACTCATGTACACTTGGAAAATAATGTGCAGCACATACACTCAAAAAAAAATGATCTGAGAAACTTCTTCCCATTTAAAATTCGCCTTAATTTATAGAGAATTTCAAAAGTTTGAACTCAATATACTCATGGATAATGTATTTATAAGCAATATAATTTCATATTTTCTCTTAACTAAGTTGTCTCTGAAACACCTGTTACCTCAGGTCAGGGTGTCCTTGTGTTATTTCGGTGAAGCAAGAAAACATTCATTATACCTCAGGTAGCACCATAGATTGTTCCTGAAAGTAACTGTTACTGGATGTGGAAACTGATCCCAGGAGAGGAATGGAACATAGAGGATTGACAAAGTTCAAGTTAACTTGTGCTTTCCTTTTGACTGTGCAAGAAAAAAACCCAAGGCTTGAAGGGAACTCTGTCCCTGACTTTTTCGTGTGTGTTTTTACTCATATATAACTTTTCTGTAAACTTCTAGTTGAGAGTATTACAAAGAGAAATAATGTGTCATTTGAAGGCTAGCATAGAACAAAAGGAAATAACGTTGATTTAAATATGTTCTACTGCAGGGACTGGGAAGGTGGCTCAGTGGTAAAGCGCTTGCCTTGCATGCATGAGGCCCAGGTTCAATTCCTCAGCAACACATAAACAAAAAGTAAGCCAGAAGTGGTGCTGTAGCACAAATTGTAGAGTTGAAGAGCTGAGGGACAGCGCCCAGGCCTAGAGTTCAGGACCACAACTGTTCCCCCCCCCCCCCGCCAATAAAAAAACATCCTACTGCAAAAAAATAAAGATATGGAGGTTTTAAAGTGTCTTATGGATGGATATTTCACCCCTGAGATGATTCTCTTGTCGCAGGAGTCAGTTATCAATTCTTTTTGTTTGGTCCTAAATTCTCCAGAGCAATAAGGATTCCAAAAATGCATCCAGTGAGTATCAGCAGCAAATAGCCTCTTCTCAGACCAGTACTCCTTTAAAGAGGGTCCCAATGAAATATCTGGGGTTTTTTTGCTTGTTTTTTTAGTTTGTGTTGGTTATGGGGCTTGAACTCATAGGCTGGATCCTGTCCCTGAACATTTTTCTTTCCTGCACACGTGCCCCAAAGCTAGTACTCTACTGCTTGAACCAAAACTCCACTTGTGGCTTTTGTGCTGTGTAATTACAGATAAGATTTTGACAGACTCTCCTGCCAGGGTTGTCTTCGAACTAAGATAGTAAGAAAGCCAAGTGACATCAGTTGTATAGATGTCTCTTTTCCAACAAGAAATATTAGATGAAGTTTATTGTAAAGCTAATATTTGACATTTTTTCTTTTTTCTTTTATTGTGAGAATACCGTACATAGGAGTTACAATTACTCAGGCAAAATAACGAATACATTTCTTATTAAGCATTGTTGCCTCTTCTTTGTTTCCCCTTCCCTTCCCTTCCCATCCCTTCCCATACTCCCCCTCTCCCCAACCCCATTCTCCTCCCACACCAAAGTTGTAAAGTTCGTTTTTCGACATAACGACTTGTACATCTCATTGTTGCAATGGGTCCACCTGTAACCCTAGTTAAACGATTTGGTTTTAGAGAATATGTCCAGCAAAGAATCCATAACATAACTCTGCAAAAGTAGGTGCACTGAATCATTTTGGAATTAATTTTGTTTTCTTGGGAAGATTATTTATCTTGTCATTCCTTTTGGGGAAACTTAAAGTCATATTTCAGTTTTTTGTTGGTTGTGGGGTTTGAGCTCTGATCCTGGGCACTGTCCCTCAGGTCTTCAGTTCAAGTTGAGCGCACTACCACTTTAGCTACAGCACCACTTCCGATTTTTTGGTGGTTAATTGAAGATTAGGGTCTCATGGACTTTCCTGGCAAGGCTGGGTTTGAACCACAATCCTCTGTTCTCAACCTCCTGAGTAACTATGATTACAGGTGTAATCCACCAGCACCCATTTCATATTTGTATTTATGTGAACTGAATGACACTGTGTACACAAAGAATGGAAATTTTAACCAATGATGACATTGCAGCTTTTCAGAAAAATTGAGGTAGCAGTAAATATGTCCTCCTTTTCCATTTTGTTACATTAATGAGTCATGAGCTATGGGACCCTTACATTAGCATCTTGTGACATCTGTATAGGTGTATTTATGATCAGGAAATGTTCATAGAGAAATATAGAAAGACTGAGATTTTTAGAAAACAAAGGAGATAAGGTGTGAAAGAACAGCATAGAAGGAGATACATTTACCACACAGAGATTAAGAACTAGCCTAAGAGATTTAGAATGCTAAAGGCAATGAGGAAAAGCCTAGTTGACAACTAGTTCTTCAATTACCAAAAATGGTTCTCTAGACCAGTTTCTGGTATGCATTTTTTACTATCGTGTATTCCTTCCATCTGGAGTTATTCCTTATTTTCTTTCACAACTATTAATTAGCCTCTGCCTTTTTGGTGCCAAAACTGACCAAAAAGATTTCAAAATCACACTTAGACTACTTTTCCCTTTGTGATTAGCAGTGATGACACAAAATCCTGGAATCCTGAATTTCCAGAATTAATCTTCAGCCGACATCTAAGCACATTCCTGTCATTAATTGCTGTGACTTAATGAACAAAACTTTTTTCAACACAGTATCCTAACATAAATATAGTACATGAATTAGGGACTATTTTCAGGTGTCAGTATGGAAGGAGCTATTATATATTTCAAGTATGCATTCTTTATTTTCCATTTAATAATTTTTTTTGCCAGTCCAGGGGCTTAAACTCAAGGGTAAGTAATTATTCCTGAGCTATTTTTTTTCTTAAGCTAGCACTCTACCACTTGAGGCACAGCATTCCTTCCAGTGTTTTTCTTTTTTATGTGTTACTGAGGAATTGAACCCAGGGTTTCATGCGTGCTAGGCAATCACTGTACCATGAAGCCACATTCCCAGAACCCTAAATGACTTTCTTAAGAAAACATTACATTTTCATTCCATAACTATGTATCATAAGTTTAGCCAGGTGTTAGAAAATGATGTACAAAGGAATACAATACAATAAGTCCAGTAGGCTGGATGGACAATGTATTTCACGGTCTAGCCAGGGCACAGTGGAGCTTACCTCAGGGAGCTGTTTCAAGTCTGAGCGAAATAGCTCCTGACCCACAACCCACCTCCAGGATGAGATGGTCACCTTGGATTCCAGCCACATGGTGATGCTATGCCCCCTTCTCCAGCACCCATTCAACCAGGTCTTGTGAAAGAGAGAGAGAAAAGTCAGAATTACAATTAAGTTGGGTGCCGGTGGCTCAGAACTCTAATTCTAACTACACAGGAGGTTGATATATGAGGTTCATGGTTCATATCCAGCCCCGGCAGGAACGTCTATGAGACTCTTATTTCCAAAGAACCACCAGAAAACCAGAAGTGGTGCTGTTGGCTCAAGTGGTAGAGCACTAGCCTTTTTCTGAGGAGCTCAGGAAGAGCGCCCATGCCTAGGCTTCAAGCCACACAACTGACAAGAAGTGGACTACCTACCACAAGAAGTGGATTGAATAGCACCCATTGTCCTTGGGAGCATGATAGTGAAGTCATGCCGAACTTCCTGTGAAGTTGCAGTCATAAGAAGTTCCCCTGGCTTCTCTGTGCCTTGGCTTCCCTGTGCCTTGGCTTCCCCAGCTGCAAAACTCAATACAGTGAAGCATCCCCTTCCTCATGGGGATAGGGTAATGATGAAAGAGAGAAATGTTTTGTTTCATAATCCTCACCTGTTGCACAATTAATAACTGGCCCCACCTGAACCCTTTCCGGGTATCTTCCTATCATTTGCTCACAGAATTTCTGAGAACCTTCTCTGAAGGCCACTCCCTCTGTGCCAAGCCATGCTGCAGGGATCCCTCTGTATAAATCCCTTGTTTCCTCAAAACTATTCTGTGAGGAGAATGAGGTCTGATTTTTGCGGCCCTACCCAGAGCTTCACCTCTGGTCAAGAATCGGATGCTGTGGACTAAAAGTTTGGGATAATCCATCGAAATCGATAACTGAACATGGCGCTACATGTCTACCATCCCAACTACAGAGGACCAGATAGGAGGACCTCGATCCAGTCCAGCCAGAGCATATATTGAGTCTCTGTTTCAGAAATGCCCAACACAGAGCCAGGGAGAGGAAACCAGAAGGTTTGCATGGTGCCCCCAGAGGGGTGTCTGACCCCAGGTAGTGGTGATTTGGGGGCAGCCACTCACCTGTGCTGCTGGGAGAAGCTGCTGATGGCTGCTCCAGGTGGGTCAAGTAGCAATGGCATTGGCATTGCAAACACATGGGCCAAGAGAAGAGAACCAGGGCCAGGGACCAGGTCAGGGCTTTAAGCGGGCTGGCAGTGCACCATTGGCTGAGGTTTGAAATCCTACACCTTGAGAAGGGGAGGAGGAAGCCAGGGTGTGGGCAGGCATCTCAATTTCCTACTCTACTCCAAAGTTGCTTGAGTCTTCCTCAACACTCAGCCACCTCTCCCTTCCTCAACTGCTGGTAGTTTTGTAAACTAACAGAGGGAATCCCGGGTGCTACTGGGCAGCATGGAATGTGGGCCTGGCCACCATTCTTGTATCCCATTGGTCAGAAAGAACCATGAAAGAATGGGGGTGTGGCCAGAATCCTGTGATGAAAGCAGCATGGGCGGAGACGAGAAGACAGCAGCTCCCGCAGCCCTTTACCCAGGGACCAATGTCCAATTGAGTTGGAGACAAGAGGGTGATCTGCTTTAGCTGGATGGCTGCACAGATTGTTGTGTCTGTCTGTGTGTTGCCAGACCTGGACCTTGAACACAGGATCTCGGCACAGTCTGTGAGCTGCTTTTGCTCAAGGCTTGCCCTCCACACTGGAACCCAGGGCTTCTGGCTTTGTTGACACTGAAGTTTGACAGGCGACTCAAGGACATTCCTGCCTAGGATCAGTTTGACCATGATCCTCCCATCACAGCCTTGTAAGTATCAAGGAGGACTGTTGAGAGCCACTGCTGCCTGCCTAATCATTGGTCTTGCTGATATTCTTGGACAGACTGGTGAGTACCCAATCCCCAGGTTGAAGTGTTGGGAGCTGGAGCTCACAGTTGGACTCTTGGTCCTGCCATCTCCAAATGGCAGGAGATCCTAAGGAACTCATTCCTATCCATATGAATACCAATGGAATGTGATGTATGTCATGATTGAATGGGCAGTTCTTGAATGATTCTAGGATAAAATTATACACAATTATATTATAGGACACTGATTTTAGTTTTAGTTAATTCTTTAGTAAGCATTTAAAAATCACATTCATAAAATGGAGGCATAATGAAATATCTAAGAATTGGGCCTCACATACTGCAAAGGTGCCATTTTTCTGCCAGGACTGGGATTGGAACTCATGGTCTTGGTAAGTCTATTGCACTGTGTGGGAATGGGAAGCTGGCCTCCTTGAAGTCAAGAAATTCAGGTCTGCTCCTTGGGCCTGAAATAGATCCCCACCACTAGAAAACTTCCTATTCATGTACAATTCACATATATGATATATATATATATATATATATATATATATATATATATATATATATATGTTGACTCCATATTGCATTCAGTGTAGTTATTTTATTTTTTTTTGTTTTATTCATGTATTGACCTGTTATTTTATTGACTATTATGGAACATAAAACTTTGATTACATTGATTACACAGGATATATGTCTGCATATGTATTCCACTTCATACCTGACACCCAGGATTTTCACAGAAAAAGAAAACATGTGTCACCATCATCTTCTTACTCCACGATTCATTTTTGGGAGTGCTGGCATCTGAACTCAAGGCATACAAGCCTACAAGGCCCAATTCATGAATGGGTGTTAGCATGCCATCCTGGGGCAAATTGAGCTGACAGGCTGTTCCCATGACCTCAGATCAAGCACCAAGGGTTACCAAAATAAGAAAATATTGACATGCAGATGGAAGTACACTAATAAATATATATATCTTTATAGAGTGTCAGAGATGCCTTTACATTATTCATCTATATAGACTACATTCTTACCAATTCCTGGGTATTAATACTCCATCCATGTAATTAATGTTATGTAATTAATTAATTGTATTCATCCTTAAATTATTAATGAAATCAGTGTTCTGATATTATTGTGTTCCTTTAAGTAATAATATTCTTTCAAAGCTTAATAAATATTAAATGAAATCAATCAGCCTCCTGAAATGAAGCTGTCTAATTTTATAGGAGCATCATTTATGATCAATTCATTCAACCGTGACTTTGACAACATTCCATTGTTAATCTTATGGATGGCAACCATTTTCTTAGTATCTCCTGAAATTGGTTGGTGTCAGGATGGGGATTCGAAATCAGGGCCTATGTTGCCACGTAACAATGAAAGGTAAATTACCCTTTGCATCAGTGTCATTCAGACCCATGAGGGTCACCATGCAAAGGAAGAAAACAGAAAAAGGCCATATTTTTTCTGTGCATTGCTTTCCCTGCAAGGCCTGGGGGTCTAGGATGCCAGGAGGAGCCGTAGATCTAGTGGTTGCACCCCAGGGTAGGGTGATCAAAGCTGAGGCAGAGTTGCCACGACCTGAGTTCAAGCGCCATATTGAGAAAAATAAAATATAAACATTTAGCTCCCTGGCTTGCAATTCACGCTGCTTATTCTTCCAGGCTTTGGATTTGAACTCAGGATCTGGGTAAATCTGGAGCAATGTGGATGAAGGGGAAGATCACCATACAAAAACTCATGCCTGTTCACTAGTCCTGAATTCAAGCCCCAGCCCTGGAAACATACTATTTAGATACATTGTAAAGATAGGATTTATACTTACCTATAGATATTCAGTCCATACATGTTTGGTGTGGTTGTTCTTGTATTTTTTGTTTTATTCATTTATTTATCATTGATTGTACTGTGATAAAACCCCTTTCATTTATTACATTGATGACATCTTATCACAGAGCATCTAGATTTATAGAAATGTTCTCCATCATACCAGGATTCTCAGGGTCACCCAGGATATTCAGAGAAAAGGAAAACAAGTTTCACACTTGGCTTCTTACTCCACGATCCACTTGTTGGTAGTGCTGGGATCTTAACTCAGGGTTTAGTAGGACCAATTGGCCAATAAGTCAAGGTGATCACACTATCCTGTGAGCAACTAATGACCTACGCCATTCCCAGGATCTGACATTGATCTCTAGGTTGGTCCACTATATTCATAAGTTCATAATTTAAACATATGATCTATATTGACATACATGTGTGTACAGCATCTTGTGTTCAGTGAACTTCTTCTCTTTATTTTGTATCTACTTCATGGACGTATTGTGTATTTTACTAAGTATTGTGACAGGATGACATTGATGACAACCTGTTCCCATGGTTATAGGGTTGCCTATGAATTCCCCTTCCTAGTTGATACTCAGAACTTTCACAGGAGAGGAAAACGTGTGCAACAACTGGCTTCTGACATCAGGATTAATCTTTTGTTAGTGCTGGGATTTGAACTCAGGTTTGTATAGCTCTGTTGCACTGAGGGAGAAGGGGAAGCTCACCATCCTTGAAGACTAGAATGTCAGGCCTGGTCCAGGGCCTGATTTGAAACCCCAGCACTCGACAAAATAGCAAGCCCACCTTTTTTAAACATAGGATCTCTCTTTACCTACAAGTGTGGTATGCATCTTACATTCAGTGTAGTTATCCTTTTTTTTATTTGACTTATTCATGGATGAATTGTGTATTTTATTGAGTATGGTGACAGATATAACTGTGCTGACATGGATGACAATGTATTCCCATGGCTATAGAGTTGCTTATATAGCATTTTCCATCCTCAATGAGACCCAGGACATTCACGGAACAGGAAAACATGTGCAACCCTAGGCTTTTCACATCAGAATGAATCTTTTGGCATGCTGGAATTTGAACTCAAGGCCTAGCAGGCCCAATTGGTGAATGGGTCATGGTGAGCACATGACCCTGTAAGCCACTAAGGAGGTAGGCCATTCCCGGAACCTAAGATGGAGTCCTGGTGGGGGCCAATATTGTCATAAATTCATAATTAAACAAAGGATCTATATTTCCAAACATGGGTGGGCAACATCTTGCGTTTGGTGTAGTCATTCTCTCTTTATTTTGTGTCTTATTCATTCATGTATTGTGTATTTTCCTGAGTATAGGTTGACAGATATAACTGTGGTGAACTGGATGACAACCTATTTCCATAAGTATAGAGTTGCTTATACCTTCTCTATCCTAGCTGAGACCCAGAATTTGCACAGCACATGAAAACAGGTGCAACAACTGGCTTCTCACATCAGGGTAAATTTTTGGCAGTGCTGGGATTCGAACTCAAGGCCTAGGAGGCCCAACTGCCCAATGGGTCCACTTGATGACAGCAGACTGTGAGACAGGAAGAAGCTGGGCTGTTCCCAGGAACTGAGATCGAGCCCCAGGGAGACCAAAATAGTCCTCAATGTATCATTGAAATATGGGATGTAAATTCACATCCGTGTGTGTACTGCATCATATGTTAATTGTAGTTATTGTCTTTATTTTGTATGCTATTCATGGATATATTGTGTATTTTCTTGAGTATATGATGACAGGTATAACTCGGCTGACATGTATAACAACTTATTCCCCTGACCACAGGGTGGCCCATGCATTCTCCATCCTAGCTGAGACCCAGGATTTGCACAGGAAAGGAAAACAGGGGCAACTATTTGCTTGTGACATCAAGATGAATATTTTGGCGGGTCTGGGATCTGAACTCGGGGCCTAGCAGTCCTAATAGGTGAATGGGTCCACATGAGCACACCAGCCTGTGAGCCATGAAGAAGCTAGGCATTCCCAGTACAAAGTAATAATCTTATAAATATGTGAGAAACAATTGCAAGAAAGAAAAAAACCATTTAAATACTTATCTTGGGGTTAATTTCACCTATTATATTGATCTGGTTTAATCAATTCTCTGCCTTCACTACCAGATTATTTGAAGAATACATAAGATAATTGCACTGATAAGTGATTTAGAGAATTAATTCATATGGTTTACTTTTAATTTTTGAGGTAAGTACTTGGATTCAAATTCAGAGCCTTGCATTTGCCAGGCAGGCATCTGACCACTTGAACCATGCCACATCCAGCAATTTTTGCTTTGATTGTTTTTGAGAAAGAATCTTGTATTTGTTTATTCCTAGGCTACATGGATAGTGAACTTCCTAGTTTTATGATTTTGAACATAGGTAGGATGACAGCCACACATTGGCACACGCAGCTTTTATTGATTGAGATGGAGGTCTCTTGTATGTTTTCCAGGTTGACCTTGAACTGCAACTATCGACATTTCCATTTTCAGAGTAGCTAGGATTATAGGTATAACCACCTCATTTGGCTTATTATATATGTTTACGAAAATTCTGAGAGTATGAGAAAATCCTCTAGAGTTACTAACCATATCCTGATTCTAGGTGATACACTAATGATTATTCTGTCAAAAACTTTTTGACATTATTCTGACAAACTTTTTTTTTTTTTTTTTTTGGGTCCGGTCGTGAGGCCTGAACTCTGGGCCTGGGCGCTGTCCTTCAGCTCTTCAGTTCAAGGCTAGCGCTCTACCACTTGAGCCACAGCGCCATTTCCGGCTTTTTTCTTTTTGCTTATGTGGTGCTGAGGAATCGAACCCAGGGCCTTGAGCATGCAAGGCAAGCGCTCTACAACTGAGCCACCTTCCCAGCCCCTCTGACAAACTTTTTAAAAAATTTTTTTGCAAAATACCATACAGAGGGGTTACAATTACATGGGCAAGGTAATGAGTACATTTCTTATCAAGCATTGTTGCCTCCTCCTGTTTCCCCTTCTCATCCCTTCCCATCTCCCCTCTCCACCCCTGCAACACCCTGTCCCTGGCAAAAGTTAAGTTCCTTATTGGACATAATGATTTGTATAGCTCATTGTTGCAATGGGTCCAATGTATCCCTATTTAAAGGTTGGTTTTTGCCCATTGCCTCAACAAATTATACCAACATCAAATAAAATGGAAGGATGGGGTTATACCATGGGGGAGGGACATATAAAGCAACAAAGAAATAATACTATAAATATGTTAGAAACAATTGCAAGAAAGAAAAAAAACATTTCAATACTTATCTTGGGGTTCATTACACCTAACATGAACTTAACTTACCTTTTCTGCTTGTCTCAAAAATATACTAGTTATTGCAAATAAAGGAAACCATGGGAACTATATTTTTGGACTTGGCTTAATTCACTTAATTTTTTCCAAGTCTTTCTACTTCCTAACAAATGGGGCAATGTCATTCTTTCTGATAGAGGCATAGAATTCCATTGTGTGTATCTACCACATTTTTTAGATCCATTCATCTAATGAGGGGCATCTGGGTTGGTTCCATATCTTACCTATGGTAAATAATGTTGCAATAAACATAGTTGAGCTGGTAGCTTTAGTATGGCCTTGTTTGTGATCATTTGGGTAAATGCCCAAAAGTGGGATTGCTGGGAAATAGGGGAGCTCTATGTGGAGTCTTTTGAGGAAACTCCATACTACTTTCCAAAGTGGTTGAACAAGTTTACACGCCCACCAACAATGCAGTAAGATTCCTTTCGGTCCCCATCTCCTCCAGTATCTGTTGTTATGAGTTCTTGATTATAGCCATTCTAACTGGGCTGAGGTTGTACCTCAATGTTGGGTTGATTTGAATTTCTTTTATAGCTAGAAAGGTTGAACTTTTCTTCATATGTCGCCATCCTTCTTTCCTCTTCAGAGAAGTTTCCCTTTAAGTTTTAGCCCACTTATTTATTGGTCATTTGTTTCTCTGAGGATTTGTTGTTGGGGTATTTAATTTTTTGAGTTCCAGGTATATTTTAGATATGAGACCCTTGTCTGTTCTATGGCTAGTGAAGGTCTTCTCCAAATCAGTGGGCTTTCTATCGATCTTGCTAGCTATGTTCTTTGCCTTGCAGAAGCTCTGCAATTTCATGCAATCCCATTTGTCCAACCTTTCTTTGATTTGTTGTGTTTCTGGGTCTCTATTAAGAAAATTTCGGCCTGTGCCAAGGAGTTCTAAGTTTTCTCCTATTCCATCCTATAATGTTTTCAGAGTGTCTGCTTTGACTCCGAGGTCTTTGAAACATTTGGAGTGGTTTCTGGTGCAGGGTGATATATGAGGATCTAGCTTTAGTTTTCTACAATTGATTAACCAATTTTGCCAGCACCATTTACTGAAGAGGCTGTTTTTCTTCCATTCTAATTATTTAGGTTCCTCATCGAAGATTAGATGGCTATATATCTGTAGGTTCAATTCTATTCCATTGGACCTGAGATCTGTTCTTGTGCCATTACCAAGTTGTTTTGATTACTAGCACAGTTTGAAATTTTGTATTGATATTCCTCCACTTTTCTTTCTGTTAATGATCTTTTATGCTATTCAGGGTCTTTTATTGTTCCCTATGAATTTTTGGATTGTCTCTTCTATTCCTTGAAGAATGAATTAGGGATATTGTTAGGTATTGCATTGAATTTGTAGATATGGTCCTTTTAAAATTTTTAACTCGTCTTGTTTTAGTTTCGGCATGTCGATATTTGCTATGAAAAGGTCCATTTCTGCCAAGTTCTCAAACTCATTAGCATAATTTTGATAAGTATTCCCTTTTACTTTTCTTAATCTTGGTTATTGATCTGGTGATGTTTCCATTTTAATCTCTGATTTTATTTATTTGGGTGAGTTTTCTTCTTTTTCTGATAAGATTTGCTAAGGGTCTGCCAATTTTGTTAATTTTTTCTAAGAACTAACTCTTTGTTTTGTTTATGCTCTCTATGGTTTTCTTGGATCCTAATTCATTTAATTCTGAATTAATTTTAATTATTTCTTTCCATCTCATGGATTAGGGTTTATCTTGCTGCTCTTTTTCAAGAAG